>NW_028288684.1:16094318-16404938 GCF_059628265.1 Tinamus guttatus
CACAGTTAAGGCAGGCTGGTGGGGGCTGAATCAAATCTGAACTCTCCTATGGCCCAGGAGCATTTAGTCCTGGTTTCAGCTCAGGTACCATGGGGATCATCCTGGCTTCCCCTCTGGAAACCCCAGAACCAGCAGATCTGGTCCTGGGACTGGCAAGGGTCATCATCAAGGGTCTCCCACCGAACTGCTCTGAGTCACGAGTAGTTCCTTTCTCCCCTGTCACCCCTAGACATCGCAGGGAAGCTGAGCTTCTTCATGTGCAGAAGCGAGATGATACAGAGACATCCAGGCCCTGTGCAAAGGTAACATGCTGCCCTAAATTATAAAGCTGAGGAAACAACTCTTTCGGTTTGTTTTTATGAGAAAATAAAGTTTGAAGTTATGGGAATTCCATAAGGGACAATGTCTCACAGTAGTAAAAGATTATAAAACCGAATTACTGTTCAAACCAGTAAGTGTTACATTATGCATGGAGACATGTAGACCATAAAGCTTAACAATACTCCAAAGCCGCCAACACCAGAAAAAGGCAAAGGGCCTCCTTTTAAAACTCATTTTAATAGTGCCTGACACAGAATGAGTAATAATGTTAAGCAACAGAGTGGACCGTAAAACACTGCTATATGCCATAGTTATTATCCTATGTGCTAATCTTCATATCACGTTATTTCCTCAAATAATCATAATATTGCCCCAATAGCCCCTCCATTCTGCCTCATTGTTTCTTGGCATTACTTCTTTCACAAGGACAAGAGTTTGCTCTAACAATGCCCTCGGGGTCTGTAAGCAAAGCAGTGCCCTGCAATATGCCCATAACACAGGAAGTCTTTTCCTTGGTCATTCATATTGGTTTTGTTTTCCATTGTCTATGTTTTTTCCTTCATGAAATTATGAGGTAATAGGAAAGACTATTGTGGAATAATATACAGAAATCCTCTATTATCGCAAACCTTTCAGGCACTGACCGCTGTCCTAGTTTGTCCGCTGGTTACAGTTTTTCCTCCTTGTTCTCACTTTTAATCAATGGGGTCCTTATGTTTGCACCTCTCTTTATGCAGTGTCTCTTCTAGCACTGCACAATGTGTTCCTGCTGTGAACCATCAGCATTCACTTTCTGCAAATAAAAAACTCTTGTCATTATTTTGTCACACTTTCAGCTTCTACTAAATAAATAATTCACAACAATAAACCTCCTGGTTGCCATTAAAGGCAGGCTGCCAAAGAGTTTAGATGAAATCTTCTGTTATGTTGTTTTTATAAAGGTTTCCCAAAACCTGATGTGAATAGACTTTGGTTTTGTGACTTAAAGTAAAACATTTGTTTAATTTTGTATTCAAAATATTACACCCAAGGCTGGAGACGCAAATGTAATGATTTTGGGGTCCCATGCCAGCACAAACAAACTTATCATGCAGTTCATACACAAAACCAAATGTCTCCTAGTTTACATGGAATGCACTAAAATAAGATTGCCTCCTTCTTTGTGTTTCCCCATGTACCCATGTGCTGGGCTTACATTTCAACTCACGGCGTGGGTCCTGGGGTTTGCTTTGGGTTTTGTACAGCACCTAGCACAGAGGGAGCCTGTGCAAGAAGGGGAAGCAAGCGTTGACAAAAGCAAAGTTGGCACTGAGAGCAGCCGGGCAGTTCATCACCTCCTGCCTGCCTGTTCCATCCACCCACTGACTGGACTCCTTGAGTCTTTGCAGGTTCATGCAGTAAATGTGGCAGTTACTCACCTTCCCTCCTGGTGGGTACTTGGGAAGAAAAAAAATCATCTATTTTTGCAGTAAATTTCTGCTATAAATCCACAGATGCAATTGCACACAATCTAATTTCTGACTCCTGGGCCCACATTCATCCTTGTCCAACTATTCCCCTTGACTGAGCTGATTAGATTATAGGCAAGGGCAGGCTCTCTAAATGCAAGGTCATATAGCTTAAATTAAATCTAAAGAAGCTACAGTAATATATATAACAGAGCTTTGAGAACTTTATTATTAAAGAGGTGGGCAAAGGCATCCAGACAGCTTCACTCCAGGGGACATTTGGTCTTGAGAAGAGCAAAGTGTCTTGGTGCTCATTTGGAAGTCCCTTGGGACTTGTCTCCCAGATAGGATCTGATTGCTCCCAGAAACCAGGTTTCTAGAGCCATTTGATGTTCCTACAGGTAATATGTAACCTACAGGAGCGATGCTGTCCACATCACTGCCTGTGGAACAGCAGAGCAGGAGGGGAGGAGACAGATACTGAAACAACAAATACTGGGGTCTCCCACGGCAGTGCCCATTGGGGGCTCTGGGTTGCGATGTATCATGTGTAATGGATGGAGAATGAATCAACCTGGCCCCAAATCCAGATGCTTCTTTCATACACAGAAGTGCTTTTCTACTACAAAACAGGTTTTATACCTCTTTTATTTGAGGAGACTTTTTGGGCTGGTGTATTATCCAGTTATTTTATTTTATAAGCAAAGTAGCTTGCCATTTTCTGGCTACCACTGATTTTTTTCTTCTTTTGGAACAAATGGACTTGCACAACTTCTGACAAAAACTGCGTATTTATGAGGAACATAAAAGACTGCCATTTCCCAACACACAGCATGAGCTGAACATGTTTCTATGCTCAGAGTTCCCAGTCCTGGTCTGGCCAGCAATCAGCCCAAAAACACTTCCTTAGGAATAAGCACTTTGGCTCTTCCTTTCTGCCTTGCTTGCGTTCCTTTCTGGTCCTGTTCCTGCTCCCTCCTCTGCCTTCAGCTTTGTCCCACAAAGTATTTTCCCTCTGACCCCATCAATATTGCCATTGTTAACAAGCACCCAAAGTGAAAACTGAGATGTCATTCATGAGAATTAGAATGAGAACAAAATGATTTGGCAGAACTAGAATGGCACTTGAACTGCAAGGTTGACCTGCTGAAGCAATGAGAACAGGCAGGAGTGGTATGGAAAGCGGAGCGAATGGCATTTTTCTAAGCTGATCTAGCCAAGGAACCAAGAGAAGCAATTCTTAAAGCAGAACAAATGTTGAACGCTCATGCATTTCTGAAACTTGCTGTCATGAGCCTACAGCTCAGAAAAAGTAATTGTTCTGGTTATTTAATTAGAACCAACTAAAACTCCAGAATTGCATCAGAAGTTACGCTCTCAGGAAGAATGCAGTCAGAGACACAGCTAAGCTGCTGCATGAGGGACGGGATAGGATCTGCAGCTACCCCCTTGCTGTAACAAACGCCAACGCCAAGGCTCAGTCCCCAGAGCTGTGCCCATCTGGGGCTGCTGCAGTGGCCATCGCTCTGGCTGCCCGGGGAGACTCCATCACACGTTTGGTGGGGGCCCAGCACACGCATACAGTTTGGGAGTTAGGTGCCTGAAAGAAGTGTGGAACTTGTCTTCTGCACCCAGGTCTTCACCCAAGAGCCTGAGCACAGAGAGGCTGGAGCTAAGAGCAGCAGCTCTTCTGTCGAGCACTTGAGCTGAAGCGGGAACCATTTAAGCAAACATTATCAGTTGAGACTGGAAGGCTGGGCACAGAGTGGGCACCAGCTGCTGCAAGAGGCCAGGTGTCCACGAAAGGCCTCTTTCTTTCCAGCACAAGTGCCTTTGGGAGCCTAATGGGAGCACGGAGATGTTACCTGGCTGTTCCCTCGCTGCAAGGGAGCAGAGCTGCAGGACGGGCACCCAGTTAGAGACCAGAGTGCTGGGAAGCTGGGGAGACAACCCAGGTGCATGGGCCAGGTGACTGATTTATCTCGCCAGAGCTTCTCCTGTCAGCAAAAGAAACGAGAGGTTATGAGCAATATGCTCAACCTGTCAGAGCTGCTCAACCTGACAGGGTAAGGTTGTTTTCATAGGAAGGGCTGGTTTTCTGTAGTCATCTTCAATACTGTCCTTGAGTAGGGAAACCACAGTCAAAGACCTTCTGGGAGGTTTTCTGAGGAGGCAGAGCTGTACTGGGGTAGCAGTGCAGCATCCTCCCATTTGGTGACCTGGGTTTGTGAAAGTTGGGCACCTGCAGACTCGGTGACTCTGAACTGGCATTCTCTGAGGCAGAAAATGGGCAAAACGAAGAAGAAATACATGAAAACCAAGAAAATGAAAAACAGATTAGAAAAGGGAAGGAACAGCTGAGGAGAATTGACACAGATGAGGAAACAAGGGAAACATGATACTGAAGACCTACAAAAGAGGCAGTGAAAACCTGCCTTGAAGGTGCCTTTTCTTCTCTTTCACCTGCATATACCTTTTAACACTTGTTGTGGATTAAGTTTAGAATGATCAAGTAGCAAAAATTGCAAATAAAATACCTGGTTTTTCCTTCCAACTCTGATCAGTCGCACCAACAAGAACCCCAACCAAGAGCCATCATTTTGTTGTAGGTGTAAAGGCCTCCAATCAGGCCAGGTACACAGCAGGACATTTACCCTGCCAGAAAGAGAGACAAATTCAATCCAAATGCTTCATATGCAGGTGGCTTTTTATTATTATTTCTGCTCTTTGCAGGATAAAATGAAGATGCACATCTTGGGAACAGCTGGTAGCAGCTGATGCACTGTTTAATGCCACGTCTCTACTAGCAAGTCTTGCCAGCTCCAACCCAGCCAGCTCAACTCCCACCACAGATACAGCTTACACCAGAATCAAAGCCTCTTCCCTAGACAAGCTCTGTATGTCTATACGAATATGCCCTGAACAGTCCCATTCAGTTGTCAGGAGTGCTTAATATTAATCAAAAAATGTGCAGCTCATCATGCAGAAAACCCATCCACGTGACTGCTGGGAGCATTTGTTCACAGAAGTTTGACTGCTGGTTTCCATGTGAATGCAGTATGATGTGATGCCCCATCTCAGGACTTGCTGGATCCTCACAATCTGGCTAATCTTTATGTCTATGTCCGTGATTCGGGCTGAGAGAGCATTTGGCTCTAGCTTGGTCAGTTATTCTGGAGTCTCGGGGGAACTGAGTCACCTCATGCAGAAATAGCCCACCTCAGCCTTTGGCGTCATTAAATGAAAAAGGCAAAAGAGATCCTGCAAACTCTAGCGGTTTCTGTTGACAGGCTCCTAGGATTTCAGTCACTTTGCCCTACTCTGCCCATCTTTGTCACAGGGTGATCTGTCCCTGGTACAGAGAACATAAGAGCCTAAGACAACTCCTCTTTTCTGGCTTTCAAATCAAACAGATCTTTATAGGAATTGAAGGCAAAATGGATATGAGCCCAAGGGTCAGTGGAAACTCCTTGGAGTCTGGACCAGACCCTGGAGATATTGCAGGAAGCCTGTCTGGATTTCAGCGCAGCCTCAGGAAAGGTGGCTGTGGGCCTGCAGAAGTGCTTGTGAACCTGTGATCTGCACAGGAATCAGCTCACAGAGCAGACTCTACTAAGGGTTCCCTTCGCCTCTGGGACCAACCAAGCTCCTCAGCTGGAGGTGCTGTGGTGGCCAAGGGGAGGCAGCATCTGAGCCTTCAGAAAGGGACGGTTTGGGTGTGAAGAACAAAGCGGAGATTGTCTTTTACAGCAAACAAAGAAGCTGGATTCCACGGGAAGGAACGCACTGCAATATGCTGCCCTGTGACAGAAGCAGTGAGCGAACCAAAATGATTTTACAGGAAGACTGAGGTCCCATTCCCATCCCAATGAATACGATTAAACACTCTACTATCGGTCACAGAAAAAGGAAAGACAGTGTGGCAATCCCACAGAAGAGGCAAGGAAACCAACCTGCAGCAGCCCTGAACAAGAACTACAGGGTCTGAGTTTACAACACGGGCAGTATCTGGAAGCCTGATTACCTAACTCAGAAAAACAAGATGGACCCTGTCACAGAGACACAGAAGGGTTTGCTGCAGCTTCTGCGCTCTCCACAAGGACCACAGATGTCCTTCCCTGCCCCGACCTCCTGTGCTCAAGAGCTGAACACCAAAGGAAATAGAAAAAAGCTCCACGAGCTTTCCGAATGCCGTGCCCCCAAAGCCACACAGGATGTACATGTTTCGGCCTGGAAAATCCCGCATGGCCTGGTGACATCCCAAGACACTGGCCTGGCTCAGGCGCAGAGGGAAAGGCCTGGCATGCACAGCTCATACGAGCTGCTGAAAGGCAGTTCAGCTCCCTAAGGCCCTTCCCTGCTGGGAACTGTACGGATGGAAACAGGACCCGAAATGTCCACATTTGCAGCCTGATCATCTGCAAAACAAGTAGTTTGCTCTTGCTCACTGAACAGTCCCCATTGTGTTGCAGCTGCTCCCTTTTCTGTCATCCCCCAGCACCCAACCATCTAGATTCAGGTTAAGGCTGGTGGGAAATGACAAATCCTTTCCACATAAATCTTAACGCTGGCTTGAGTTTGTTGAGAAACTGTGCTGATTTATGGGGGATTAACAGATCAGAGTGGAGGAATGTAAAGAGGTTTAGGCTAACTAAGTGGAACGCTTAGAGTTGGGTCACAGAGAATTTGATTCAGACTTAGGACTATTAAATGGCACACACACACACACACACACAAAAAAAAAGAAAAAAAAAAGTAGATGAGAGAAGCATGCATTTCAAGTGCCCCTAAAAGCATTGAAGGTTGTTTTCCTGTGTTACAGTCTGGAGAAAATACTTAAGCAACCGTGCATGATGCCATTTCTGGGTCCTAAAAGCCAGCAGAAACATGATTTTAAAGGTGCACTTATTATGCCTTTCCAGCAGATAGAGGGATGATAGGATAAGAAAGATAGTAAAGTCAGTAGGACTACGAGTCTATATGAGATGTTAAAGATAATGCACTCAAGGAAGGATTAACAGATCATTCTTATGAGAGAAGAGACTGAGTCAAATAAGAGCACCTGGGAAAAGCGAGGAGCAATTGCCTTGTGCCTCACTTCGAATTTTTTTCTTATTTGCTTTGTGATTATGTGATTTTTATGGTGAACTGCCTAATAAATAAGCACATGACATTTCCTGAAGCTTGAGGCTTAATTTCAAATCCCCAGGCTCACAACATAGCAGCTCCCCACAAGGCTTCTGAGCAGCTGGGTTCTGCTTTTGGCTTGGCCCAGAATTTCCAAGCACACCACTGGGTAGCCCTGCACATCACTGGCCCATTGCATCGCACACAGAAAGACTGGAGCCTCCTTCCCTCCCTTGGAGCACGACAGGAGAGCTCAGCTAGAGAATATCAGTCAGGCAATCAAATACTGAGGTTCAGGAGGCCAGGTGAATAATTGCAAATTGGCCAGCTTGAGTAAAATTATTTAGAATGACGCAAGTTGATGCAAAGTAATATTCATGTCAGAAGTCATGATGGAGCCAGTGGTCTTACTGAGTTTACTCATATGAATTACATTCTACAGAACTGGACCCTATTTATTGCATAACATTTATATATTTTGCTATCCTCCAGTTTCTAAATCACCTCTTTATCCAAATAGCAATATTTCTTACATATTTTGCAATAAAACTTCAGAATGCTGCTAGACAATTCCTCTCCAGAGTTACTTTTTGTTTTCTTTTTTGTTAAGGTCAAAATTTTCTTTAATTTTACCAACTACAAGACAGAGGAACAGCAATTAAGTTCAGCTGAATAAACATTTTAATGTGGTTTTAGGGGATTCTTTAATGTTTGTATACTAGCAGATAAGCTATGCATCCACCCATCCATTTAATTATAGGCTTAGTACATCCAGTCACTCTGTTTTTTAATTTAATTTGTTGCCCAGGTAGAATCTGTAGGAACTTTTGCCATAACATGTTTACCACCTGCATCTTCAATCTATTGTCTTAAGTATATACTTCAAAAATGAATTTTACCTATGCAAGACTGGGTGAGTAGGTTTATTTTACAGAATTTCTTTCTTCATTCTTATCAGATGGACAATAAATAGCATTTCTGTATCCTGAACTCTGAGCAGAGACAAATATGCATGGTGAGTTAAATGATTGCTCGTCACCTCCGCGTTAATGCTATCAGTATTTTCAAATGTGACCAGTAATTCTGATATGACTTTGCTTCCAGGCAAGCAATCTGGCTTTCAAGTCTGGAACATGACTGAGAAACTTAGAAAGGATTAGTCTGGGCAATTTACTCATGTCTGACACCTGTCCAGAAGCAGGGAGCAAACCCAAGACAGGCAGGGCAGAGCTGAGAGGAGAAACCTTCCTTCTCTGGAAGAAGCCCTCAGTTGCTACCCAGCAGGGTAGCACTTCTCTTTCAGCTGTACTGTTTATTAATTGTGATTAGTTCAGACACATTTTACTGGTTGATGACATTTCCAACCATCCTTGAGAGGTCATAAATTGCTGAGGTTAGAAGGGACCTCTAGAGATCTCCCATGTGCGAACTCCTGCACAAGCAGGGTCACCTAGAGCATGTGGCACAGGATTGAGTCCAGGTGAGTTTTGAATATCCCCAAGGAAGGAGACTCCACAACCTCTCTGGGTAACCTTTTCCGGTGCTCGGTCTCCCTAACAGTCAAGAAGTTTTTCCTCAAATTCAGATAGAAAAGCAATGTGTTTTTGAATAACAATCTTCATATCACCATGGACCTTTACCGAGCACGGTTTCATAAGTGGATGTTAGCAAAAGGTTGAGCATGGTATAACAGGCACATTCATCAGAGAGATGTGAAGGCCTGTTGCTGCAGTGCAGCTCTTTGTCTCAGCTGACACACACACACACAAATCATTAGGATATTAAAAAGGAAACAGATGCAATTAATATATGGCTTCTCTATTCATTTACTGCATCACTGCAGGAATTATCAGGGATCACTTATCTGAACCCGAGTAAAGCAGAGACAAGTTTTAAAAAAATGCATTTCACTTTTTTTTTAAAAAAAAAAAACAAAAAAAGAAAAAGATTGTCAATAATAACAAAAGTCATTAAAAGAATGATTCTGTTATAGTCAGAATTACAGGGTTCAAAAAGTGGCATATTAAACAAGTTGATGGACTCTCAGCAATGATACCTACCCCTTACTGAGAACTGCATTTCTGCCAGTAGAAGGAGAATTTCTACATTTGACATCAGTGTCAGAAGAGTCACAGCAAAGATGAGAAACTGGTCCCTGATTATTTGACTGCCAAATATCTGTGCCAAGAGGCAATTGCTAAGGGTTTTTTTCCACTCCCTTCTGCATCAGCAGCTCCCAGGGCACTAATGCAAAATTGACTTAATGAAATGCAAAATCCATATGGGGAAATTCATCTTACTTGCTGCTTCAGATCTCAAGTCTGCACTGCCAGTGACACCTGTATAAACCTCAAAGTGGGTGTCACAAGCTTGTACTTGGCCTGTTGGGATGGGGAGCAGCAGAGAAAGGATTTAGCACAGAGCTGGATCCAACAAGCAGTAACATAAGTCTCAGCTTAACTATGGAATAGATGGGGTGGGAAGCACTACAGACAGCATGACATAGTGTTATAACAAAATCACAGCTTGTATCACTGCCGGAACATGCAGAAGGTCCTCGAGGAGCATCTTTTTTTACCCTTCTGGAATTAAGCTTCAGCTTGAAACCATCTCACTCCCAAGATGCTCAGGTGGGAGAGCAGAAAATCTTCCATAAGGCCTGGGCATGGCCTCTAAGCCAGGCTGATCAAGGAGGGCTCTTTGCATTAGAAAAGGCACATGGTGGTAACAACCTGAGCATGAGGACAGCAGTCCTTACCCTGTCTCTGTTGCTGGTACTGGCAGAATCAAGGCAGCTCAGGGGGTATTATACCACAAGAGATTTATTTTGGTGGCATAAGGGCCTGGACGGCAGCAGCCAGAGCTGTTTGTGTGCCTGACACCCACCAGCTGGGCTATGAGGCTGTGCTGAGGGTGCTGGATACCTTGCAGAGTGTTGGCTGGGGGAACTGATATAAGGACTCTGAGCACTATCAGCCAAGCCTTAAATCAGTGTTGTAATGACCAGCCACACTACTGCTCTATACACTGACTCACCCCTAACAGATGCAACTATGCAAGGTTTAATCAATCAATATCTGTAAAAATCCGTGGGTGAAAATCTCTTTAGAAGTAATAGTCCCAGACTGACCCCATATTTGTTCTTCAGGGCAAGGACTGTGCTAACATGAGTGGGTTTGCACTATACTTAGTGCACAGAGCCTCGGCTCTAACTTGGGATCAGGGTCCTGCTGCAAAGTAAATAACAAAGAGTAATGATTACCAGGAAAAGAGTTCTTGAAAGACTCCATCTCTCACAGCAGATATGTTTGACAGCCAGTGACTAAATGTTCTGTCTTTCATAACCATAATGACTCACAGCCCTAGAAGGGAGAATGAGTGCAAGACAGTGAGTGCTATTGTTCAGAGCCCATCAAAATAAGCAAGGTCATTTTCAGCATTTAAAACAAAATGACAACTCATTGGAATAATTTGTGGAAAAAAAAAAGACCACAGGGGGAAAAAAAAGGAACGATGAGTAAATTTACAGAGATTAAAGTTCGCAAACAGATGCAAATCCAAATTTTATAACTACACAAGCAAGTTAGAGCATGAGTTTGACTTTGATACCATTTGCTCAGCTGTAAATCACAATTAACCCTATGTGGATTTATAATGAACCCTATGTGGATTTATAAAGGCGTAAGTCTGGCATAAAACAAGAAAATGCAGTTTAGAGTTCTAAGTGCACCTGGGTGCCTTCTGCATCGCCTGGCATTGTCAGGATCAAAGACAATGTTCCTCACCACTGCAGCCTTACAGCCTACAGATACATCCTAAATTAAGTAAATAATCTCTATACATGCAAGATACCATAAACACAAGACATAACTAGCATCAGCTATAGCACTCCCTAGAGTACATTCTGAAGAGTCAGACTGTAAGGTTAAAATTTGAGGCAGCTGAAAGAATACAGCTAGGAAGTTGCATTTTGTCATAATTATACAAAAAAAAAAAAAAAGTGTAATGACCTGAGTATCAGCTCCAGGTGAAGATCAGATTTTCAGAGATAGATTGTTCACTGTGATAAAATGGTGTACAGCCATTTCCAATTTACTCTAATTGAAGATACAGATTCTAGCCTTCAGTGGACCACAATCCGCACAAGCTCATAATTTTTATCAGGTGGATCAACTGAAGACTGTGCTAGCTACAGAATAAAGTGGATTGTGTTTTTTAGTGGGTTTCTAAAATGGAAATCCATTTGGCTAAGTGGCCTAGTTGCTTTGAATCGCTGAGGATCTATCAGGAGGTGACAGGGTAATTTATATATCTGAAAATCAGACCATTTTGATGGTACCTTTAGAGTCAAGAGCTTTTGCGGTACCATTTCTTGAATTCTGGTCTGATGGAGAAGACTTTTGAAGCCCAGTAGTAGCCTCCATAAAAAAAAGAAGTTTTACTTGTGAATGCTACATAAGAATCAGTCTCAGCTCGTTCATTCATAGTGTTTCTGCACTCCGTGTGGTTTCTGCCTTTCCCAGAATAAGTTACACCAGAACAGATAAATGACCCATCTAGTCTGACTGACAATTCGACAATGTTTATGTCCTTCCTAAGAGACAGGAGATATGCTCTCCTAAGAAGACATTCCATACTGTGTTTCAGCCAGAGGCACCATCGGATCAGTTTTCTAGATCACAAGGAAGCTGTTCCTTCGTGTTGGTGTCATGTGGCCTGATCCTGCTATCCTCACTCAGGAAAGATGTCACTGATGGATATTCCACAGTATTTGGACTCACCAGAGAAAAGCGAATGCTTTGGAGCGAGGTGACAAATGCCAGGAGACATCAGTTATTATTTTCCATCATGATTCTCAGACAAAACACAGCCCAGCACGCCCCAAATTACTTTGTATTTCTGCGAGAGAAAGCTCCCACCAAGGCTCCAGCTGCAGGAGAAGCCTTCCTAGGTCTCTGATTTACAGACAGACAATCTGATATCTCAGAGACAAGGCCAGAATAAAATTGGGAAATCAAATTGTGACCAGCCTACCTGGTCACTGATTAAGTGTGATGCATTTAGGGCTCTCCCGCAATGCATGTGGGACAATGAGCCCTATGCCTCATGTTTTAGAAGAGGAAATAACAGCTACAAACTTCAAACAAGGAGAAGAATAAGGGGCAAGTTTGCCATCTGATTCCTGGTGGTAGGCATTACCTAGGCAAATATTTGTCAAAGATAACTCTGTTCCTTTGAACAAAGTAGGGAAGCAGAGGGGCAGAGACTTGCCCAAGGTCAGCCACCAATCTGCAGCAGAGCCAGAGTCCTTGGGGTCCCAGCGCAACCCTCCCCTCTGGATAGTATCACACCTTCCCAGGAAACAGAAGTTTCACATCTTGCTTTGAAAGTGTTGTGTTTTTCTTCTTTTTGTTACTTGGTCCTTGTATTGAAATTCTGGATGTTATCCCAATTCCCTGAATCATGGCTCTAATTTCTTTTTCTCATAGTGAGCAGTGCTTTTGGGTGTAATTGCCTGAGACAGAGAATCCAAAACATTTTAGAATTACGAGCAATATCAGCCTTCAAAATGTTTAATCGGCAGCTCTTCCCTCTCATCACTTGAAAATGCCATGAAGCCAATATAGTGCTCTTCTGTGGACAAGCTGATGGCCTTAGTTACGATGAATCTCTATCTACAAAAGACGGGAATAGAAACAATAATTTCATGAAGGACAGAAATTGCATCTCCATAACTAACTGGGGTGGCTCACTAGGATTTCTAGGACACGGTACTGTACCCAGAGTATTGTGAGTGGGCTACATTAATATCTGATTAATACCAATGACTAAAGTTTCCCACTTGCCAGAAGAGTCAATAAAGCTGACTAACGTTCGGATGAAGCCATCCTGTTTCCATGGATAAGAGATGGCTACAGATCCAACATGACTTGATCCAATGCTCGGTGAAAGCCATGGGATTCTCCATTGCATTGGAGGGGCACGCAGTTTGGAAGAAACAGCATGGTACTAGTCTGATACATATGCTCAAAATCCTGATGGGAAAGTCTTACTTTGGGGTTTCCTGAGTGGAAATCCCACAGTAAGCCCTGTTTATTGAAGTGCTAAAACCAGTTCCATTCCATGATACTTTCTGATCTAGATTTCACCTGCCACCTGCAGATAATTTGCAAGGAGGCACTTGGCTCCCGCCGCGGCCACCCACACTCTGCTGCCCACTCGCTGACACGGGAGCAGGGATCGGAGAGACGGAGAGTGGGAAGGGGAGCTCCTCGCTACAGAGAGGCGCTTCCAGGGGCTGCTCTTTTATCTTAAAGAATAATTGCTGTGCAAACCAATCCTTCTTTTTCCTAGATGTTCCTTAGAGTCTTTTTTTCTTTCTGCTCTGACACGCAAAATGTCAGCTGATAGCTGCAACCACGTTGCTCCTGAGCAATACATGAAATTAATAGCGCGCTTCATATTTGCAGTGTTTCTGCGTTTTGTAGGGGTGAAAATTCAACATAGGGCATTATTTTTAAAATAATTTCTACTGGAATTTCTGATTAACTTGGGGGAAATATTCCAAAATCCAAAATGCGTGGGAAAGCCTGGTACAGTCTGCATCCAAGGGCTGAGTGAGCTCACAAAGCAGGGCGGACGTGTTGCTGGGGGCCTGCTGCACTCCTGCGCATTTCCATCAGCAGCCTGGAACAAACCATAAAGTCACTGCCGATAAGATATGTGGATGGTCCCAATACAAGCCCAGGAGTAAATAATGAGGCCATTATACGAAGCAATCAGGATCTGTTCAAACAAAATATGTTTTAATAAATCCTGATTTGCACCTCTGCCGGTGCAGGGAGTTCAGCTCCCAATATTTATGGCCAGAGCTGGGGAGTAGCTCTCCAAAGCACATAGCAGGAGGGGTTATATGACCTTTGGACACTGAAACAGGAGAATAATGTCTAGAACGAAGAAGGTGATTTTACCTCTTCCTATAGATTTGATGAGATCAATACCACACGTGTACGCAAGTTAGATGCCAGTATTTTAAAAGGACTTTTGAAAAATTGGAGAGGTGTCAGAAAATACAAGGTTGTGAGATGCCTGCAAGGAGAATTACAGCAATCTTGAGCTGCTCATTTTATCAGAAAGAAAACGGAGCAGTGGCTTTGAGTGGAGCGTGCAAGTACCAGGCTGAGAAATGGAGGGTCTCAGCTGGCTGTTTTGTTTGGCAGGGGAAGACGCCAAAAGCCAGAAAGCTCCGCTCAAGGAAACGAAACAGGAATCAAAACACATCAAACACGCTGCAGGCAAAGCTTGGGGTTGGTTGGTTGTGTTTCTTTTTTTCTTTTCTTTTTTTTTTCCTTTCACAATGGTGAATACGTCTTAGACCTGGCAGGTGACCCTGTTGCTCAGCGAGGGAAGCCTGTGCTGGGGCCTGTTTCCCTGCCTCTCTCCCTGGTGGAAGTTGCTGCTGGCACCGCGGGATCCTGCTCCTGGGCCTGGCTGGTAACGAGGCTTCTTGCTAAACCCTGCGCCGCCCTTCGGGATCCCTTCCAGCACCGCTCACATGAACCAACCTCGGCAGCACGTGCTGGGCAGAAAATCCGTGCACAGATTCACTAGGGAGGTCAGCGCAACCTCCATAGTGCGCACAGGAGGTTGGCGACTTTTTGCTGGAGAAAAACTAAATATCTGGAATGATTCTACATGCGTATCCCATGTCTCAGACCAGAGCTATAACCTGAGGGCAACAGCATCATCTGAGGGAGGTATTGTACCATAAAGCAAAGATTTTGCTTTATGTATGCACTCTTGTCTATAACTTCGTACCATTAACCTGTGAGATATCCAACCTCTTAAATAAGAATTATTTCCAGTGTTTGCTGTGCAGTTTGCGCTGATGAAAAATCCAGCACAGTCCAGTAAAACATCTGAAACAGCTAAACTGAGGCTGATTCTTTCTGTCCACATGACCACGCAGAGTAACCCCTACGCATCCAAAGCGGATGGCAGCAGGGCTTAGTAGGAGAGCACTCACATAAATATCTAAAGAAATCCCTTCAAAGAAATATCTAACACAATATCACTCAAGCAAGAGCAGAGTCAGCCCCCTCCGCCACCCTATGGCTGCAGCAACCCGTACAGATCCATGAAGCAGGCGGAGAGAAGGCTTCATGCTCAGCTGAGAAGGGATCAGCGTCAGCTGCCCAGCAAGCAGCAACAGGCAGTCGAGTTGAGACCTGTGCAGGGAATGCCTGACAGGATGCACAGTCTTGTCCTGCTTCCAGCGAGAAGATGATGGTTTCTTTTAAATATCACCATACCCACGCGGGTTAGGTGGAGAATATATATCATATCTCAGAACCAATGCAACCAATTTGGATGAGAAAGTTTCACAGGCAGTCTGCACCCCTCCAAAATCACTGTATCTTCTGTGGGGGAGAACCTCTGTCTCCCTACCCCAGCTCTGTCCTGGGAGTTTGGCCTTCTCTGCTTAAATAGGCAGCTAAAGTCACTGACATGTCCTTCAGAAAACCTGCCTCCAACACATGTTGATTCCTATGCCTGCTGCCCTTTTCCCAAGGGTTAAAGTGACCTTTTGTATGTCTGTGTATGTGGCTCACTCTTCCAGCACTTCCAAACCTTCACTAGAATGTGGCCAGTACAATCTCTGTGCCTTGTCTGTGCTATGTTATTGCTCTGTGGCTATGCAGAATGAGTCCTGCCCTGGACGCAGAGGCACAAGCTTAGTCCTTGTTCTTGATTAATGCTGGTGGCACCATGGCCAGTTGCACCAAAGAACAAGCACTGGACAGTGCAAAGCGCCTGGACAGGACACTAACCACTTCTCTCTTCACATGCCAGCCCATCTTCACCTCATTAGATCACCACACTTCTAAGCTTGGGATATCCCTTTAACCTATTATGCATTTAGCATAAACCAATTACCAGCTGAGTAGGTTTAGAAATAAGCTTTTCCATGTGGAGTTCTTGCATCTTCCTGTGAAGAAGGTTGAGTCACCCCTTTGCTGTGTTTCCCTCAGCTGTGCCACAGTAACAAAGTGTGAGAGTCCAAACATCCATTAGGACAAGAGGGACTGTCCAGAACCAGTGATGCTGATGACCTCAAGCTCTTTCTCACCTTAGCAGTAGCTAGTGTTGCATTTAGCAAACTGCCATATCAGCTACTGCTCCTCTTGGCTACTGATGATCCCATTTCTATCCCGTGCAGGGAACAAAGTGGGAACGGAGGATCCAAGGGCACTGCGATCATCTGAGCTTGTAGGGAGATGAGACATTCAGACATTCTCGAAACGAAGACCAAAGTATGGATTCCCCAAAGACCTTGTGTTTATTTGCCTCCCACCAGTGCTGGACCACTCTGCATTCATCCCACATGATGGGAGAGTGCACCAACCTCAAACCATATTCCAAACATAAGACTATTCCAATAGTCTTAAAAGCAGTAGTAGTGCTTAAGCATTAAATACCAGATTCACTGTGATGATTTAACTTAATTTCAGGTGTGTAATGGTATTATTAACTGCAATCTGCAAAGACAGTGTGTTCTAGCAGCTTCAGTAGATGCTCTCAGGTTGCCACACTATGATATTCTTCTTGGGTAGTGCATAGATAAGCCATGTTTGTGGGAGTTGTTATTCCTATTTTACTTTGCACACTGATGATACAGCCAAGTGGGAATGCAGAGTGCCGCAGGCAGTCCTAATTTCTCGAGCCAAACCTGAACTCTATAAAATCAGACTTGGACTGGCAGTGTTTATACAGGACAGCATGTGGTCCTTCCACTCCGGTATGTGAGGTAGGCATCAAAACTTCTCAGCTCTGTACAGAGGAAATAGGAAATACTTTAAATGTATGGATCTTTACTTTCATTTCCTATATTTTTGGAGTATTACATGTAGCCACAAACCTTTGCATTTGTTACAGGCTTGCCACTTCTAGAATAGAGACCCAGGCTTTCTATATTTTCCAAAAGATCTTGAAGATATTTGGCTTTCTAATGGGCTCTTCCTGCAGGAGATATTTCAGCACGTATCTGTGACATGGCTTCAGATGCTTCCAGATGCTTCTTGCCTTTCACTCATGCCTCTCAGCCCACAATTGTAATGCTAGAGTAAATATCCTGAGGTCAGCACAATTAATTACTTTTGGTGGAATTGGGATCAATATCTGTCCTTCATATGCACTTTCCACTCTCTGCTGAAGAATTCTTTATGGGCTGCCAGGATCTCTTCGCTGGTGGGCTGGCTTTAAAACGTTTCTCCTCTTGGTAGTAAACTGCCTTTTCCAGTGTTTCCTCTGGTAATGTCTAGATTTTGTAGGCAACCTTCATAGGTGGTCTAATTTAGGCCAGATGCACACACTTGTTAACGTGTCCATGATGATATATAAAAGCTCTACATTTAGAAATGCCTAATAGGGCATTTCAGTAGTAAAATTAAAAAGAAAGAAAGAAAGAAAAACCCTCTGCTATATGTAGTGCTTGTGACACTAGTAAAAGAACAACTCAGAAAAGGAAGTTTTTGGTGACTGCTGAAACCAGTGTTAGGTCTTAGGGTGTCATAACAAGCTATGCAGAGGTCACTCTGGGAGTAAAGGGTCTGGGATGCTGGTGCCACTTCAGGCCAGCAGAAGTTCGTGGAAGCCCTAAGTTGAGAGCCAGATTCAGCAAATCACCCTGAAAAAACCTAGAGAAACAGACTGATGAATTAAACTTTCAATTCTGTCCATCCATTTGAAGCATTCCAGTTGTAATCTTAAAATCCCTTTCCAGACAAGCCATTGCTGACCACAAGAAATTACTGACTACAGTTGTTGCAAACACAGTAGTCTCGGTGAGGTTGCATTCTTTTGAATTAGCGGACCAAAAATGTTGACTCACTTTGGGTATAGAGAAAATTTTTAAATACTAGCTAATCAGCTCAACTTTGCATAACTTTCAAGCTTTTTCAGTTTCTTACCTGGTCTGGAACAGTCTCTTTGAATAACTATTCAAAGTTCCAGACCAGGTAAGAAACTGAATAAACTGTAAATGCCAGATCTCGCTGTAAATATATAACATTTCAATGACTTCCTTGCTGTAATCCCAATCTGACTAAGATTAAGGATTCTATAAGGTTTGAATGGTCATGGATTGCCCCAAATAAAATTGAAATTATTTAAAACAACTGTAAATGCATATGTGTTTTACCATAATGTTCCCATCTGCTTCTTTTGTCCTACTTGAAGGGCTTTGCAACTCAGGATAGTCTCTATATCCTTTCACATTAATTTGTGACACGTATTTTTCCGCACAGAGATATTTCCCATTCAGTGGTGCCCTATGCACCCGTCCTGGACAGCAGAGCAATGCCAGGTGGGGCACCACTTCTTCTTTCTTTATCCTCCTGATCCCTACAGGTAACACAGGGGTAAGTGGAACAACCACTCATGAAATGCTTAAAATTCATTTAGGGGCAACTACTTCCCAAGCCATGGCCTTGTAAGCCCCCAGCACACACTCACAGAAGGGAAAGGCTGTCATGCCATGATACCAGAACACAGACTTTCCTGGAAACTATCTTAAAGTCTTGGAAAGGTTGAGCTGCCCTTTATGAAATAATGGATATGCGGAATATAATTAAAAGAATATGGGGTCTCAGCCCATTTTAATATTTTAATAATTTCCACTTAAAATGTATACAGATTGCAAAACAAAATCTAGGTAAGAATGTCCAGGGTTTGAAATGTGAAAATCTTGAAAACTTTGCCAATTACTTCTTCCTTTTTAAAGCAAGGAAATAAATCAACAGGCTCAAACTCAAGCGAGAGTCTTGAGTCTTGATCTTATCTCTCAAATAGTGTATTTTCAACCTGTATATGTCATAAAGCAAACAACTGGTTCACAAGTAGGGTTTTTTTTTTTTTCCCTCATCACTGCTCTGTCAACACTTCTGGGGAGCTAGAAATAAAACCATAATAAAACCATGAACTTCAGCTCAGGTTTCTCTGTTAACCAGAACAAAAGGATGTAATATCACCTGGCTGCCTACATGACAGGGAGCTTCTGAGCAAGCCTCCATGAGCTGCTCACCATATTCTTCTCTCTTAGAAGTGGTCTTCAGCTGCTTAGATTGGTGTAGCACTAAGCTAATTTAACCCAGATGGGGATCTCTCTTTTCTCATTTTCATTTTTCTTCACCACAAGTTTTAACCAAACCCAGATTCTTAGAGCTTCTGGCACCACTCCTGTAAGTCTGCAGGATTTACAATAACCAGAAGCTGCAGTAAACAGAGACTGAAGATAGCGATGTTCACTGCTGATCCACCAAGGACTTGTAATATAACAGGAGCCTTAAAATAAAAGTGTGTGAGCTGAAGCAGATGACTGCAACAGCACTGCATCATGTTCAAACTATGATTTATAAAATACCTGGTTGCCCAGTTGGCATACAGGACCAAAAATACTCAAAAACACAATTTCAGGGGGTTCAAAATGAAGGATTTTCTACCTTACACTTTTTGATTCCCTACGCCAATTGTACAACTAAGTCACGTACATCTTTTAATCTTCCCTATCTCTTTCCTTCCCTTGTTAGCAATTTCCTCTTCACAGGGTGAATGTGGCTTTTTGTACCAAAATTATTCGTCTTTTCAAGCTTGATGTCACTGCTTCAGCTTCAGTGATTTTGATCTCTGTGAGCCGAAATGATGCAGAAAGGTAGCAAAATAATGTAGTTACTTCGTACTGCTCCTATCCCTCCACTTCCAGAGCCCTTCATCTTATCCATATGGCACTTCCAGAGTACTGTAATGCCTTGTGTTTCCCTAAAGACTGAGCACACATCTGAAGTTCAACCTTTTTTGTGACCACACTTTCCCCATGCTTTAGCACGCAGCTCCAGACTTGAACAGGACTCTGCTCTGACGCAGATTTGGTAACAGTAACATTCCGTGCAGCACTCTGCCTTCCCGAGGCCTGTTTAAACAATAATTAAGTGAGTTGGTGTCACCCCAGCCCATGGGATCGCAGCCACTGGTCAAGCGAGCAGGGAAGCCCCAGCCCCAGCTAACTCCATAGAGATGCACCTCTGCGATGCTGCCCAAAGTGACTGGTGCGTGACACTGTGCTGGGGACCGGGACCAAGCACCACCACTGCTCTTAACACAAGGCATGGGGGCAAGGGGAGGAGGGGACAGCAGGGAATAGAGGTTTCAGTCTTGAATCTGGCCATCAGTTCTCTAAAAAGGGCTATGAACAGCCAAATCCCTGAGGGAAAATGTGACGGTTCACTTGGAACTGTGTCTTGTATGTGTCCATCCTCCAGAAGAAAAAGGAAGAAGACCATCCTCACTGGAAAGAAAAAGAAGAGCCACCAGACCGGGAAGGGAAGTGTTTATGGCTTTTCTTTCCCTCTGTCAGGGGGCTAGTATATAACATATTGTGTCAGGGAATAACTTGCCATCTTCTACTTGTTAAAAGTTACAACAAAACAACTGATTGTACACAGAGTCTGGGGGTGAGATGGAAAACGATGACTAAGACAACCATGGGTGGATCAGGTCCTGAACATGGGTTCCCAGTAAAACGTTGTTGCTAAAAGCAAATGAGGCCAAAGTGAAGGAATGAACATGGGAATGCTGAATTGGAGTCAAGAGGTTACAGGAGCTCAGTGTTAGGCACTGATGTGACTGTTCAGCTTTGGTGTTCACATTTTAAGAGGAAGGTCAATAAACTGGATAGGACTTAGGGAAGAGCCCTGGGAACAACTAAAGGACTAGAAGAGACTTAAAGAGTTCAATCAATTTAACTTATAGAAAAAGACATTAATGACTTGATGACACTTTGTAAGTTCCTCCCTCACAGGAGTCAAAACAACAAAAGATTCATCAGTCTCACGGACAAACCTATAATAGGATCCAATGTCTAGCAGCTGACATTTGGCAAATTCAGAGTAAAAATAGGAGAGAAAGTGATAGGATTAATAGTGATAGGATTAATCATGGGGACAGCTCACTAATTGTTATGGAGAATTCTCTATCAAAGAAAATTTTAAAATCAGGACTCATGTTTTTTTACAGGCATGTTTTTCTTACAGGCATGGCTAATTCCCGGAGTCATGGTTTACAGATTCCAGCTTCAGGGAGTGACAAGAAGTTGTAAAACAGCCTGTGTTATGCAGATCAGATTAGAGATGCTCAATAGCTGTTTCTAAGCTCTATAGTCTCTTATTTGATAAACCCAGCAGATGACTCTTCTCCCATTATGTGAGCACTGGGGTTTGTAGGTGTATCCTGAATCTGTTGCTAACTCACTCGGGAAGACTTTGCTCATCAGTAATGACTACCTTCCTTCTCAAAGCACTTAAAAAGCATGGAGAGTTAGAAATACAGTGGATCTAGTGAACTATGTTTTTTTTAGGGTGAAGAACTATTTTTAAAGTGGGACATATTTAGTCTTTCACCATTTTAAAATTAGAAGTGGAGTTCAGTCACAGATTTCAGACACCTTTATGCAGCTGCCTACAATATATGCTCTACAGATGATCTGGGTGTCTAAGTCCCCTCTGTATCCCATTGAGACATGAGTCTTAATTCACATAGGGAAGTAGCGCAATTTGAGATGCTCCGGGGTATCCTGCCTATTCTCTAGCTGCTCCAAAGATCTCTCATCCGTCTCTTGTCTGTCTGCCCTGTTTGGACACCTTGAAACTGTCAGTCATCTGAAATATCACTACATCTCATTTGTAGTCAGCCAAATTCTATCCCAGTCAGTAGAACCTATGAGTGGTTCAATTTATTTCTAAAGTAAGTATCTATATGTTCCCAGCTGAATCTCTCTATAGGCTCCATTGATTTGTTATCCACTGATTATAGTCGATTTAGACCCAAAGTGACAAGCAGTCAACATCTACACGTAAGTGCCTTAAACCAAGACTGCATCCTACCCTTGGGTTCCGGTTTGGTTGCCTACCGTAGGCGCTTGGTGCCATATGGCATGTGTTTGCTTGTCCTGCCTGCTTCCAGCCACTCCTTATTACGGCACTCGTATCCCCCAGCCTCATGCAGGTGTCTCATGGGCTCTGGAGAGCCTCAAATGGCACAAGATGCTGTGTTTGTTAGGCAATCACATCATAGCTTAGTATTCAATCCAAGACAGCTGTGTAGATTCCTTGGATAGCTGATGAAGACTGAAAGCTCCATTTGAAGGTGATAAGTCACATCTGTTCTGGACAGCTCTCTTAGGATCACTCATCTTATACTACACCAGCCTTGCAATGGCTGACATGTGGTGTTGGTTTAATCTAATCTTGAACATAATATGCAAAACTTTCTTTACAACTGTATTTTGCTCATTTCCTATCCACGTTTTCTTGTCAAAAACTTACCTTAGGTAGAGAGAACAATTTCCTGTAGTCCAGTAATCAGCCAATAGTCAAATATGAGCTGACATTTTCAACTTTTTTGCTTTCCTGCCTTCAGCAGGAAGGGAATAAATTGCTAAATGCTTGCAAATAGCTTCAAGCATGTTATAAAGGAGGAATGAAAAAAGGAAACTATTCAACAAAAGGCAAGCATTTGCGGAAATACCCATTTCTGTGGTTAAGTTAAAGCCTGCACTCAAAAGCAAGATGGTACAAGAAATAATCCTTTAACAAAACAAAATGGGAAAATAAATACTTGGGTGCAATTCTCCTCGCAAAGATGCTCTGAAGGACTGACAAGAGCCTCCATGCTTAGCATGCTCAGTACTCTGTACTGTTGCACTCCTTTTAGCCTATGTACTAGATCCCAGCTGGCATCACTGGAATTGGTGCCATGAATCCTGGATAACATCATTTGCACACACAAATTTCATGCAGGCCTTTGCATTAGTGCAAAGAGACCACCGAGTGCTCCAGCTGCAGTGTAGCAGCATTCAGCACAGGCCTGGCACAGGTGGAAGGAAGGACATTCACAACAAACCCCTGCTGAGGCCCTGAGCTTTTCCTAAGGGCACATCTACACCAGTGAGTGGGCACAGAGCCAAACTGCAAGTGTCAGAAAATGCATCTGAATTGCCTGAGCTCGCTCTGGCCTAGGTGACAAGCTGCACTAGCCCAGCTAGTCCGCAGCTGGAGCCGCATGGTTAACTCGGCAGACTCACCGCTGAGATCTCTGCTAGCTCATTGCGCAGTGCAGACATGAGCAGACAGGAATAACAGAGAGAGCACTTCTCTGGCCCTCAGCCAGGAGTTATGTCATTCAATTCTTTTTCACAGGTAAAGGATGTCTGTCTGTATTTGCTTGCTGGTGTCCAAGCTTTTCAAGCTCCTCATTTGCAAGTTCTATCTCCAACTCTAAAGATAAGATGTTTCTTAAAAGGCAGTCCTTGATAATAACTGCGAAATCATTTGTCTGCAGAAGCTGAAGCTTTAAGACTGCTGATATTACAAGACTAACCAGTAAATTGGTGAGTCCTGCCTGCTGGGCACCCACTGATGTTGATACGGACAAGAGCTAGAGAAGTGGGCCCTCAGTGCTAAACTGGACATAGGCTCATGTGCAACCTGCAGATCTGCTGCACTCTTTTACCTCTTAAAGAACTGATATACTGAGTATGGTTGTACATCAGAAATTTCTAAAAAGCTTAAATTTGCATGCTAACACTGTTCCATTGTGAATGGCAATATTTGCAATAGCTATTTTCTGAGCTATTTTGTTCATGTCAGAATTCTGTGCATCAGTAGCATATATACGTATATATGAGAGAGACAGAAAGAAAGAAATGAAATTTCCACCATCCTGTTGCTTGAAGCTCGTTTTTCCTCATTAGCAAAATAAGGCCTTGAAAAAATACAAAATGCAGTGATCAGGACTCTGATAATCATCAGGCTGAAAGCGGCACGCAAAGCTAAAAATACAGAAAGGGGAAAAAAAATCCAGTGATCTCAGCAAGGCAACTGCCAGTAGGTGAACTAATGAAGCAGACACAATATTAACATCAATTCTGCTGTCCTATCTGAGCACTGGTGGAAATAGCAATGGTTATTACCACACTGACATCATCTCAGTCCTAGCAAGCACACATCTCAGGAAAAACAACTCAGAAAAGTCTGCCGGGCCTATGGCTCTTTCTTCAGGGTTCTCCTCAACCTTTAGGCAGACTCTTTATATATAGGTATATATATATAACTATGAAAATTAAAAGTGGGTGATTGTGCAAACTCAGCTCTTAGGAAGCTTAGAAACACATGCCCAGACTCCACTTGGAGTGCACTCTTGTCTGGCAGCATAAGGCACAGTATGAAGGTTTTATTGACACAAATATTTGATAGTAAGTACCATAAATGGCAAAAAAGTTTTGGAATCTAAAGTCTCTTGAGCCTGGAAAAACCCTTGGGTAAGCTCAGCTAGGCAAGGTACCCAAAAAGGAGTCAATAATGTTCTCTGCCTCCCAGATCTGATATACTTTTCATGCATGTATATCAACAAGTGAACATCTCTCCAGTTAATAATCACTTAGGGTGAGCAGTTTTAAGAGTGGACATTTCTCATACCCCCTTTTGTGTTAAGGTAGTCTTTGGTCATGTAAGTCTAACTGCACAAGACTTAAAAGGAAAAAAAAATCCTCATGCAACTAATGATTTTTCAACAGATCTTAAAATCATACGAAATAGTTTTCAGGAGCTAAAAACACCATTTCAAACCCTGCTATGCCTTAGTTTGTCAGTCAAAGAGGATGCTGATGTCTCAGAGGAAAGCTGTGATTTACTCTTTTCTAGTCACATAAACCTCCCTTTTTCAGTCCCACATGTTCACAGAATAATTGGACCTCAAATCTGTTTTTTGGTCCAGGACTGAATATTGTCTATATCTTGCTCATTATTAGAGGTGGGAAAGGAATTTCCCCATGGGGGTAAGAAGCGAAGCAGTTTTGCAGCAGGTTGATTTCACTTCAAGGAGCAGTGGCCACTGGCAGCTGCTGAGAGGTTTTGGAGCAACAGAAGCACCCTTAAGAGATGGATCAGTCTGGCTGCATGCGGCAGAGGTGGTCAAAGGTGCACAATCCATTTTTCAGGATCACTGCTGTGGATTTGGTGTGTCTGTCTGTATTTATGTGCGCGTATAACATAATACATTCGCATTGTTGGTTAAAAGGATCATTGCCATCTAGCCAAATATTTCATAATTTTTTATGGTCTGCTTAGCCTTGGATCAGCTGATACATTGAAACGCACCAGTAAGTGCTGTATAATAGATTGCAGACCTCTGTGAAAAACCACTATCAGTGTTTCAGCAGCACATTGTACATGCATCAGAGAAGTGCACTGTCAGCAGGACAGAGGCTGGGCGCCTATCCATATTTTCCTTACTTTTAGAAGGGCTGCTGACCTTCCAGAGGCCTGGATCAAAATGAGATGACTAAAGCTTCACTAGGAATTACAGTTCTTGGTGCAACTTCTGTCATTGCACATAAAATGGACTGCATGTCCATATGTGGATGTAGAAACAGAATTTGGGTATTTCTTGGGCACTTAGCTCAGTCATACACTATCACACCGCTAAGAATAAACAGTACCTTGCATAACAGAGCTTCCAGAAAAAGATCTGGAAAGCTACAAAACAAACAAGTTAAAAAAAAAAAACAAACCCAAAATTTTAAGCATAGAACTCAGCCCACATATCCAGATTGCTTTTCTAGTTTGGTTTTTGCTCTCTGTTTCCTGCAGCCCTGTTGCATGAAGGTATGGACAGAATGTGCCTGCTGCTCTGTTTTTAGGTGTTTGCAGAGGGAAGCAGTTTACACAAGATATAAAATATAACGGGTGCAGGGGAGGAAACAACAGAAAGAAGCAGAACAACAGGGAGGCTGTGGGGATGCAAGACAAACAAAGAAGGACTCTAGAGATCAGAGGTTGGGATCTTCCTGGAGTTTGGCTGTTCCATAGCTATCGAAAGAGTATCATCAGCATTACAGAGCAATATTGCATGTCATGTGGGAAAGAAAAAGGGACATGAAACACTCGTTTTGGGTCTTGCCTGGAGTCTCTTGGAATCAGTGGAAATTTTTTTACTGACTTTTTTCACTGACCTTTGAATCGGGACTTTCCTCAGCAGAGGAAAGTCAGCGCTGTCTAGGTTGGGGCAAAAGCTGCAGGACTGGTAATTAAATTCAGCACATTACAGGACTGTGCCAGTCTGCTAGGACTAGCTGAGCTTCTCTAAGTGGGCTCTGAGCTTCTCAAAAACATATGCACATCTGAATGATTAATTCAGACTAGCTTAAAGGAGAAATTTTAGGTAAGGCACTCTGGAAAGCTTTTTTCTTTTTTAACTTGGCTCCAACAATCATAATTACGATTATGCACTGAAGCACGTGAGGAGAAATGCATCTTCTCTTCAGGTGGTGGGCAGCTTTAATGGGACTAGACAAAATAACATGGAAGATGCCACATGGACTATACTTAGATAAATGCAAATTCTAATTTCAGCAAGTGCCCTAGCAGGTCAAACATCTAAGAATAAGATTCTTGAACTCAGCTTACACCAAAGCATTTGAGATGCTTGGAGTGGGATATATCTCCTTAGCATGAGTTTGTACAACTAGCATCAGTTTACATCAGAGTTACCTCTCTAGACCCCACTAACCTCCATACAGATAAGCTTCTCCTAAGGGCAATGCATCTCACCTACTTTGATGAGGTGTGAGTTGTACCTTCAGACCTTCTGTTTCTGACCATTGATGTGAGAGGGGCCATGCCACTTGCCCGTATGCAGATGTCACCTTTACGGGAGTCTTTCCTGTCCTTGTTCCCAGCACACAAGCAATTAGCTGTGATTTGTCAACCACCACCCAATGATCAAAGGATATGTTTCAAATCAACAATGTTTTAAATGGAAAAAAAACAACTGTTCAATTTCAAATATACATTAAGAAAAAAAAGTCCTTCAATGCTTCTAAGAAAATGTAAAAGATCACCACCAACACTTTCTCCCAATCTGCAAATACCACTGCCTTCTCCCATTGAGCCATGGACATCTCCTGGACTTTTGCTGTTGCCTCTCCCTGCTCCCAGCTTCCCAGCCCTTGGGAAGCAGGTGACTGCTCTTTGTGAAGGGACTAAGCCTTGAGACCCAGCCCTTACATGGGTCCCAAACAGGATGCCGAAGAACAACAGCAGCAACAAAGGATATTTTAACGTGAAAACCATATGGAAGAGCTCTTCATTTAGGGTGAAGTCTTGGATCTGTCGTAACCGAGAGGTATTTTGCCATTGTCTTCTGTGGGGCAGGGCTAAGCATGTCAGACTGGATCTGTTTTAGCTCTCTCTTCTTGGAATTTTGCTTTTCAATCAGGCCTAGATTCTGGGTGTAAAGCTTTGACAAATAGATCTGAAGAGAAGACTGGAGTACGAACAAGGGGGCTCTGCTGCAGGGGACTGTACCTGCAGCAATCCAGGGTGAGTTAAAGAGCTGCAAGGAATCCCTTGATCTTGTAGAGCTGCTGTTTTACCTCTGACAGGGAGATTGCCCCTTGCTCTTTTTTTAGCGAACAGGCTCTCACGGGTAGGTAGCCTTTCCTTACAGAGACACATCTCTTCCTCCCCCACACGCCCCCTAATCCTGGTCAAACTGGAAGAACTGGATACCTTCCCAAGATACACCTCAACTTCTAAAGCATGTACTGCTGACATGGTCTAACTCACGGCTCAGCTCGGCCCCGCCACGTACAATGACACAAACTCTCATTGACTCCTACGACTATGGACATTAGGAGTATTTTGTCCAAATTGCTTCACAAACCTAAAAGGCACAATACGTGCTGCAGAGTGTAACTGGAGAGACTGAGACAGAAGTTGCTCTTTGGAGGAAGAGTCAGCAGCAGGATTCTCTGCAGAATTTCCTCCATTCCCTGACAAACGGGGTTGTGTGGTCACTGCTGGAAAATAATCTGGTCTATCATGCTCATCTTCTGTATTCACAATTTCCACCAGAATCACAAGCGTTTTAGGATACGTTCTCATAAGAAGACATGGTCTGGAAATTATTGTAGCAGCATAACTGGAAGAAGGAAGAGTAGGAAAGATCTCTTGGCTAAAAGTGTGAGTCGGGAGAGCACTCAGCAGGCCATGGAGATAGGAGGATAGACAGATCCTTCTATCCTTAGTGTCTGAGAAAGCAAAAGGAGAGCTGAAGGGTGGCAAGATGCAGACATGGCTTCTAATGTGGGATTGGTGCCTCCTGACTGGGAGAATTTGGTTGGTCTCAGTGGACACAGGAAGAAACAAACTCAGATTTAATTAGGGTGCTTAGGGAGCAAAGAAGAGCTGCTCCTCAGCACCAGCCTCATTACAGATGGGAGTAGCTGAGGCAGAGCAGATCCCCACAAGTGCCAAAAGGTGAAGACTATGAGGGCCTGGTCAGTGAAAGCCAGAGCAGGGACTCCATAAGGAATGTGCACTTGCAAAAGAGAGCAGGAAAGCAGAACAGCCTTGGAAGTAGGCCCACACCTCCATCTCTGTTTCCTCCCTGCTTGAGTTTCATCAGCAATATTTCTGTGCAGACACAGTTCTTAGGCCTGTTCTTAGAACCCTGCTTTGCCCTCATACTTGGACAGCCTTGTCTCCTGTACTCCCCAGGACGGGACTGCAGCACAAAGACTTATGAGGCCCAGCGCAGGATTTGGCCTCTGGATAGTCAAATATAAAAGAGCAATATTGGATCACACAGCTTTAGTATTAACTTATTCAACACAAGTGAAAAGAAATTGGGTCATCCCTTGAGGAGAATAGGATCTCTGCGTAAATAATAGCTCTGAAAATTCAATTTATTTTTTTTAGTTGTCGCTCTATTTGATCTGTGATAGTTGAGAGCGCAGACTGACCTTTAAAAGGAACAGGCTGAAAGTTTAAAACAAACAAGTTGGTGAACTTTTATCACCCAACACATAATTAAATTGCGGAACACAGTGGCATGGGATGCTGAAGGGGCCAGAAACTCAGACAAGCTCATAGAGGGACAGATCCCCTGGTAGCTGCTGAATGGAATGGTCTGGATGTAAGTCCCCGGTCAGGAAGATTTCAGACTGCCAACTGTGATGAGATTTCTGTCTTTTCCTTAACCTCCTGCCACTGACCAGCGTGAGCCAGGGCTGACCTGAGTGGACTTTCGCTCCGGCTGCAAAAGCTGCACGTTCTTGTGCAGCCTTTCTATACTGAACATAAACCTGCTTTTTTTCCAGTGTACCTCACACTGTAGAACCACACTTCAAGGTCAGGTGTTGTTTGCTTGTTCTGGAGGGCTATTTTGCTTGGGTTTTGGTTGGTTTTGTTTTGAAGAACGATGCGGTTAAACAAAAAAGCAGCAGGCTGGACTCTTGCATTATTCATCCGAGTTAGGCAATCCCAAACAAAGGCAGGTTGGCATTAGTGGGAGTTTCATGTGTTACTTGTTCCTCAAGGAGATCTGCTGCAACAGCGGTAATTGGTGGCCTCATCACCAGGAGTCAAATTCTCGGTCTGTACCTGCCTTTCCCAGGGTACAACAACATGGAGGTCACTCTCAGCCATGGTAGCAAACGTCCAGGATGTGCCACATCCATCCCCATAGGGGTTGCGGGATAAAGGAGTAGGAAAACAGCTGACCCAGACATGGCCTCAAAGACTGGGCGGGCTGTACGAAAACAGAGAAAATGGATGAGTGATACTTGAATAGGAAAGTGGGTACATTAGGCTGGACTCTCTCTTCAACATGGAGGTACACAGCAAGACTTGCAGGGACATACAGTGACAAGAGACAACCCCATAGCGTGGAGATGGAGCCAGCGGGGATGTGCTCAGGATGTCCTGCTGGTGGGGTGATGGGTGATGTGTGCTCGGGCTGACTCATCACAGTGTTCCTTTGGTGGCTCCCCATTGCTGTCGGGGCAGCAGCATCAGCAGAAAACACGGAATCACACAGCAGTGAAGAGCCGCAGGAGCTGTGTTTGCATTAGAGCTGGCCTCTCTTTGCCATGGTCTTTGCTATGAAGAACAAATAAAATTACACCATGAACTGAACTTTCAAACTCGGGAGGTTCAAGTGGGTTCAAAATTAGGACTTTCTTAATTAAAAATGAAAGGCTATTTACAGCATTAAGCTACCCTTTGATACAGTTAAAATTGCAAGAGGGAAACATGTTAGCATCTCAGCTTGGGTTTAGAAATGTAGTTGTTTCACCTCAGTGAAACACAAGTTGCTCACAAAGTTAATGTTTATAGTAGCAATAAAGAGCCCTCACACAGAACAAGAAAACCCCTTTTACCTGTGGGAAGAATTGGTAACAGGATGCCTGAGCTAAAATCCGTAGTTCAGCAGGGCATACTGAAATGAGTTATTCTGTGCTGCTTTCTGTTGATTTAAAATGAGATGACACAGAGACAGATTAGCTAAAACCACAGACATTATAAATTGCAATTTGACCTCAAAAGCTGAAATGCTTTGATCTGTGACTCAGTTGGGGCCAAACTGAAAAGTATTTGAAGGGGGCAAAATATGTATAAAAGAGGAAAAAAAAAAGGAAAAAAATGGACATAAACATTTCCTCAAATTGTAGTAACCAATCTCAACAGGTCCTCAGCATGAATTTCATCCTAGTTTAACCATGTCTACCAGGGAAGGTACATTGCAGCAACTGTGCATGGAGCATCTTCTACAACAAAACATGATGGTCTCTAACACGTTCATTAATCACATTTCCAGAAGGCATTTGCTCTTTGCCTGGCCAATTTTTGGCCCACATTTGTTCTAGCCTTTCTGTGGGAAGCGCAGTAGAAGATTTTGGAGCTGAGACATAAGCAATTGGTTTGATTTATGTTTTTTAAAACAGAATCAGAAAAAAAAAAGGGGGATTTGGCAGATTTTAAAGTCAGTAGGGGTTAAGAATATACAGTTAAGTACATGAATCAGTGCTTGCTGAAGCAGGAACAAAATGATCCTGCTCCTTAAAAGAGAAAGATTCTCTACTTCCTTCTCCTCTTTGCCTTCTTCCTCCTTTGGAAGCATTTCTGGCTTAGCAAGCCTTTCCCACTTCACCCAGTGGACTGTGATGCAAAACCATTTTCTCAGCAATGTGCACCTTTCTCGTTGTTCTTTAAGCAATTTAGCCGTCTCCTGCAGCCTCTTACAACATTCACCCTTTAAAATAACTTTTTTTTTCCACCTTGCAAGCGCTCCTCCTTTGTACTCCTGAGTGCCTTGGCAAGCGTTTCACAGTTCTTTCTTTCACCAGTGGGATGGGATGAGTCACAGGGATCCTGCTGGGGACCAAGTGTGACCATCCCCAAAGCTGGGCTGGGGGCAGCCTGGTGGCAATGGGAAATCCACTTGGGCAGCAGCTTCGGTTTTGGGGCAAGAGCCACCCTGCGGGACACCCTGGGGCTTTCATGTGTGCTGGGAGAGCCAGCTTGAGGCCTTCCTACCTTGGGCTGCATCTGAAGGGAGCATCTGTGGGGCACAGCAGACAGAAGCCATCAAATTGGCTTTGTCAGGAGTTTGGCACAGATAGCTTCGAGTCAGAGGATTTTTCTAGTTCCCTGTACGTAAACAAAACACATCTCTCTAGTCCTTCTCTAGTCAGCCTCTTCACAGCCTTGCAAGTATTAGCAAACCGTGTTAGCTCCAGCTCCAGCTCCGTCAGCAGTTTCCTTTCCCCATTTCTTTTATTGGCTGTACCAGCTTTTGTTTGCACCAGTTTTCAGAGCTCTACTGGCACATTCAGTCTGCTCAGGGTTCTATGACCATCTTGCTCCCAGCAAATGTCCTCTCAGGTGAGGAGGGAGCCTGGAACTGCCAGGATCAGCCCTGGCTGAAGGCAGGAGTCTTTGTGCTCACCAGACTGGTGGCAGCATTTGGCGACCCAAAGATCTCATCTTGGCCCTGCTTCTCCACACACTGTAACTCACTTGGTTGTTTCTGTCTCAGCTTCCCTTGAGCAAAAGGAAAGTAGTCACATTTCCCAGGATAATTTCACTGTCTAATTAGACAGCAGCCCTTGTTTTGTTCTTTTTTTTTTTTTTTTTAATTGCTCAACTGAATACTCCTACTGAAGACAGACCTGTCTCCAAAGCAGGGCAATCAGGATTCAATCCAGTATTTCTACAGATCCCCAGTAGGGAATGCTGCTAAAGTGTTTGGATGGAAGACTTACTTTCAAAATGCCTGAATTTTGAGAGGTTGATCATTCAAACAGAGTTACTGAGTCAGCATATTACCAAACCAAACGCCCCTCTTTCGTCTGCAACTGCACTCTTACCACTCATGTGCTTAAAACTAAGCATATGCTTAAATAATTTGTCAGATGAGGACTTTAGAGCTCCACTAGTGCTGTATGTTTTTGCTCTAAATTCTCTGTAATTGTTTCTCATTGAATAGATGCTCACTGAGTAAGATATAAAAAGAGCATGGGAACAAAGGGGCCCTCAATCTGAGACTTTGATCCACATATTATTCAAATACATAATGACTGCTTTGATTTATGGATTTATAATTCTATTGAGGCATTCTGGAGATTACCCAAAACATTCCATCTCGAGTCTACGCTGGAGGGTGTTACTAGGCCCCTGCCTGGAATCAGAGGGATAAAATTTAGCTGCTTGTTTGCTACTGAGATTACATCACAGATTGCAGGATAACAGCAAGCTGCATGGCCATGCACTCAATTATATTTGGTACTAATTGCAAGAGCTTTTTTTTTTTCTGTGACCTAAGAAAAGCCTCTAGAAGTACAGACTCCGTTCTACCCGCAGTATATAGAATTTTGGCAGTATAACAAGACAGCAGACTACATAGTGGGTGTGTTGAAAGAAGGAGCAGATGGTAGATTGCTAGCACAAGAATTTAGCAATGCATTTAGAAAACAGATTATTTTGGAAGATGAGAAATTATGGGGTATGATCACCTCCCGGCCCCCCCTACTCCTACTGCCCTCCCCAAACATATCCCCACAAAATGTTCACTTGGCCATGCACCATAGGAATGACTCAGCTCAGATATTCAATAGGCCTCTTGCAAGAATTCAAATAGGTGGCAGCTATGATGAAAATCCCCCTCCTTTTCACTTGCATCGGCACCGGTTTGGCTTTTTAAATGTGTTTCACCTTACACAGTAGATCCACCCTGTTCCTAATAGGGAGGATTACTAGTAAGAGACCTGACCTGTACGAAGGACCATTCCCAGACAGTGGTGACTCAGGGACTCGCTCAGAAACTGCTGCTGCTGCTGTCTGCTCCCCAATTACCATCACTCTTGTGGGTAAGGGTGAGTCTCAGGCAGCAGGAGCTCAGGGCTAGGATGATTTGCCTTCACGGCTGTAAAATTTCCTTCCTGCCATTCTTAGCACATTGTTGATGTTGAGAGACATAGGCATGGGATAAACTGCAATGGCTACGGGGCCTTTTGCTGTGTTAACAGCCAGCAAGAATAAGACCTTCCTAAGTGTTGAATCTCCTAGTCTGGGATCTGGGATCAAAAGAGCAACATCAGAAATGAGGACAGGCAGTACTGGGAGATCCCAGGGAGACTTCTGCTTATCCAAGTATTCTTCTCTTTCTGGAAAGGTGACCTTATAGTGGAAAACAGATAGATAAAGAGTTTGTACTGTGAATAGGTGAAATCCCTGGCAATATGGAAAAAGCAAAAAAAAAAAAAAAAAAAAAAAAAAAAGCAGCTCTGGATTTCCGCCCACTGATAAGGCTCTGGAAGCAGGACTCATGGGCTAGCCGGACAGCAGCCTGGGGAAGGGCTGCTAACACCTCTCACTGCTCGGTCACAGTGACAAAGGAGGACTTAAGAAGGATATAAGGGGAACTGTAGAACAGTGTCTGGAAAGCCCTTCATGTGAAACAAGGAGCAGGAGCTGAGCAGGAAATATGAGTGTTTTTCACTCATATGGTGTCAGCAGGTCACTACTAGGAAGCCCTTTCTTGCTGCAGTAGCTGTATCTCTTCATGGCTGTTGTCATCACTGCAGTAACAGGGGCCCAATATCCACATTAGCATGGAAGTCTGGTGTCTTCTCTCTCTTTGATATGTTGCAATTAGGTAATAACAAACAGTATACAGACTGTGGACAGAGTTTAATTCTGGTTGTTTCCAGTTCATCTTCTCAGGAAGTCATGTTGTCGGGACACAACGCCTAGAGATGTATGATCACTTTGGATGTTTCAATTCATGTCATCCTAAATGAGATATCTGAGCAAAACTAGATGCACAGTATTCCAAAAGTGCCTATTTCTTTCCAAGGACTCTAAAAAGAGGCTGGAGCAATCAGTTCCAATATAGATTATGACTCCATATACATCTACATTAGATCGAGTTAACTTCAAGAAATGTTCTGCTGGCAGGAAAATCAGCCACCTGCACCTAAAAATAAAGTTACCGTGTTCTCTATACATGACAATAATATCAACACGGCTATCACTTAACAGTACATCGTGACTTAAAGGCCACTACAGAGAAGAGGAGGCCATACTGATCAGAGAGGAAAGTCTCTCTGGAAGTGGGAGAAAATGTCTACTTCAGCATGAAAAGACACTGGGGTTAGTGTATCATTTGCCCACATGCACTATCAGATCATTTCGTATCACTTCAGAAGCTAACTGAATTCCTCGGTACCATGACACCGGCAATGGTCATTCCTGGCAATGTCAACCTGCCTGTAGACGATGGAACTCAGGAGCAGCTGAGAATTTTCTGGCCACCAAAGCAGCTATGTCTCAGTGATTACAAATGGCTGAGTGTTCGGATTTCATTTTGAGGTTGGGAGTGGAGTATAGGAAACGAGATCCTGGATCACCCATCAACCACCACCTCTGTTCTTCAGTGCTGGGGCACAGCTCTCCAGACACCACCTATTTTCCGTTCACACTAATGCTGATTCCTTTTCAGTCTACAGAATCATGAGCAGAGGTTTGTTTTGTTCTGATTTTAGATAAACTGGTAAGTCTGGATGTTCTTGATCTCGTAGCAAAGTCATATGCCCATAATCACAAAGGATCTGTTCTTTTGTGGATAAGGTTGATCTGGTGGCACAACATTTCATAAAGCAACAAAGGCCTCACCTTCTCTGGCGGGGTGCTGGCTGGAGGTGCCTCTCAGGTCCCCCCTTCCACAGACTTTATCTTGCATCTCTGTCCTCTGCAGTGGATGAAAGATAGTGCAGAAAAAGCAAGTCCATATTCAGAGATAGCATTGCTTTTGAGGAAGGTGGACTGAATAAGATTTTTTTGCTCAAGAAGTCATTACTGAGTGTTGGAAATCCTGGTCACTGCTGGCTAAGCATTTTTCGTTTGAGAATCAGATGCGGACAGGTTGTATACAGGCAGCTCTCACTGGAGCCTTTGCTGGTTTTGGTGTCCATCTCCCTCCTCAGTCCCAATATAACCCTAAGATGCAGATTTGACTTAAAAACCTCCTCGTGAAGACTGGCAATCACCAGGTACATAGTGCTATTCGGATGACTGTTTGTTGGAAGCTTTCCAAATACTCATTTTTTTTCCCCCTGAAAATGCTGATCTGTCACAAAGCATACTTTCGGAATGGCATGATTTTGACAATATTCTGATAGAAACTAGGCAAGGTTCCAGTAGAACCCTACTTGCCAGGTGGGTTTCCAAACCCTCCTGGTTTCTTGTCAGCTCACTCACAAACTGTGGCAGCTCAGCTGAATCCCAGGCATATGGCTCTTCAGAATAGCAAGTTCTCAGAGCTTCCAGCTACTACATGGAAAAAGCCTGGAAAAGGTGAATGATCTCAGGGTTGCAGGGCTAAGATACCCATCCTCCCTGCGTCTCCTCTCTGAAAACTCTCTGGGAGTCTTGGGAATGCTTGTAAATGATTGACACAAGATACCATCTGAAAGTTTTCTCAAATGACTTCTGGAACTTTGCCACTTCAAAGTTTCATGTGCTTCTAGACTAAACTTTTTTTTTTTTTTTCCCCTGTCTCAGCTGTGGACCCGAGTATGGAAAATGATGCAGATCCATTTGCTGAAACTACCGGTTATTTCTGACACTGTTTATCAGGAGGCATTACTAAATTGCCCGCAAATGCTCCTGGTAGTGCATGTGATCTGTCCTCAGCAGCTTCCTTCTTTATCCCTGGTTGATCTCCACAAATAGTCACACTTTCCACCCATCTTCCCCAAAGACTCCCAACTATGGGATACCACAAGGTCTTGGCTACTTCTGCCAACATCTCTTGTTCCTTATGGCCTCGTTGTTCTCATGGAGAGGCAACTTAGCCAAGTGCACTTCCCTTTTCTATCAGGTCTATGACAGTCAAACACTGTTTCCTCTGGAAGACATAGGCCAGCTTCAAGTGGCGCCACCAAGGACAAGCCAAAGGAAACTCCAAGCAGATGAGTTGAGGCTAGTCATGGCAGCCTGGAGACATGGTGGAAGCAACTTTGGACTCCAGGATTACGTTTCCTTAGTTCACAGAAAGCTTGCAGTTTACATTTTAGATTTTCTCCTTTGTTGGTTTTATTATGACGGCGGCACAGTCAGCTCTACAGTGCCTGTATGTGCCCAGCAAGTTGTGAGAGGAACCAGCCTATCTTTTCCATATTTTTTCTTATTTTTCTCACCTTATGATCAGGTGGTTACAATACCCCAGGCCTTTTCCTGTAATGCTGCATTTAAAGCCATACAAGGGCCTAAACTGGATAAAGGAGACCATCTCACTGAGCTCATGAAACCCACTGGTCTTTAGTGGAATTTAAGTGCAGTTTCAAAAGCTGCAAACTTCCTGGGCACGGCCCGTGTGAGAAACACTCTTCTTGGGTCACAGACACAGCTGTGGTCAGTCCTGATGCCAGGAGAAGGCGAGAGCCTGACTTCCCCGCCTTGCTCAAACAACCCTATTTTTGGTGGCTGTCCAGATAAGGTTGCTGGTGAAGGTCTGCATGGAACGCACAGGACGTGATGTTTGGAGCTCCCTTCAGGTGTCTGTGGGAGGTCTGCTCCCTCCCCTGTCACAGCACAACTCCAGCAGGGCCTTCAGAGCCCACTGCTCACAAGGTCCCAAGCTCCCAGTGCACTCCCTTCCTCAGCGATATGGCAGAAGGGTCTCACCGACAGCCTCTGCCATTCCCTGCACCAACCACCCAGCACTGCCAGGGCCTCGCTTGGCTGCATTGACTTTCGTGGTTCACCACGTCAGGGCTTCTAGAGTCTGCCTTGTCCTTACCTGAACACTAAGAAATACGCTTATCCTAAGACAAATCAACAAAGTTCACATGTATCTGATCCCAGCAAGGAGTGGGGGACTGGGACAGAGCCCACAGGTGGCTATTTTCAGGGATTCCTACCTGTGTGTCTGCCTCATTGGTCGGACTACACAGAAAAAGTGTCTCTCAGAAAAGAGAACCCAAATTTCACTATATATTTTTTAGCCGATCTGGGCATTTTGCTGGGGAGGGGTGATGGGGCCTCAGGGCTCTCCTGCCCGCTGACATTTTGGGGCCTGAGGCTTGGCCTTGGTGCTCGGGTTACAGCATGAGCGCGGCCCAGGGAGCCACCGGGAGCCGTTCCCTGCCGCAAGACCCAACTGACAGCGGCACCGCAAGTGCTCGGCTCTCTTTGAACAAAATGCTTGAAAGGCTCCATGGCCGGGGAGGAGAAATGCAACAGAAGCAGTGTGAGGAGCTGGCTGACAGGCTGGGGACAGGCTGCATGCTGTGTTTTAGCAGCTGAAACCTATGAAATGGGCAGCTCAATCAATAGTCATTTTAATGACAGGTAAGGATTCATCCTTTCTCTTTCCCTGTGTGGCTTATTCCCGTCCTTGCTCCCCTGTATCCCAGATGTGCTGGCTGGCCTGTGGAAGGGAGTCGCCGCTATTTAAAGCTCCTATTTAAACCTATTTCAGACCTCCCATAAGACTCACTGTCCCGTGTTGCTTTATTCCCCCACATTTCCTGATCATCAGTCCTGTTGCCTGGTATCCTGCCGGGTTGGTCTTTTAATCCCCAGTAAGGTGTTTTTACAACTCACCTCACCCCAACCTCTCAGCTTGTCGCAGCCTGTGATGTGTTTGTCTTCCCCATTCCTGGGGGGACGACCCTCCCACTTCTCATGGGGACACCCAGGCATAGCACACGTGAGAGAAGTTGTATTTCCTTTATCATACCAGTATAATATGTACAAACTCATACAATTACATAAAAGAATGGGATACAAAATTTTGATCAGAATCAAATGAAGGAGAGGGGTTATTCTGATTTATAGTGCCTAGAAGGTCACTGTCCTGGTTCCCACAGAGAGCAACACTGGAACTTCCCAAGATGGGCCCAGAATCACTCCTGTAAGCAGATCTAGAGGCAGATGTGGTCTCCAGTAATTACAGATTAGCTTCAGCCCAGTCATGTCCCTGTCATCATTTTGCAAGGACTCATCCACAGGCAGCACAAAGCCCGTGACAAAGCATCAGTCTCCAAAGATCAGCCTTAAGAAGTGGCCCATCCTCTATTTGAGTCATAAATGTCCCGGGTGGTGGTCAGTGCATCAGCCTGGGCTTGCGCAGCCCCCATACAAGTGTGCAGTGCTCTGGACATTAGTTTTAATCCCAGCCATGGAAACAGTGCAGGCAGACAGGCATTGGTATTGTTTGGAGCTGGTTCCACTAGGGAGCTTTGGAATTCAGATTGCCCAACTCCAGCTCGGCAGGGCCGCATGCCAAGGCATTTGGGCACAAAATGGTCAACTCAGGCTTCTTCTTCTTCTTCTTTTTTTTTTTTTTTCTGTAGGCAGACAATATTTCTATCCCCCGTCATGGCTGGAAAAGAGAAACAGCAATTAGGTTGCATCAGCAGATGTGCTTGCTTTTAGTGACTGTCGGTCTTACCAGCATGCAAGCTATAGTCTGTTCTGGACAAAGATCTTTTCATTTCCAAATATAACACGGACCCTGAAAGTGCTTAGTCGGCCATCTGAAAAGCTGAGCAGGGCTGGCACTCTCTTTCAGCCCCTCATGTGTCTCTCAGCCCAGAAAAGTGCAGATGTTTCTTCAGCACTCCTCTAAGGTGGGCCCAAAACGGAGACCTTGCATCTGCTTCATTAAGGAAGAACGAGAACAGCCTGTGCAATCACTCAGAGTCCCGAAGAAAAGAACAGAGCAGATTTTGTTTCCACAAAACAGCTTAGTTTCACCAGGTTTGTTCTGCTCCAACGAGCTGCAGAGGGCACAGCTCTGCTGTGGTAGCCTCTCTCCCCTCCTGTGAACTGGCTACAACTAAAGCTCTTGCTCACAACCCATCACAGAGCGTCCCTCTGTAATCAGGGAGAAGAGACCTTGCAGTCAGTCTGTCATTAGCCCTCTAAAGCCAACTAAGAGAAACGGTGACTCATCTGGTCCTGGGTGTCTTTAAGAGATGAGACAAGCTGCCTGCTGAGGCTGCCACCCCTGAAGGTGAGGGTGAGGAGCTGCAGCCAGTCACCTTGTTGCTCGGTGACAAAAGCCAGTGACACAAATCGCACCCTCTACCTGCACATAACGTCTGCAGCCATAAATCCCTGAACATGCAGCACCCACAAATCCACTTGGCATCAGCAAATGCCACTTCTGAAAGCCAGGTCTCAGCTGTGCCTCCAGCTCCATAGGAATTTTTGCATGTTAGAGCAACTATGGGATTAGGTGCAATAATATACCCAAATTCCACTCAAATTAGCTGAGACACAGCGTAAGTGAAGGTTTTCTGACTAGGCAGGTCTCCCAGCCTCTCGCAGAGCCAGGAGAGGGCTCAGCTTTCTGCTGGCACAGCTTGCTGCTGGCACGGACACGTGCCAGGCCGGGCACGCGCGGAGGGCAGGAGCATCGGCGCAGCGGCACGGGCAGTCCTGGCTGCAGCCGTCTGCTCTGGAAACACCCTGGAGAGCAACAGCACAGGGAAAGCTCCAGCGTCGAACATCTAAGAACATGGGGCCCCATTTTCAGCTGAACCTCTACAGAGTATTACTAAGAGTTTAATGGAATATCACATATCACAAGAGCACAAAATGCTCATGTTGTCTCCAGGCTGCCCGCAAGGTGAAAAGCTTCACCACTCCATGTTAGATGGATTTGTTTTACAGGCTAGTGTTTTTAATAAAGTTTGAAATTAAAACTAAGCCCTTACTCTTTATATTGCTTCTGTTACATTCACTTTGCTCTTTTTTTCTGTCTTATGGTATGCATATATATATATATATATGCTGTTACGATGATCAGCGTGCAGGAATCAGAACACAAGCACATCTACATGAAGGCCACCTGAAAGTTCCCTACTGCCTTTCTGCCTGTACCTGATACTATTTTGCACCTGGCCTTGCAGCTTTGGTTGTGGCCATCAGTCACTGCAAACTGCAGTAACTGAAGCCTCAGCGTGTCGTGAATGTGCTGCAAGTTGGACAAAGGGTTCGAGAGTGCCAGAAATGCAGCGACTTTTCTACATGAAGTTATGGAGACCGTGAGTTATGGTTTATGGAGTGACTCTGACAGAAAAACACTGCACTGAAAGCCCAAAGAGTCCCTGGAGCTTTCTCTCCAATGTGTCCCTTGTGGGAAAATTTCACTAGATGCAATTTAAGAGATATCAAGCTCTTTCCTAAGATCATTTGTCTGTATAAATAATTATTACCACTGACAAAGGGATGTTATGGGATCCCAAAAGGATGAGAACTAGCATGAAGAGCTGGAAATGTCTGGACAGACTTGAGACCCTCTGAAAGAAAACGGCTTTGTGCTTTCCACATGAGCTGCGTGGGGCTTCATTTCAGTGCCTGGAAATGGTTTTTAGTGTGGGAAAACCCCCACGGGTCCTGGCTTCTCTCCACTTCCTCCTGAGCTGGGCTCAGAGCGTAGGCTGACCACCCTCAACCGCTTATTGAGGGTTTGAGTTAGAGCCTCCTTTACATACACAAAAGGTTTGGACTTATTGCTACTCATCCCAGGTTCGTGTGTTATGTGTGTCTATCATTCAGAGTGTGGATGTGTGGTCATGCATGTCAGAGTTTCCTCCTCAGCACAGTGGGGGTCTCATCTATTAAAACATACACTGATCGTCTCTGCTTTACCAGCCCGTATTGTTGCTGAAGCAGGGCCACCAAGGCATGAAGTGACTCCCAAAATACTCTCCATCGCCATGTGGGTCCTGCATTCTCCAATCCGTGTCTGGTGAATGGCAAACAGAGAGTGAGTGGCCTCAAGTACCTTCATTTACTGAACTAAAGAACTGATCTGCACAAAGTCCTCCGGAGACCCATGTCTAGCCTGGCTGGGGAACCCAAGGCTCAGCCCCAGACATAAGTAACCTCTGAAATATAGATACATCCTAAAGCTTGGGTTCATATAAACTACATCTCTTAAATTATGCACCCTTCCTGTCCGGGTTGGCAGCGGACAATTTTATGAGTTTCCAGTGGTGCTTCAGACATTAAATGGGCTGAATCACCCATAGAGAAGATCCTCTCACTGTGGGGTTCATCCCAAACGGAGTCGGGGCATCCATGGTCCTGACCCAGAGTCCCACGCATAGCTTAGGTGAGCTGAAAAGGGACAACTGTGCGCAGAGCAGAGGTTCTCAACGCAGCGGCATTTTGAAGGGGTGGCAAAATGACAGTGAGCACTGCAAAGGGAAAAATGGCTTGCCTTTTTTTTTTTTCTGAAAGAAAGCTTGAGCCTTTTATACTTTTTCAGTTCGTTTTTGAAGTGGGTTGCGCTTTTTTTCCCCTGTCTCGTTCTCATGCAACAGACAACCGTAGCCACCAGAGCAGGGCACGTGCCATCCCCCCTGGGTACGCTGTGCACCCCAGGCCGTCCCTCGCTGTCCTCTGGCCTCAGAAACGGCCGCACGAGTGACCAGAGCGGCTCGGAGCGAGCAGGCGCTCGCGCTTCCCCAGGGAGCTAGTGAAGCGCCGCTATTTTGGACACTCGCATCACTACTTTTACTGACGGACGCGTGGAGGGGACATCGCGGAACACGCGCGACCGCCAGCGCGGCGCAGAGCCCCGGCACCACGCAAGCGAACACGCCATGAACCGCGTATTCACAGCTCAGAAACGCGCCTGCTTATTGTGCCTTTATTAGAATAATAATATTAATAATAAAGTGGCGCCGTCCCCCCGCCGCGCGCGCGCCCGCCCCAGCGCGCATGCGCAGGGGGCAGCGCGGGCGCCCCCTCCCCCGCCCGCCTCGGCCGCCATTGGCCCCCGGCCGCCCCCGTGACGTCACGCTGTTGCTGGGTGGAAAAGCCGCGCGGCGCCATGGCGGGGGGAAGGGGTGTAAATGGTCTTGTGCCGCCGCCTGCCCCGTTACGGAGCGCGGGGGCTGCGGGGCTGCGCGTGAAGCGCGTTCGTCCTCCTGCCCGAGCCGCGGAAGGGCCGGGGCAGCGCGCGGGGGGGAAGCTCTGGGCTTTCCTGCGCTCTCCGCGCTCTGCCCTCGGCAGGGGATTCCTGTCCCAGAGCAGGTGTAGGGAGCTGGGGTTCCTGCCCTGGAGCGGGTGTAGTGAGTCGGGGTTCCTGCCCTGGAGCGGGTGTAGGGAGCCGGGGTTCCTGTCCCAGAGCAGGTGTAGGGAGCTGGGGTTCCTGCCCTGGAGCGGGTGTAGGGAGCCGGGGTTCCTGTCCCAGAGCAGGTGTAGGGAGCTGGGGTTCCTGTCCCAGAGCAGGTGTAGGGAGGCAGGGTTCCTGCCCTGGAGTGGGTGTAGGGAGCTGGGGTTCCTATCCCAGAGCTGGTGTAGGGAGCTGGGGTTCCTGCCCTGGAGCGGGTGTAGTGAGTCGGGGTTCCTGCCCTGGAGCGGGTGTAGTGAGCCGGGGTTCCTGCCCTGGAGCGGGTGTAGGGAGCTGGGGTTCCTGCCCAGACCGGGTGTAGGGAGCTGCTGTGTGCCCCCCCCCCCCCCCCCCAGCGTGGGGACTGCAGGCAGCGCCGGGGGCTTGGCTGGGAAGCGCAGGGCCCGTCACGCAGCGGCTCCCCAGGACCCCACAACGGGCTCTCACTGTGGAGATGCAGAAGTGGGTCCAACCCGTGGCCCCCTGCAAGGATGGGGAGCAAAGTGAGTTGGCCGAAGTGAAGGCCACCCCTAGGCCGGGTTTCGCCCGGGAGCGAGGAGAGGCCATGGCCCCCCAGTTGTAGCCAGGATGGACGAGCTCCCTGCTGCCTTGGATGCTACTCGCCCGCTGCAGCCGTGGTGGAAGCAAGGCGGGTGCCCACACTCGCACCCTGCCCTCTTGGCGGGTTATGGGTTGCCCTGTGTGTCTTGATTTCCTCAGCACGTGCTTGGCTCGAGCTGAGGGCCAAAGCTGGTTGCGCTGGAGCCCGCACAGCGATGGGGGAAGCGGCGGGCAGGACGTGGGGGGCTGCGTGGGCACCGTCCGCGTGGGTGGCCGGGCGCCACAGGGCACCCGCTCGGACCCTGCCCGGCCGAGCGGGAGCAGGGAGCGGGCCCAGGCGCCAACATGTCTGTGACTCCGCTTAGATCCTGCTGACAGTGTTTTTCTGAATACAGATCTACGTAAGTAGAAAGGAGCCATTCATCTCAGCTGGGAGGACTGGCAGCCTTTGGAGTCACCCTGTCCGCTGATATCCAACCACCTTATTTTTTGCCCTCTCTTTGATTTCTGCCCTCCTCCCGCCCCAGCGCTGTTCCCATGGCATGCCCCTCATGAAATGCTCTTTTGTTCATAGGTGCCTGGAGCTTATGTGCCTCTTCGACTAACTGCTTCATTTCTCACTGACACCCAAACTGCTGGTTTCATCTTCCTGGTAGCGATTGTCTCCGATGACGTTTCAGTGTCGCCGTTTCTTATCTGCGGTTTTAAAGCCCCATTTTCACCAGCCAGAAGCCAAAGCCCTTGCACTTGCCTGACCTCTGCAATTACTCACTGGACACTTGTTCCCAAACGCTTTAGCCCCTGGCCATAGTGCAGCTTCCTAGCAGGGCCCGTGTTGCTAAGCCATGTGAGACCCATGGACAACACTTAGTTTGTTTAAAATGTCTGGCTCTTACTAAAATTTCATTCAAATGCGCTGCTGTGATCTTGCTTGCTGTGAAGTACAGTTTCGATTGCCGCGTCATTTGAATACTGCCTGCGATGGAGGAGACCGCCTGGCCTCACCTCCGGACGTTCTACTTATTTTCTGCTTTATTTGCTTCTTAATCTGAAAGAAAAGGCTCTAGTCGGTCTGAGCTACAAGTCTCTAGTGGAGCTTCACAGACAAGAGGCACAAGAGAAGTGCGAAGGAAGTACTAAATACGGCTCTTCAGGGCTGTGTAGGAGCTTGTGCAGGACCCTTAGTGCTGTTGGGATATTCCATGATGCGTGTCGCCTTTGGTTTCCATTGTACCGTGAACATGTGTCTAACCAGCCAGCAGCTTCTCATAGCTCTTCAGCAGATCCCACACATCTGCTGATGCCTTGGGTGGTGTCTGGAGATGCAGCACGCGCTTCTGCCGTCCCCTGGCTGGGTGAAGAGCACAGAGTGTTAGTGCTTCCACTGCATGTTGAATGGGAATAAATGCAAGCCCGCCTTGTGCCTGACATGCTGGTGATCCAAGCAGGTCCATCTTTGACCTGAGCCATGACGCTGCCCTGGAAACCCCCATCACGGCACGGCCGCATTGGAGGTCCAAAATGCGCTCCAGTGCAGCTGGAAGAACCCAAGACACCAGTGTCCAGGCTGCCCACGGCTGGAGGTGGCTCCACTCCGGCTTTCCGGGGCAGATACCAGTGATGGATCCATCTGCACAGTGCCAAGGGGGAGGCAACAGCTCTAGGGTGGCTTTTCCCCTGCACTTCCTGCAGTAGCATCCTAGTGAGGTGGCCAGTGTCCCACTGGGCCTTTGACTTCTAGGAAATCCTCACTTGGCCAATGACTTTAGCATGAACTGTAGGAACGGGTAGGTAGCAGAATATGAGATGACACTAAAACTATCCCAATGCCTTTCTTGGGCACAAGAGTGAAATATATTTGAATCAGTAACTCCGATGACTTCAGATTCTGGGCACGTAGTATGTTGAGCTCTTCCTATTGATGTTTTTATCAAGAGCTCAGCAGTGACATTGTTTTTGTCTTCAGTTTCATAGTTTTCCTGTTTTACTTTCTCTGCAACTAATCAAGTGGTAGACATTGTTCTTTGATAACTCCAAAGACAGCTGCTTTTTCCAGACTTCTATTTTTACTATTAAGCACCTTTTTTGAATGGATCTGCAAGGGCTTCAAATAGCACAAGTCTGAAAGTCTGTATTAGGAAGCAGGATGGGGGGGGTCTAATACTGCAGTGCCTTGTATTGGCTTTTTTTACTACATGAAGCACATAAAGGCCCCCAAAATAATTCCCTGTGTGGGAAAGGAGACTCTGATTTGATAGAATTGTCCATCATGGCCAGATTTCATGATGAAGTTGGATGCCAGTGAGCATCGTGTCTGAAAAAAAATCTCTTGCAAAAGATAAGAAGTTTGTGTCAGCCCCAGAAACAAAATCCCTGGCAGCTTTTTTGTTTTATTTAAGATTGAGCGTCAGCACAAGGACTCAGTGAAGAGGCTGTGACTGGTGCCAAAGGTGATTAGAAAGTGATGATATTTCTGGTGCTGGAAAGCCTAATTGCTGCCAAGATACCCACCTAAGATGGGTGCCTTTGTGGCAGCTGGCCAGCAGCCCTTTCCCTTCAGAATAACATGTTACTCCTGCTCTCCTGGTGGGCAGAGGAAAACATGCTGGAGAATGGACATTCCTGGGATTTTTTTTAGCAGAAACCAACTATTTTATCTCGTATTTTTTAGATCAAACATCAACTCCTCTGCTCTAGGCAGACAGCTGAGGCTGTCTGCACTCAAACATGTGATTCATTTACTAGTGTCCCTCTCCTACCTGTAGCCAAACAGTGGTTTGGCTTTAACAACAGCTGCCTGTGGCGGCTGAAAACACGACCAGCGAAATCACCTGGCCCGCTCGCGAGCCATTCATCACCCTGCCAAACCAGCCACTTTCTTCATCGGCCCCTGTGGTTTAGTCACGTTGCAGATGCTGCTCACAAACCACATCCTTCTGTTGCAGAATGACTTGCGCTCGCCGGTGACACGCTCGCCTGCCCGCTTTCATCGTGAGGAGGCGACGCTGCTCAGGTCGAAGGGTCCTGGCCCGCACGGAAGAGGCTTGGGGCAGTCGCTGGAGAAGCAGCTCGAGGCAGGAGGGCTCCCTGTGCCTTTCCCGAGCGCTGCCCGGTGCTTTCCCCCGCTGTATTACCTGGTATCACATTGCTGTGCTCTACTTGAAGGGAGTCTAAATATCCTGCCGGGGAAGTAAGGTGGGAAATTCCCTTGTATGAATGTAAACGGACCAAGAGGAAGCAAATTCTCTGCCTCCCCACAGGAACCTGCCTGCAAATGGGCCTTGTGTAAACATCCACTGCGTGGTGCAGAACGACATCAGGCATGATTACTGCCAGCCATCTCTTCCAGAAACTCAATAGACTTTGGTATTTATATACAGACCTTACAGTTGAGCATTCATCAGCAGAAATATACATTTATTAATCCTCTAATAAACATTGGGTCTTATTGACTCTCTATGTCACTCGCAGATATTTTTTTTCTTGTCGTGCTTAAAGTAAGTTAAACCAAGAGTGAATAGTCTTTGAACAAAAATAATACGCTTAAGGCTGCAATGAGCAGTATTTTTCTTATTTCACTTGATCAAATGGATGTTTAAGCAGAGGGCTACATTCTGTTCAGCAGTACCTTAGCTAATGGTTTGTGACTCCAGTGGTTACAGCGCAGGGGCTCTGAGCACAGGTCAGCAAAGGAGAGAGCAAGAATTTGCTCCTATTTTGAGGAAGGATGCTCAAAATAGGAATGGAGTTAGGCCAGAGTTTGGGCCATACTGTTTCTGAAATGATGGAGCCAAATAATACAAAAACAACAACAAAAAAGCTGATATATAGTCTTTTTATAGGAGAATCCATGATTCCCAGTGATTTATGTATCCCAGTAAGAGGAAGGTTAAGTTTCAAATGGAATATAGCATAAAAGAAGCTATTTCTCCATGTAAAAGAACATTTTAATAGAAATGAATACAAATAAAATTCTTAAGATGTGACCTTGCTGTGGAAATACTGTCCTTCCATATTTTCCATCTCAGGACATGCTCCTGCATTGTACAAAGGCATCACTTTGCATTTAAAACAAACATTTTGTTGCTTCTCCTGCCCAGCATTCTTGGGAATCTTTACCCAGTATCAATGTTGCTGTAGCGGCAGTAAATGGGTCTGAGGTTCGGGTGATTTACCTGGCAGTCAGCAAACGAGATGCAGTGACCCCTGTTATTACTCATTTATTTGCCTAGACAGAAATGAGGTCTCGCTGCTTGCACATCCCAGGCTCCCCTGTTAAAGCTCATGCTGTGAGAGCATCAGCCATGGAGCAAGGTGGGTTTTTTGCCTCCCTTTTTCTCCTTCCCAGCTGATCTTCCTCTCTCCCTACACTGAGGGAGAGTTCATGTCTACTGCAAAAAAAATGGGCTGAAATATGTCAGAGTCTTCAAAGGAAAATGTGGCCATCGTGCAGCAGGCAAATGTGGAGGCTGGAGAGACAGGAGACGGCGCTGGCTGGTGTTAACCCACGGCAGGAATTGAGGTTGCGGCTCCTTTTCCCTCGCTCTGTGGTGCCAGATGGCTGTGCTTGTTCCGGTTACTTTATTTTTGGATATCCCAGCATATGCACTGGTACTGCCGGGCGTTGCAGGATGGGGCAGATGGAAAGCGCCTGGATCTGCGGATCCGCACAGAGCACTCAGTGCGACACGTTCTGCTTCTGAGCAGGCCGGCCGCTTCCCTTGGAGGGGCATCCTTAAAGCTGAACTGCAGAGTTTGGGACTTCCCTGTCCAAGAACATTCCTGGCATCCTGATGAAAAAAAAAAAAAAAAACATGCCATGCGAACACACCTTCAATGCTGAGCCCATTTTGGGGGGGAATATCCCCTGTGCTGGCTGCCCTGTCATGCACCTCATTGCCTGACTACCTTCTTGTGGCACCTTCGGAGAAAACCCCACTCTGCCGCAGAGTGCGACTGTCAGAAAAATAATGAAACAGGGTAAAAGCATTTTTTAATCAAAATAAGCCAAGCCCATAACAGATGCAAATCTTTCAGCACTTCGGCACTTCATTGTCTAGAAACAAAGAATAAAACTGTGTCATAATTCAGCATGGTCTTCCAACATACGCTCATATCTTGGGGGCTTCACTGGGAAATGGACCTAAATTATGTGCCATATCCCCAAAGCTGCTGAGTTTTGTATTTGTTGTGAAAATAATGAAAGTCACAACACTGCCAGTGAATACAGGAAGCTAATTTCACTGATCATCTCTGTCCTTAATGTGGCATCATGCCGTACCATGTGTTTCATTTGCAAAATGGGAACACACAAGTTTTCCTCTATGAGAAATGTTTGGGTTTTTGTTTTTCTTTCTTTTTTTTCAGCAAGACAAAGACATTTTTGCACCTCCCACTGGCCCAAGCACTGAACTAAGCTGTGGCAGCTGGAGGTTGCAGGCAGCAAATTCTTCACTCCAGTTCCCTTCTGTAAATGGCAGGTAGCTGAGCCAGCTCCCTCTTGCTTGCCCTCTTCTTGACTCCTTGGCTCTTCAGCTCTTGGCTTCAGAGGACCCTGGCTCCAGAAGGAGAGTTGGAGATGCTTTTACCCAGCCTAACCTGTAGTCTCAAGGTCAGGTTACTCTCCAGAGTTGTGAGATATAAATGGGAGCCAATGGAGAAAGGCACCTGCATCTCAGAGGAATGAACCTTTGGACACATCCTTCTCAATGCTACAGCGATGCTCTGTGCCAGGCCCCAACATACTGCATGTTCTAGGGACAGGAGCACAGGCCTCAGTTCACAGCTGAGGAGCGGCTGAGGGAGCTGGGTTGTTTAATCAGGAGAAGAGGAGGTTCAGGTGAGAGCCTCCTCTCTACAACTACCTGAAAGGAGGCTGAAGTGAGGCAGAGATCAATCTCTTCTCCAGAATAACTATGGATAGGGCAAGAGGAAATGGCCTCAAGTTGCTCCAGGGGAGGCTCAGGTTAGATATTAGGAAAAAATTCTATGCAGAAAGAGTAGTCAAGCACTGGAACAGGCTGCCCAGGGAAGTGGTGGAGACACTGTCCCCGGCAGTGTTAAAGAAATGTGTAGATGAGGTGCGCAGGGACGTGGTTTAGCAGCTGTGGTATTGAGGGGTTTATGGTTGAACTTGGTGATCTCGAATGTCTTTTCCAACCATAATGATGCTATGATTCTGTGGCGTCCACCTCTAGACTTGTGCCCCTAACTCACAGGCCCCACAGCTCCGTGTGCACTGCCGTTTCCCTGACTTCTTTTGTAGAAACTGTTCTTACAGAGGGCCTGGCGACCCGATGGAGCCGCACTGCCCTGTCCATGCCCACTGCAATGCCTTCGGCTGCTGCAGTGTTTACTTCACTGTAAGGGCCTCCGGCACCCGCTCCTGCCTGGTTTGCAGGAAGGCACATTGAGGCTTTGGGCAGACCCACCACTAGTATTTGACACATGCTATGTCAGCCTAAACTGTTCAAGTTTTGACCATGGCCAAGCTGAAGCCAGGCCCCTTATCTGCAGACTGCATTCAGGGTGGGAAATCCAGCACAGGTTGAGGGATGCTGAGCCTGGCCCTGACACCCTGCAAACCAGGGGGACCACAAAAGCCTGGATCCATGAAAGATCTCATCAGGGAAGCCAGGATCCTCTTCCCTTTGCCCTTCAGCTGCTGTTGGGGAGGTTTGGTGGTTGGTGGGTTTACAGACTTGGAAGCAAATCATGCTGGGGACTTTGCAGCTCTCTTTTCTACAATAAACACTTTGACTCCTGATGTGGCATCGCCATGAGGAGAGAAGACATAGACCTTTTCACCGCCCGCTCTGCTCCCACTGCACTTGCTAAATCTGCTCAGTAGGAAATCCTCCAGTTTGGCTCAGATAAACACCCAGGCCAGAAAAAGAGAACAAATTAGCATTTTAAAAATATGTTAATTAAAAATGCATAAAAAATAAATCAGAGGCATTGGCGTGTAATGATGCTTAATGTTCCTGTCCTCTCCTGCTTATGACTAGTCCCTGCACGCTATGGAGATATGAACCGAAAACACACTAAATATCAAGACTGTTCAAATTCCTCAGGAATTTTGCTTATCCCTCTATCCTTTTCTAATGGCATAGGAGAATCTATGAGACTATATAGCTTGTATAGCTACCAGTACATTTTTGCTTTTTTAACTTTTTGTTCCCCCCCAAAATAATGCATTTCCCCACTGTATAACTTCCCAAAGTTGTACAGGCCAAAATACTTCCAGAGTTAGCTTGAAGCATAATCTATTTTTTCCAGATGATCCCTATTTGCAGGCTCACAACATTGGCCAATGTGGTCTCAGAAGGCTGAGCTGAAGTAAACAACATGTCAAAATGTATTTAGTGAATTATCATGCAAACCACAGAAAAACATAAAAAGAGGAGAAAAGATTTCTTGGTTGGGTAGTGTTTTCATTTTTTTTTTTTTTTTTTTTTTTTTTAGAATTATGTTACTATCAGAGCAATGAGGTATTAAAAAGGCCTGTTTGGTCAGCCTGGGCCTCACCATCTCTCCTGGGCTTGGATATAGTTGTTCTTAAGATAAGCATAATTGTGAGTACTTTTATCTAATCAGGGTTTAAATGCTCCATAGGGAAAGGTGTGCACTGCCACCCTTGAAGAAGGAATCCACAAACTACCGCATCTCACTGTCTCATGTAATTATCTGAACACTCATTTTGTAAATTAGGATGTGCAATCATAAGGATGGGAAGTCATTTTGAAGTGTCAAAGCATGTGTAACACTGCTCAGGGCACAAGCTTCCTACCTACCCTGTCTTCCTCCAACCATGTGAGAGAAATCCTGCACAAACATCATTAACACAGTGCAGCAAAAATTACAAGAATGAAAGTAGGACTATCACTTGACTTACTGGAAATGCAGTTTGGCCTGGAGAAATCATACGTATTTTCCTATGTATCAGTGTTTGGTATGGTTTTACTGAACTGCAAGGCATGTGATATGCCAGTCATCTAGTCTTGCACCTTCGTAACATTTTATTGTGGCAGGAAGATGGGGAAACTCACCAAGGCACCAGAGCTGGGAGTGGAGATCTCAGCTCCGAGCTTCCTACCCAGGCAATACGAGGCAGAATGTCGCGGTCCTGGCCACAGTGTGGGTTCAAAGCTTCCATCACACTTGTAAACCAAGATATAAATCCTCTTTCTGGGAAAAGAAAGCAGCTTGTTCTTTGGATGAGCAATGCCTCTTTGCTAATATGCTTCAATGATGTTTGCTTGAGGGGTGAATAAGGCATTAGAGCTTTGACCTTCTAGCAAATGCCATTTACTTTTAATCCAGCTATTCCTATCGTGAGTGCAGCAATCTGTGCTTGGCTGTAATGTATCTGTCAAAAATGCATCTGATTACTTCAGAGGGCAGAAAAGTCCCTATTCCCTTGGAAATTTATTCTTCCCGTTGTTTTGGTTTGCTGCTTGTTTTTGAAGCTTGGCAAAAGTTATGATCACGGATGATACAAACCTGTTTTAACCAGCAACCACCTGCACTACCGCAGAGGCTCAGTAATGTGCCTGAGAATTATGTGGTGGTCTCATACCAATACAGTCCATATAATCAAGAAAAAAATATCCCCACTTTAAACATATGTAGGAGTAACGAGCTGCCTTTCTAGGTGATCTCAGTGGATAGGACTGGCTGTGTTTGTAGGATCAACCATCCTAAATTTCGAGGATTCAAACAGCCGCTGCCAGGTTGCTTAAAACTGAATTACCTTTTAATTTCAGGATTCTGCTTCCCTCCATGAATTTTTGTGACTGGGCTAAAACTGAAGGGACTCCAGAGCAGAGATGGGAAGTGAAGCACAGTTGGATCCTAAAAGCTGCCAGACAATTGTGAAGGGAATGGTGAATAGTTTTGTAATTCTTCTTTGGAGAAATAGGTTTGCAAGGAGAGCTTTCAAGAATGTGGATGTGCTCACCAAGAAGCCAGCTTGTACAAAGAGAGGCTTTTATTCTGCAGAACTTATGCATATGTTTAACGTGAAATGGAGCAAGCCAAGAGCTTAAAATCAAGCACACATGCGCTGCCTTTGCGGGCAGCAGGGCTCTGCAGATGGCAGAAGCAAAGCACATACATGGAGTTTAACGGGATCAGTACCACAGGGATCATAGTTGCAGGAATAGTTCATTTCAATACACCACATCTAGCCATGGATTCTGAAATGTGTTGTGTCGAGGCTATGCACTAATTACCTGCGGCGGATACTGGATAATTCCTGCATCTCTGCTCTGTTAGGCACATTTCTGATTTCCATTAGGAATGAAAACCTCTTAAAGAAAGAATATCCATGGGAAAAAACATAAACCTCAGAAGAGGCAAGGGAAGTAATTTCTGTTGGAGGCATGAAAGCAGCTTAGTCAGCTTCTATTTGCTGTATTGTTTCCCAAAACAGCGAAACGCTCTCACACTTTACGCTGCTTCTGACATTTCTCAGATGTTGAAGTACTGAAAGGCGAGATTGGAAGCTGCAAAGGCACTTAAGTGGTTTAAGTGTGAGTTAGTCAACTAAATACTTAATGCATCTGGGCATGCGTGTCCCTCCCCCTTTTACACAAAGGCAGAACACAGACTAGATATCAAGTTTCTCAAAATTTAAGACTTGCAAGGCAGGCTACCTTTCCCACTTGGCAAACGGAAAAATTTCCCTTTTTTAGTGGGCTTGCCTAAAAGTCTGAAACTGCCACTCAAGATGGGGATAATTTCGGTCTAGAGGAACGGGACCCAATCATTTGTGACTCTGTCCAGCCACACGTACTTCCCTCTGTGGAAATGAGAGACGTGAATGCATGCTGTCACTGAAATCTGAGCATTTGCCAGTAGTCCCATGCTAGATATTAAGAGCAACTCAGTCAAAATCACTGTCTTACCTGTGTGTCCAAACTTGCCAGGTACTGTCCTCGCCAACACGGGTGAGTTTTGGACCAGGCAGTTTGACAGCCGGTGACTCATAATTTTGCTTGAGCTAAGCACCAACTCGCTATTGCTTGTGGCTATAGGAACTCAGATCCTTTAAAGTGCTTGCTTTAAAGCTGCTCTTTCCAGATAACATTATCAGCAAACTCAATAGTAAGTAAAAAATCATGTACAGCACTCGTGCCACTTCCTTATGCTTTAGCATAACATCCCGACGAGGGAATGGAAACAAAGCTGTTGCAAGAGCCGCAGCCAGCGGATGCAACACGGCAGAGCCGGTGCCTGCGCTCAAGCAGCCCGTGTTTTCTCGTGCTGGGATCCCTTTTCTATTGTGCTGCTTGGGGCAGGGGGGAAATCCATGTATTTTTCCCTAAGGAATCTGTAGGGCTGCCTGTGCCTTGGCCGTTTGGCTGCATTGCACATTAATAGGGAAGTCCATGCGTGCAACTGCTGAGGGCAGCTCTGCTTGGGCTAGAGACTCTTTGGTGGAGGGAAGAGGGCAAGATGGAGAAGGGTGTTGCGAGAGATGCAGTTTTATTTACGGTGCAAAAGTCTGATTTGAGAAACTTAAGTAGTTCCTGAAGGCAGATATGTGGTCACTTAACCCGCTTTAGGAGATGTAAATTATCTTTTGCATTGTGCCCCTTTTTGCCAGCAAGCTGACAAATGCGGCTTCACAACAAACTGACGAGTCCACAAGACTTAAGTTTTGCAAAAACAGAGAGTATTCCCAGAGATAAAAGTATCTAAGCTCTCAAGCAGCCAATTTACAACCATTTTGGCAGGAAAAACCTCTGAAACAATGTGCACAACACCCTAAAGCTTCTTAGAAATTTCAGAGGGCTGTAAAATTCCCTTCCCATAACAAAATCAAATCCCGCTATACCATAATCTGTCAAGACAGCAGTTACATAACGCTCCCGACACGCTTAACGCACACACTTTTATTGAGGTCAGATGTTGGGGAGGGGGTCTCCCGCAGGAGGGCCTGGAAAGAGCAGCGATGCTGCCCGGGGAGGGGGCTGGGGGCGGCTCTGTGCCCGGGCTCGCGGGGCTGGGGGCTCTGCGCTCGCCTCGCCCAGGCTGAGGCCGCCGCACCTCATCGCACTAGTGGCTCCGCGGGGCGGCCCCCGCCCCCATCTGCCGGCCCGCCGCGTGGGCGTGGCCTCTGCGCCTCATTTACATGAGGCGCGCTCCATTGGCTGGTTGAAGACACGCCCCCAGGCGCCGGCCCCGCCCCCGGCTCCAAGGCTGCCCAGAGACGCGGCCGGCACCGCCCCCCGCGCCCGCCCCGGCTCCGAGGCTGCCCGGAGATGGGAGCCGCCGAGGGCGCCGGCGATTGGCGGGCGCGCCGCGGCGCCGCTCATTGGCCAGGCGGCGCGGCGGGGGGCGTGGTGCGGCGCGCCGATTGGCGGAGCGCGGGGGGGTGTGCGCGGGGACGCGGCCCCGAGCGCGGCTCCGGGGCAGCGGCCGCGGGATGGGGGCGGCCGGCGGCGCGCGCTGCTGAGCGGAGCGGAGCGGAGCCTCCTCCTCCTCTTGCTGCCACTGCTGCCTCTGCTGCTGCCGTCACCACCGCCGGTGCCGCCGCGGCTGCTGCTGCTGCGCTGCTCCCGGCCCGGCCGTGCGAGCGCCGCGCTCCGGGCACCATGAACAGACTGAGCGCCGCTCCCCTCGGCGGCGGCAGCGCCGCCTCCGCCGCCGGCCAGTACCGGGTGTGCGGCAATTGCCGGAAGGTGCCGAGACAGGTACCGGCGGCCCGGCCCGGCCCGGCCCGGCGCGGAGAGGCGGCTCTGGGGCGCGCGGAGGGGGCGTGACGGGACCGCGGGGAGAGAGAGCGGGCGGGGGGGGGATGGATCTGTGGGGAGAAGAGCTGGGAATACGGGGAGGGAATGGGGCTGGGGGGGCATTGGGACACTCTGCGACAGTGGGGACACTCACGGGGTCCTGGGCGGCATTGGGGGCCCTTAGGGGCCGCGCGGGGCAGCGGGGGGCTGCGTGGGGTGCCCGGTGGTGCCCTAGGGAGGACCCGGCCCCAGCGAGGGGCCGTTGGAAAGTTTGTCCGCCCGTGGGCCCCGCAGAGCCGTCCCTGCCGTCCGCGGCCGGCGGTGTGTCAGCGGCGTCCGAAATTGTTAATATAAATATAATAAACGCATATATGTGTGTGTGTGAAGAGGCCGCGGGGCTCTGAACAGCCCCCGTCCCCCCGGAGCGGGGCAGTCGGTTCTGCCCCCTCCTCCCGACATCTGCCTCGCTGGGAGCGTTAGCGGAGGTGCTTTTTGTTTGTCCAGCGCAAATGAATTAAAATTGCTGAGCTGGGCAAATGCACCGAGTCGGAGCGACCGAGATGCATGCAGCGCCCCTTTTTTATTATTTTTAATTCCATCTCCCCCAATACGTTTTTCGCCAGGTTTCTTCTTGCCCATACTAAGAAAGCCTGTAAGTCAATGAGCTCAAATATTTGCGCTCTTTGTCCAAAAACTGTTTTTCTTCCTCTGTGGGTCAGGCCAAGTGCCAATCAAAGTTGTTTTTCAAGCCTCTCTTCCCTGCAGTAGGACTGCTTCTCTTTTTTTTTTCTTCTTTTTTTTTTTTTTTTAAAAGGGTTTGGTTTTTGGAAAGGAGGTGTGTATTTAGGGGAGGGGGGTGGAGAAACACTGAAGATCGCTCTGAGAGAGAAGTAAATCTTTAAAAAATCGTGTTTCTAGAATATTTTAATGGAAACACAATCTTATTAAATGTGCACGCTTGGTATGTGCAGTTATTTTTTCCATAAACTCTTGGATCATGTTACAGTTGATACTTGGTGCTCAGCTCTTAGCTCAGCTTGCAAGAAATGTAATGGATCAGAGAAACGCGCATCGGCACAGTCGGGTTTTTAACTGTTTCCTCGCGGGCTCCTTCTTGACGTTAACTTGCTGCCCTCGCTCCTTTAAGGAAAACAGACACTTGGAGAGAAGTTCTGTGGGGTTAAAGCCTGAAGCAGCTTCAGACTTGACATATGTCTAAAGACAGAGCAGTTAACCAGCGCCAAGTATGTCTGGAGAAAGCTGGGAGGGAGCTGACTTTGTTCTGCCAAATAATTGCAGTGTTTTGTTGACAAATAAACAGGCTCTTGGCAGGAGTTTTATGCCTAAAATTAAGTTTAAATTATTTAAATTTTGGAAGCTGTAGTCTCGTCCTGCTGGGTTGGTCTATTATTTATTTATTTATTTATTTAAGGGTAAACCTCCTTAATACCACCAAGAGAGTAGGGGAGACAGGAAAAAAAAAAATATATATATACACATACATACACACCATATGCTCTCCTGGTAACCGGAAACTTGTTGGATTAGATATTTTTCAAGTAATATAGGGAGGATGATGGTTCTGTATTAATACCTAGGGGCTGCTTGGCTGGGCTGGGGGAGAGGGCTCAGCGCTGTCCCGGCTTGTCGGTTGTGGTCAGTTAGTTTTGTTAAAAACTGAAAGGAAAATCTAGTAGCTGCTGGTGAAGCCAAGGCAACCTCTTAACATACAGGTATTGGCAGGTTGCACTGGTTGTTGGATGACTTGATTGCATCTTTTCTTAGTCTGGTGAATAAATGTAGAAGTACAAAGCTTCTGGCTACATCTGCAATCATTTAGAAGTTGGTATAATAAAATCACTCTAAATTTTAACCTCTTGCATTTCATTGGCAAGCGTGCAAGTAGAAAACGGGGAGAAAAAAAAAAGGTTTGGTGGAAGTGAGATGCAAATTTGACCTGAGTCTCAGTGTAATAATCTTCAGATAAGTGCTGCCTCATCTGTTCTTCTGATGATTATTTTTTTTTAATGCTCATGTGATAATATGCTAGAAAACTGATTGGCCTTAACATATTTTGAATCTCTTCTGCCCTCCTCAGTTTTAAGGCTTTATTTCAGACCACCAGCATGCTTGCTGTTTAGGTAGTGCTGTTGTCAAGTATTATAGAGAAGAATACCCGGTGATGTAAAATGAACTTCAGAAGAGCCCAGTGGGTCTTTTGTGTTAGGAACTCACTAAACATCCCCTCATTAAATTTGCCTAAGAGGAATATCTTTTTTTATTAAAAAGATAAGACGTTTCCAGTTGTATTTATTGTTATGGGGCACTTTAAATAACTGGATACATTTGCAGAACAATTGCTGCTAATCATAAGGGCTTAGATATTCATATGTGTGAGAGATGAATTATTTTTTAATTAAATAATGGCATCCAGTAATAGATGACGCTACTTCAGATTTTTGTGAGCATCTTGAAAAAGACAACTATAAAGGTAATATCTTGCTTCCATGTGAGATAAATGGAAGAGTGACCCAAACTAGACCAATTTTTGATATTCATGGGTAGAATTTGAACTGTTGCGGAGCATGTGAAGTGAAAGGTTCTTCTGCATGGAAATGCAGGTCGCTATCCCGTGACAGCAGGATGGAAACAACTGGTACCGGAGCGGATCCCAGAGTAAATATTTGCTTTGTCTTTGATTTCAGTGAGAGGAATATAAGGGCAACAGCAAAGAGGTAGTGGAGAAACAGTCTTCAGGAGCGTCTCTTGCTGTTGACAGGTTGGAGTTGCACCTGAACTGGCTCTTCCTCCTGGTCTGCGGCTGTGTCCGGGCTGGACTCCTGGAAGGAGCTGTGGGAAATCCTGGATCTAGTTCTGCTCATTGATAGACCTGACAAATCACAGTGATGCCAGGAGGAGGAAGCAGTGCTGAATATGGCTGATCTAAGCAGCTTTTAATGCTTGGCCCTTCCCGTGCCAGTCATCTTTAACACAAACCTCAATAGTACGCGGGCTATTGCAGAAAATTTTGAAGGAAGAGCACACATACATATGAGGGGAAAATCACATAATACCAGCAAAAATAGGTCGTGCTCAGCTGGTCTAGTTGGTTCTGTTGATCTCAGCTGGTCTTCTGCTCTTAGGTCATCTCCTATAGCGTCCTCTTCTAAAAGCTTTAGAACGACTAAATCTGGATTTCATTCATGAAGCATCTGAAATAATGATGACAAATATTTAATTTGTTGCTTCATTAACAAGCCAACCGGCATTAAACTTTGGGATTTATTAAGGCAAAGTGTATCAGATACAAAAGGTTGAAGCAATTGGGCATATTCATGAAGGAGAAATGAAACGTGACCCTGCAAGGAGGTGATGGTGCCTGTTGGGAAGGGCCGCTGCTCTGGGCCGTGTTAGGGCCCGGGTCAGTGTTGGGCTCCTGGGCGATGAGAACCTGTGGTCTGGCACGTTCGGCCTCGCATTGGGCTACCGTTAATTAGTAAAGGAGCTGCCTGAAGTGGAGGTGACGGCAGGCCCTGCTCAAAGGGGACGTCATCATGCTCGAAGGAGACGGTCGGTGGCTTTTTAAAGGATCAGTTTTGAAACTAATTCGACTTAGCGCTTTAATGGGTTGAGGTGAGAAAGACTATTAAGGGAACAGGTTCACGGGAGACACGGTGGATGTGGTCAATCCTAGGGAAGAGCAGAGTATTTCTTAGAAAACTGGGATACACTGAGCACTAGGCTAGTTGGAATCGGGGTGAAATTTGGGGCCATGAAATGCAGAGTTACAGTGTGACTATTTGTTACTCACAGCTTCTGGTGAAGCCAGCTCTTTGGAAAGGGCCATTGAGAAGCAGCTTCATGTTGCCCTGCAAGGCAGTTTAGCATGGAGAGAACAGGGGAAGGAGAAGAAAGGAATTCAGGAATTCAAGCTAAACAGGCATAGAGGTGAGCTGGCTGGATGCTCAGAAAAATAGAGTGTTTATTTTGCACAAGGAAACTAAGAGACTTTGCCTTTTTATTTTAATTTGGCAGATTTAGAGTTGTGAGGTTGTGGAAGACTTTGTGTTGGGTCTTCTGCTGTCAAAAACCGACCTACTTTTAAGATAGAAAAATGTGTGAGGGTTGTTAAATAAGGCAGTGCCTACAATAGCACGAGCCTGGACTTGGTGAGGTCATGTCCAAAAAAATTATATTTTTTCTTTATTGTGTTCTGTGTGGGTGAGCAAGAAAGTAGCCCAAAAAGTGAACTAAAAAGGTCTGGTGTCAGGTCTCCTAAATCTGTTTAAAGTAAAATATGTCATCATGACGCGTGAAGGTGATCGGAGATGCCAATACCAGTTCTGCAGAATTCAAGGTCCCCTTCAAGGAAGTCTCAACTGCCTGAACATACACAAGTTAAATCAGCTATGTCTGCTTGAAAAAATACTCCCCATCTTTTCACGATGGAGCATCTCCGTGTTATCAAGTCGCATAGTGCATTTTGCTTTAGAAATCCCACTATCAAAGTCGACTGCCACAGACAATGTTATTTTGTAAAGATGAAATAATGTCTTCTGTCCTTTTCGTCATTTCTGTAAATAGAAAAATCTTGTTGCTCTGCGGTCTTAACTCACGGTTGCCTACATCACTTAAAATCTCTGGTGTGCCTCTTTCTGAAGGATTTCTGTATATGATTTCCATACTTGAATGTGAAAACCTAACTGCTTTTATCAGTTCTAATGCTACCAACATTCATTGGTACTTTCTGGAGATATTTGTTACAAAAGTAAAATACATGTCCAGAATAAGATTCCTCCCTGGGGAATAACTACAGTGCAAATCGGGTAGTGATTCTGGTTCTGTCCCTGCCCATCCCCACAAGTCTCAGTAATCTGTATCTTTTAGACTCTGAGCTTTTTAAACAACAGTTCTGCCACCTCCTTTTGTTAATTGTTGTCTGGAATGCGGGGAGCGATCGCTCTTCAGGTGCGCGCTGATAGCGAGTGCTCCGCGCCCTTCCACTTACCATGCATTAATGCAAAAGATATTCCTTGTACCTTCCGAGTTTCAACTGCTCAAGAGGAGAACACAGAACTATTAAATTTTCAGTAGACCCATAATGAGAGTGACATGAGGGAAATGAATCTCTAGTGAAGGAAAATGTTTTGCAGTGAAAGCTGTAGCGGTTAACCTTGTAGGAACAGCACTCATTTAGAAAAGTCACGTTTTCTAGGTCTTCCCTGAATTACGGGGAATTGATGGAGGTGGGGAGGGATAGGAGGAAAGTCTCTTCAGGGAAATCTCTTCAAAAGAAACCTTAATGTTTAGCGCCCAGAGATGGTTAGTTAAGCGTGTAGGTTGTCCTTTACTGGGGCTTACTATTTACTTTCAACTTGTATATATTACTTAATTAGTGCTTCAAATCTCTCTTTAAGTGATGATGTTTTGAAATCTAGACAAAATATATATATACAAATGCTTGAGGGGAGAATGTAAAGAGGATGAGGCCAAACTCTTCTCAGTGGTGGCCAGTGACAGGACAAGGGATAATGGGTACAAGTTGAAGCACAGGAAGTTCCATCTCCATGTGAGGAAGAACTTCTTTCCTGTGAGGGTGACAGAGCCCTGGAACAGGCTGCCCAGGGAGGCTGTGGAGTCTCCTTCTCTGGAGATCTTCCAAACCCGCCGGGATGCCACCGTGTGCCCCGTGCTCCAGGTGTCCCTGCTGGAGCAGGGGGTTGGACTAGATGATCCCTAGAGGTCCCTTCCAACCTCAACCATTCCATGTGATTCTGTGAAAAGATAATAATGTAGTTCTGCCCTGGCTTTGCTTAATGAAGGGGGTTGGTCTGGAAGCTTCATTATCAGATTCCCATTTCCAGGACTGGGCTGGTAAGACTGGATCACAAGCTTCCTTGGCTAGACTGAATATTTGCTCTGGTCTAAGTGGGATAGATTGGTGGTGGGGAGGTTGGGTCAGCATTTTCAGTAGAAAAAATCATCAGGAGAGTTAATGAGAAATTGTACATCATCAGCTATATGAAAGCCCATGTTGAAATAATCTTTCCTACTTTATTTTTCTGTTCTTTGCAGGTATTCCTGTTTGTATGCAAAAGTCATTTCTGTTGTTTTCTCTGCCACCCTACCTTAGTCTGTGCTTAAAGTAGAAGTTTAGGGAACCTAATGCAGATAACTGAAAGATTTTTGTTGACAAAGAAATGGGAATATTCTCCTCAAACAATTTTTGCTGTCTGTCAGTCAGTGCATTGTGTGTGCTAGGCATATTTCAAGGAATTCCAGGGTGTTCTGAGCATGCTACCCTGGGAAAAATAGTGATTATAAGGGAGGCCATGATCAAGGGATATTAATTTTAAATGTCTCCATTAACCACTACTTTCAAATTTTTATTGTAGGCTACTTCTTGGATATCAGACTTTGGATAAGTATCCAAAGGCAAAATACCAGTGCACAGGAGAGTAACTATGGCATGTTGAGGGTGCTGAGAAACTTTGTTCTTTAAATAGAGTTATATCAGCTATTGATTTATTCAAATATCTTTGTTCTCTTATTGAAAGGGAGAAAATGATGTTTTTAGGTACAGAATTTAGTGGGGAGGGGAGTGATTTTGATGATTGTTGACTTAACCAGATGCAAATTGGGAGGGGAGCTGAAAGAGGCATAAAGGATAGTACTTAGAGATGGAAATCAATGTTCTTCATCTATAAAGATGTCTTAAGTCTTAGTTCTGAACTTCCCCAATTACCTGAATTAGAGTAAGATAAATAAGATAAACTGGATATTTAGTCAGGAGATTTTTGTCTTGTTGACTCCCTTAGATTTCTAACAAGATAAGAGTTGCCTTTTGATAACCAACAATAGGTTTGTATGTCATTCTGTATTCAGAACCCAGGACATTGATTTTGGTAACACAGTATGAGAATACCTACAATCCCTTCACATCTTATTGCCTGAGGAAAATAATAATGGAGGGAAACACCAAGTATTCCTGCTTAGTTTGCTGTGAGCACTCTGGACATGAGTGGGTAAACGTGCATTGGATTGTAAGTTAAGGTCCTTACGGTGATGTTGAAGAATGGAGCAATATTACAGTGTGGCTTGAATCTTCCAGCGTGCACAACTGTCAGGTTAACATGGACGAAAAGCAAGAAAAGGCCAGGAGAAACTGCCTTCTTGTGGAACCATAGCGCTCTGTCTCTTCAAGTCCAGGAGACCTCTGGAGAAGTAAAAGACAACTTTCAAACTTATCATTTTCACAGGTTCAGAATGAGTACTTCATAAACACAATCAACATAGCTCGATTACTGCACTTTGCAATTAAAATGCCTAATTGTATGTGTTCTTAAGTGTTTTAAATATGAACTTACTTTTGATGTGAAACTGAAGAGAACTGTGAATTCCTCTACAGGTAATTGATACTTAAAAGGATAAAAAGGATAAATGAAATTATTCCTTAAAAAGGAGGAGGATTCACAAAGATGATTTCTCATATGTTTTTACACATGAAGGAACGTTTTGGTGACTTGGGTAACCTGGGATTGAAGACTTTGTGCTTCTGAGCAGTAACACACAGGCAGAGTAAAGCAGAACTTAAACTGATAACACTGAGGAAGTGCTAACTCTCTTGCTCAAAAGCATTTTTAGAGCAGTATAGAATTGTTTACTTAAAACCATCTTTTATCTGTCTGCCTTTTATCTCTCATTTGATTTGTTCTGGCTGATATGGACAAAACAGAATTCAAAGCTATCATATATTCTCTCTTCTGTATGAATTGTGCAATTAAAAATTACTTATTAAGACAATATCTTAACAGCACTGAACCTAATTTAATAGTGTGTGCTTGTAAATATGTCTAATATCTCCTGCTTTAGCAGCATGTGGTGAAGGGAGTATAGTTATATTATTGGCTAAATATATCTGGAGGGGGGTTGGCCATATGGTTCTAAATCTGTTTTAATATAATTACCCCTTTTAACTTAAAAAATAAAAAATATTCCCTAAGAGTTGATTGACATTCTTCTCTGTAGAGCACCCGCATTGCTGATTAGAGGTGTGTAAATAGTAATTTGTTCTAGCATTTAGAAACTTGATTAGACCTCTAATGAAATGGAGCGCCTACACGCTGTCTAAATACTCTACCTGACACCAGTTGGATCTCATCCAAGGCGAAAGAGCGCTCGAAATGTTGCTCTACTACGATATGTTTTGTGTCTTGAAATCAACGGTTCTGCCTGCGCGCGAATCCCCACGGGCTGCTCAGCCAGCAGGAGGGAACCGTGGCCCTCCCTGAAGTCAGCGCGCGGTTTGATTGTGCTCAGCATTCACTACCTTCCTGCAATAATGAGACTAGAATTACAAAATTCAGGCAATTGTTTATGTAGGAATGCCCATACTCTGTAGCTCTGTAAATTATATAAAATCTTAGAAATGTTCTGCACATACGTTACATGTATAAAGTAGAAGCACAAGATGCCACTGTTCTTATATAGTAATAACTTGATAAAAATGACTAAAATTAAAGCTTTGGAACTACCACATCTGTCTCCTCTGAGCTGGCTTGTCCAGTTTCCTCCGCAGACTGATGGAGGCAAGTGTTGGGTGTCCTGGGAGCTGCTCTAGCACCCATATTTTTAAGTCGTCTTTAACTCAGGTACATACACTTTCTGTTCCAGGATGCCCGTGGTGGAATACTCTGATTTGGGAATCATTATTAGGATCCCATAATGGAAATGGTCCATCCCCAGTTGTAAAAAACAAACAGAAAACTTAAAACAGCACTTCAGGTTTATGATGTTCATTAGTCAATGGTTCGTTTTTGCTGACTAGCTTCCTGCTCTGTAGAACATTAGATCAGCTCTAATACATCTGATCTGGAATCTTGCAGAGCTTTTGTTGCTGCCTTCGAAGCTTTTTCTTCTGTTACCTCTGCCGCTGTGGTCTCTATTTTTACTCTTTGCAGTCTCTGTATTTATAGAACTGAAGGAGGAGAGTATTGAACCAAACGAGCACCAACTCCTTTATGCCAGTTTAATGCTTCAGGAAACTTCGGAAAATGTTCCCCTCTCCCTTTCCTCCCAGAAAGCCCAAGCAGAACGTTCAATCACAGGAGTATTTGAGTCTTGCCCACATGATCGCAGCAGGAGAGCGCAGGGTGACAGGCTTTTAGAGGGGACACGAGGCAAGGTGCTGTGCAGGCAGAACCTGCTCGGCGATAAGGGCCTTTTATTCCAGCAGCTGGAGATTCATCCTATCACTTTAATGCCAGGGCTGCTCCAGCCTTTGGAAGAAGTGTGTTGGTTGAAAAGGTCAGTGGTTAATTAAAGGCTGAAGGATCCTTCAGTGCAGGGTGCAGCTCCTGGGGGCAGTTGTGCCCAGGTGCTAGTTGCAGGGCAGCCTTGGAGGAGTAGGGAGGCTTTGCTTGAGCTGGCTTTCACACACAGCTTAAAAGATCAAAGTGGGAGTGGAGGGGTAAGAAGGTCTCCCTCTGCGTCCCCCTATTAGGTCACCTGTGTGAAATGTGTGCGATAAATAGGTCAAGTAGCTAAAGCTTTACCCAGCAGAAAGCTGCAGTTTGTTGCTGTTGGGCACAGGACCTTTCTTTGTGTTGAGCTGTGCCCCACGAGTGCCCATAGCTGGCACCTGGCCACGCTGCGTGACTAATTTAGAGGCCTGGCCCTTGGCTTCAGCCCGTGTTTCCCAGGCCCCCAGCACCGAGTGGTCCAACTCCTCTTGGGGCAGAGTCGAGCTGGGCAAAAGCAAAAGGCCGTCCATGTGTCTCTGGGGAGCTGGGCCTGCGCTGATGCATAGCTTTGACCTGGTTACTTCATACAGAAAAAGGTCGAGTATTGCTTCAGAACAGGTTATCCAAGCAGGATGTGGGGGTTTTATTATTATTATTATTATTATTTCTGGAGCATGGCAGTTTGGGGTGTTTTTTTTAGGGGTGGGTTGAGTAACTCTCAATCTAAAATGTGACTAAAATGTGAAGTTTACAAGAAGAGTAGGCAGAAGTCTGAGTTAGACAGTAGAGTCAGTGAAATCTGAAGTTGGAGGTAAAGTTCTGACAAGAATAACTGCATCTGGCTGCAAATAACACTTCCTGCAGAAACAGCTGCTCCGTCCCTGGACGTGTCTATGTATTTACATACAATAAGTTTGTGTAACAGTTGTGAATTCTCATTTTTGGAAAATCAGCATTTCTTTTGAGTTTTGGCAGGAAAAAGAGTGAGTTTTTTTTTTTTTTTTTTTTTTTTTTTTACCTGAGGTCTTTACTTTTGCCATCTCAGCCAAATGAAGTCAGGTTATTTAGCAGATTATATCTTGCTAATGACTCTCATAGGTAAGATCTAGGTTAAGATGAAAACATGCTTTTTTTAAAAAAAAAAAAAAAAGAAATAGGAAGAAACTGCCAACTGTCCCTATCATTAAGGTAAACACAGCAGGGAGGTGGTTTTGGGAACCTATGCTAAAAAGGGCTTCTCATTTTCTAGAAAAGCTTTTCAATTGATTAACTTAAAATTCTGTGGGTCAGGTTAACATTGACTAAATGGGGGTTTTACGGAACTCAGTGGAGTTTCAGGCCTCAGACTGAGTTTTGATGTGAGTAGCTTAGCTAAAGACCTTCATTATGAGATAGCATAGCATATGTTCTTCTAAGATACCAATCTAAATAAACAGCATCCATGCCTCAGGTCTTGGGGACAAGTACCTATGTATGTTGTCCATACGTCTTAACTGTGCAGGGGTTTCTTTTTCTTTTTTGTTTTCCCTTCCTTTATTTCTGATCTAAATTCTGACAAGCAACATTCAGAAAAGACGAGAAAACAGCATTTACTTCATAGGAGCAGCATTAGTAAACAACTGAAGTGTAATGTGGGTACAACAGCACCGAAGATGATGAAGTAAATGAGCTGCTAGCATCTGTGTTGAGTAGACAGTGCAATAAAGCGCTTGTGCAGATAGCTAAGGAGCTGTGGCTAATGTGGGCTGCATCTTTTAGACTGGAGTCATGCAATGATTGCTTTTACAACAGTCCCATTTAACTAAAACATCTCTCTGTTTGGGGTGATGTCAATTCATATCTGTATTAGAAAAGCACAGGATGGTTGAGGGTGGAAGGGACCTCTAGAGATCATCTAGTCCAACCCCCCTGCTCCAGCAGGGATACCCAGAGCACAGAGCACAGGGTGGCATCCAGGCGGGTTTGGGAGATCTCCAGAGAAGGAGACTCCACAACCTCCCTGGGCAGCCTGTTCCAGGGCTCCATCATCCTCACAGAGGGCAATAAATTTCATTTGTTTAATAGCCCTTGTACAGTACGTAATACATGTGAATCAAATTTGAATTATTCATGTAGCTAATGCAGGAGCATCAGAGCAGCCGTGGCGGGTGAGAGTTAAGCCCAGTGCCCTGTGTCTGACAGTGGCCAGGAGAAGGTGTTCAGAGAAGGGCGTAAGAAACGAGGTGAGGTTCTCATGATGCTTCTTCGGAGCCACCTTTGAGTCTCCAGACGCTTGCAGCTTGAGGGCTTCCTACATTGGAGGTGTTTTCTCCATGTTTAATAACTGTTCATGCATTTCTCCTCCATCAGGGGGAATAAAGTCCTTTGAACACACACGAATTTGAGGCACCCACGGCCTCTTAACAGCGAGGATTTCTGAGGCTTAGTTGCATGTTGCAGCAAAGATTTACAACCTGTATTGGAGCTTGCCACCTGCTAGTCAGTCCTAATCCGTTCTTTGGAAGTGGTAACAGCCCCGCGTGCGTGGCCTGTGACAGCCAGCAGGAATCAATCCAGTGTCCTGACAGGTTTGTGACTGCGAGCTCAGCAGTTCGGAGCTGCTGTCAGAGGCACGAGGTGATTTTCCCCTCTGTGCAAGTGCATCGGGGAGCTGCTGGGGACTCCAGTGTGGCCCTGAACACACCGCCTTCCTTTTGTGATGATCTGGATGAGAGGGTTTGTTTTTCTGAATTTTGGCAAGTTCCGTTTGTGACACGTAAGATAGTTCTTGCACATGGATCTAAAATAACTGGTATGATCGTTTAGTACATAAAATCTGTGGAAAAAGCATGATTCTGCCATCTGCAAGATTTTCCTATTTCTTAGAATAGAACTCTGTTTTATATAGTACCTAGTAAATGGAAGATGCTTGGAAGCTTTTTTTCTCTGCTTCTTCTTTTTCTTCTTCTTCTCCTTTTTTTCCTTCTTTTCCTGCAGCACTGTGTCCTGGGGCAGTATTTGTTTGTAGCAGTTTTTATAAAGTTGAAAATGCTAGACTCTCCAAGAGGGAAGATAGCCTGGGGCATAGGATGAATTTACTTCCTGAGTGTTGGACTCTAGGAATTTTACCTTTTTCCTTGTTTTGAAATGATATTTGCTCCCTTTTATACGCAGCAAATTGTTCTAGCTGAAATTAAACCTTCTGCTTAAATATCATGATTTGATGTTTTTCATGAGTTGGCTGAATGCAGGAAACAGCTGTGTCCATTGCTTTCTGCATTGGAGAGAACAGAAGCAAGAAGAAGCAAGAGCTGTAACTTGACAGTGACTATGGTGATACATTTGTACAGTGAAATATTTGGTGAAAAGTAGTTAGAGATGACTGGAAGGGAGGGCAACATGGTGTGGCATCTCACAGCTACAGTTCAAACAGTTTGCCTGTCGTCCCACCTTGTGCTAAATTTTGCTGTGCATTCCCATGCTTTACTAAGTGAGCTTTTTCTGTACGTGATAGTTAGCAGACATTATGCAGTGTTGGACAGTAGTCATGAGCATGGCTTGATTTCAGCCAGTAAAACGCCTGGTGTAGCCAGGACACCGGGGCAGCCCTGTTGCTTCCCATGGTTTCCTGCCTAGTTTGAACTGCTTGCGTAAGAGAGAGTTTTTGGGAGGTGGTAGAGAGGTCAGAGCCCAGCTTCCTCCCCTGCAACTGCACCGGGATTGAGATGTTAATCAGAGGAGGAGACTGTTTTTTTTTTTTTTATTAAATTGCCAAGATATGACCTTGCATGCTTGTTCTGAACAGATCTCTTTATTATATTGTTATGTCTAAGGTGTCTTGCTTCATCATGTCCAGTGAAAACTCAGCAGCGACTGATTTAACACCCATCTAGCTTCTCAATCAAGCAGGTTGTGCAGGTGAGGTCCATGACCCACTGGACTTACTGCTGCTGGCCAGGGACTTACTTAAAGCTATTTTTAAATAATATCTGGAAGAGCTGCAGCTGTACTAGTGCCTGCAGCGCAGACTAAACCTTGAGAGTTTTATCTTTGGTAAGGTCTAAATGTTTAAAGTCACGCTGTGCCTGACTTATGTCTTGCTGTGCTCCATTTTAATGAATGTGATGGCAGTGCCAAAGAGGAGAGGTGAGAGAATGCAGCCTTGATGCCCGTCTACGTTTAAGCACTCTGTCTCTACTTTTATAGTAACTTACAGCTAAGCTTTTATAGTAACTTACAGCTAAGTTATTATTTTCCTAGCTGGAAATCCTGGAATATAATGATTTCTGCTGGAGTAGCGTAGCACTTGAAGGTGGTCCCATGTGAATTGCAATGAAGTCTGTTAAAGATTTTCTTTAAAATAACTCGTTGGAGCATCTTAATGTTTACTACTTGTATATTAATATTACATTTTGAACATTTATATTTGAAATACAAGAATAATAATAAAAAGAAATATCAGCACCTTTCTTCACAGTATTATGATGCCATTATGTATTTACGATATGGATGATACCATTCAAATGTGCTTGCTTACAAGGCATGTACTTCCAAGCAGTACTTCTATTAAAAATTCAGCTGATCGTTCTTAGGAAGCAGTTCTGCCAGAGATGCATAATGGATTTGCATAACCCTAGGGGCGTTTCTTTCAGATACATATGTGTGTGTGTGTGTGTATATATATATATCCACCAGTTATGCCTCTCGGATTGGCAGTATTCCTATTAAATGTGTGAATAAGCTGAACTATTTAACCGTTAAGTCACTGCGTGGTAGAGGGACGTGGCTATCAGTGGGTACCTAAGTGTTAACTGAGGCCTGTCAGAGCACTTCTGTTTTATCTGTGTGTTTGTCAGGGTTTGCTCTCCCTGCTGGTGCTGACTTGCTGCAGCGGTGGGATGAGCAAATCTGCACGTCCTCTCCTTGCAGGAGGGCTGAGGCCGCGTACGTGGCCGTGGTGCTGCCCTTGTCCGTGTTGCAAACGCAGCTCCAAAGCTGGGCGCAGTGAAATAAGGCTTCATTAGATGGGCTGATGGGTTGAGGGATGTGGCCTTGCTGATGAGGCGGGTGAACAGTTGGGTCAAGGTAGTGGCTTCAAGCTGTGTTCTCCAAACTGGAAACGTTGCTCTGTCTCTGTACATCAAACTTGGGCTAAATCTCAAGATGGGAACAGGCCAATGTACAGAAAGAACAAGTCCCAGTTTGAACCACTGAAGTTTCCCTTTGTATATTTGCCCTTGATATCTGATGCTGTTGAAACGTAGGAAATGTTCTTCTGCTCTGATTTTAGGATTTTAAGCCATCTTCACAAACACTAGGTCATCTGTCCGGAGGGTGTTTCTCAGCAGCCTACCAAGTGGATCACATCTTGCCCAGCTTTAGCTCACTGCTCCTGGCCTGATTCCCCCAGCTTCCTCCCGAGTCCGCGCAGGAAGAACAAGCCTTTCTGGAGCACAGTTGATCTCATCCTCAGTTAGACTTCAGCTTTCCTTCCAAGCTGTGCACAGGGTGCAGCGACTGACTTGTATTTGGGTATGTGCCTTGTAGATGTCTGCATCTGATCAAGTGAATTTTAAAAACGCTTGATATCTGGTAACAAGTGAGGCATGGATAAGAACTGATGTTTTGAGATTTGGCTCAAAGTACATGGAAGCGAATCTCTAGCAACAAGTAAATAGAAGAAGTGGCTGTGGTTGTGTCTCATCCTTTCCATATGTTAAGCCTTGGTGTTTTGGCTTGACTGTTAGCATGTTTTAGTTGAGTACATCTTGACATGATTTTTCTATCTGTCTGCTGAGACATCTGAGCCTTACTTTCTCAGTTAGGTGTATTCTCTACTTCAGTTACATGAAGTTGAAGTTGTAGCCCTCTCTTCTACTTGACTTGTTCAGGTTTTTTTCTGACAAAAAAAATAGGGTAGAATATAGTTGGCTTCTTAAATAAGGAGGTGTTTGCAGTAAACCCATTACTCTGATGTTTGACTTGCAGTCTTTGCCTGCCTGCTTCCATTTGCAGCTGAATGTTTGCTAATAGCTGTAAATAACTTGGAAATTACCTCCAGGACAGAAAGAGTGGTGCAACCCAAGCATGACTGAAAGTGGATGTAGAGATAGGTTTTATTTATGTAAAAAGAAGATAGGCTAATCTGCTAGCAACAGCGTGTTCACTTCTGAACTTTTCTCCTTCAGGTTGAATGTATCAGATATCTTTCAAAGACTGACAAACTCCTGTTGGACTGTGCTGCCTGGCCAACCATCATGGGCTAGGTAGAATTTGCTGCGCTTTGGTTTGTAGCTAGTGTGGACTGTGTTTTTCATAGCGGGGAGAGGGATGGGAACGTGGGATAGGCTTCCTTTTATTGTGTGAAATGCAAAAACCCGGGAACCTGTTACCAAAACAAACCTTCCACCCTGATTGTGCTTCCCTGGCTCCCTTCCCGGCTCCCTGCACCACTTCATCAGATGTCAAGCACAAAGATGCCAGTTTCTTAATGTTGAAAGTGGCTGTTTGAACTGTTTTGAAATGCTATTCCATAAAAACAGTCCTACAGCTTGACTTCCTCCGATAATTTTCATCTTATCGCTTAGTTTGCATTTTTGGAGTCTGTTAAGAGGAAGAAAACATTGCAAAATCACATGAAATACCATTAACAAATGACTGTATGCCAGGTCTTCTATCTGTGAACTCTAACATTTTGACGTTGTTTGCTCTGAACATGTCTTTTATTGCTTCTGGAGATACCTCCTAGGTTTATTTATAGGAATGGGTTTGTCTCAAAGAGAAGTTCGTACACTGTCAAAAAATAAAATGTTGTGCTTTAATACTTCCTTTTTCTTATTTGAATGTGTTTTGAAACACACTGATGTTTATGCCTTTAATGTGTAGTTAAATTTTTTGAAATTTCAGCACAAACCTTAATGTGAGGTGAATTGTGGCTGTGTATCCTGAAATCTCTTTTTTTTCCTCATAAGATGCTGTAAACACTTCTCTTGACAAATCAACAAATATTTCCTAATAAGCTTCAGAATTGCACAGCTTTGTATGTGCATTTCTTTTTCTCCATTAGCTCCTCCTAGTAGTACTCAGCTGTGAAGACAAGTTGGATGGGGTTGGTATGTCTTTCTTTCTTACTGAGTAGGGGTAGTAGAATCCATTTGGGAGGCAGGATTCATCCAGAAGCAGCAGATAGTCCTACTGGTGCCACGTGAACTAAAAGACAAAGCGTTTATGTGTGTCCAGCTTGAAACCAAATGGAGTGGTCTAAAGCAGTGAGTCCATGTGATACAATGGGCATGTTGGATCTCTGAAAAGCTCTAAGAGCTGAGAGCCCAGCATGGCCTTTGGGTATCATTTGGGATGTACAAAGTGCCATGAGACATCCCGGGGAGCAGCAGATGCTCTGCAGAGCTGTGGGAAGCTCCTTCCCTCCTGGAGCAACAGCTGGTGTCCCCCTGGGTGCTCTTGGGTGACTTGGAGGACACTAGGTCCATGTATTTGTGCTGCTGATCCTTGTGCTCACTCTCTGCTGTGAAAGGCTGTAGGCACCTGGCTTAAATGTAGACATGGACATTTAGGTGTCTTCAACTAGGTTGAGGTCATCCAATTTTTCCTAAGATACTAATGTGCATTATAGTGTCACAGATCGTTGAATTTAAATAACTAAGATCTTTAGAAATGCTAGATGATGGCAAAATTGCTAGTAGATTGTAATGTAAGAAAAGATAAAAAGATCCTTCTGTCAAGAAAGGGAGAAGGATTAAGTTTGTGACTGCATAACATTATTGCAAGAGGACATTACAGGCTTCTGAGAGTAGTAAGTAATAAAAATTTGAACATGGAAATCTTCTAGAAAACCGTAATTTTTCAAAATTTGACCTTGCTGAACTTAATCAGGTCCTGGACAAAAGTTGAAGTGTTTTATTAATGCTGTAAACGATTTCTTTTTAGGCAGCATGATTTGGTATTTGGAAGATGCAATTGTAGCATTACTTGGAAATTGTCATCTAGACTAAATATAGTCTGTATTAGGACTGAGTAAAATAGAGGGATATTAGTCTGTCTTTAAAGGTCTACTCAGAGGGAAAAACAAGACTGGACAATGTCAATTGTCAAAATTAGGAGCAAAGCCTTATTCTTTGGTTACAAAAAATGTCACTTCACTACTTCAATTTTCTTTTTATATATATTTTTTATTTTAGTTGAGTTGCTAAGTAGCAATCAGAAGCTAATGTGGGATATGAGGTAGAAGAGCATAACTGAGCAACACTGACTGCAGTACACATTGTGCCTGAGCGTTCACGGCATCAAGTACTTTAGAGAAATTTTTAAAGGGTAGATGTTTAATATCTCATGAATATGTTTGTCTGTATGCTAAATCACAAAGATTTGTGTGTATATGCACACTTTTATGAAGTGTAGAGTGACTTAAGAGGCAATTTAGTAAATTGAATTAAAATACACATGCTTTTAGTGCTTTTCTGGTGGGAAGACAATAAAACATGAATAGGTAAATAAGCCTAAACCAGGCACTTCTGTAAGGCCCTATGCTGGGAACTTGCAGGTATACAGAAATGACGTACACAAAGTGCCAGTAAAATGCAAAAAATAAGAAAACAGAAATGGAAGCAAAGTCAATAAATGTAATAAAATGCTTGAAAGATGGTGGATATGAGGGACTAGATGGAGTCTGCTGAACTAATAGAGATGTAATTTAATCTTTGTCCTTCTGCACGCTAGAATACTATAAAGACTTTGCTCTTGCAATGAGTGTGAGCCCAGAATGGCCTTGGCAAAGGTAGAACTGTCTGAGGAAGAAGTATCGTAAAGCAGCAGAAAAACAGAGTCATAAACCAGAGTATCCTCTGAAAGCTGCGTCTGGAAGGGGATCAGGCAGTCTGGCCATGGAACAGCAGGCTAGCTCTTGGAAATTGGAGCTTTTAATGATTCGGTTTTTAATAAATAATGGTTACCCGAATGCCAGAGGAGACCCTAAGAGTCAGATGGAGAAATATATCCCCACCACAAGTATGGCTTAGAGGTAAAAATAAAACCTGTGAGGGCCACGTTACTGTAGTTTGTGTGTGGGGAGAGGTTGGGGGGAGTGATAGTAAGTGTATGTAATAAATAAGATACGCATTGATATCTTTTCCCTAAAAACTTCTTTCTTGTTAAATAGAAACGTCAAAAGGCACCTGCTGCTCCTCAGGAGAGGCCGATTTTGGGGTGCTGTTTGTTAGACCAGTCCCTTCTCTGCGGCCGCAGCGCCGCTCCTGGGCTGCGTTACCCACACGGCGACTTCGCGCCTCCGCGGGCGAGGGCCCTCACCAGACCAGCCGCTCCATCCACTCCGTCAGATCGCAGCTCCCTTCCATGCTGCCTCACGCAAAATTAGCCTCCTTTTTACTGTGCTGGCTAAAAATAACTGTTTCTTTTAAGCCCTGGAGCGAAGTGACTCACATGCCGGAGGGGAGGAAGGCAGCTCTATTTCCCTGCGCCCAGGGCTTCGGAGAGGAGGCTACGAGACCCCCGCGAGGCGCAGGAGACGTCCCCAGCCCGGGCCTGCTGCCTTTGCTGCCTTGGTTGGCGCTGTCCTCCCACCGCTTGATGTGCAGGTCACTGCCATAACTGAAAATAAAACTCGGGGGCCTTTAGCAGGGCTCGGCAGGAATGGAGATGTGCAGCACGCTCCAAGGGCCAAGGATCTTCTGGTTTGTAACGACTAAATTCGCACTGTGGTGCTCGCGATGCCTCTGGGAGATTAGCTGCAGGACACGGGGCTGGCTCCAACTGGGCCCCTCTCCGGGCAGCCCTGACTCCATTTTCTCTGCTCCTCTTTGAAGCTCCTCTTTGTCCGTCTCCCTTCGAAGAAGCACCCCCCCCCAAAAGACTCCAATTTTCATGTAAATGGAACTGGTTGCCAACCTTTTAAGATAACTTATTCATAGGATGACAATGTGTTTATGGAGGAACACGCAGCAGAAAATGGCTCATATATGTGCGTGTGGCGTTTTGGTTGCTCAGCAACCTTTTTCGTGGCTCAGTCGCTTAGCATAAGAATCCAATTTCAAATAAGATATTTGGGGACCCTGGTTAACTTAGTATGCAGTAGCGAGCCTAACCTGTAAAGACGAGTCGAACAGGAAATTGAATCAGCTTCCCCGGGAAACAATAAGCTTTGCAAGAAGAATTTGTGTGACGAAGGACCGTGTAGCTCAAATGTTGGCTTTCTCTCCAACTCCCATATGTATTTTTTCATATCTAAGTTCCTGGATAGATCTTAAATCACCGCTAAGTGCTAGTGATCTAAATCACTACCCACTCTGATAATGGGTGCCCAGAAACAGTGGCTGTTATCTAAAGTCTAAGAAAGCCAACATTGCTTAATGCTTGTAAACTTCCCATGTTTTTATTAATAGTAGCCTGAGAACTTGTATAACGAGGTTGTTCCTCTTCTTGTCACAGGCTTGTTTTAAACAGTTTTACTAAAATATGTGCTTTGACTTGAAGAGACAATAAGCTTCTGTGCTGGTGGAAGGACATATATACAATTCTTGTGTGTGTGTATACATATATAAATATGTATATATTTGTGTCTGTATACAAACACATTTTTCATATTTTTTAAAAAAAAGCTTCTTAAAAGCATACTGTAATTAGACTCATTAGCTTGAATTTCTTTCCTTTTTTTCCAAACTTTTTTCTTATAACCCAGAAGGAGCTGGGTTTTGTCCTTTGTGAATATATATTAAACTAAGTTAAACTATATTAAACTAATTTTTCATGTTGGGCTGTCTCCTTTACTTTGTTAGGTTCACATAGATTAGTTGGAGATCCTTCCTTCCTGGGTCCTTGAGCACTCTTTGAACACCGTTCCTCCGCAGCAGTAGCCTGTCCAAGTTCCAAAGGAGAACAGTCCTGTTGAATGGGGAGAATAGGCAACGAAGGCCCTGCTGCATGGAGTGTTTGCAGGTTTGGGCCCAGGGCTGGCCTAGATGACCAGCTTTACAGAGCCTGAAAAAGCAGGATACAGGTCAGACAGCAGAATGGAGAAATCAGTGTTTCAGCTCTATTTTAGACCTGAGCTGGAGCCAAAGGCTAAAGATGTTCAGCTGTCCAAGTGTCTCTCTCGCACAAGCTGTTTCCTCCAGATTATTCAATGTGGAATGAAGGCTTTTAAAATCTAATATTAGGGTAACCTTCAAAAAGCACATAGCATACATCATTAATAGAAATCTTGGAAAAGCTTCTTAAGTGTTGACTAAAATGGCTTACTGCTAACAAAAAAAAAGGTGTTTAAAACAAGAGATATCTTCCTGTGCCTTGTGTAGCTATATGAAAAAGAGGTTGCATATGTATAAACCCAGTCTGCATACATCTTTTTTAATTACTTTAGGTTGCAAACAGTTGATTCATGAGAAGAATTTGATGTATTGTAGGCCTGTGACAGTAGGCAGTTGTTACAGTAAGTCATCCCCTGACTACTTGATTTCACACAATGGTTCACATTATTTCAGAAAGAGAGGAGAACATGCGTGAGTGCATTCTTCATCTTCTAGCAGCTAATTATTCCAAAACAACAAATTTAATTGTCAAGGGAGAGTTTGTTTTGGAGTATCTTTCCTGAACAATCTATGCTGACTTTTGCATGTTTTCTCATACACTAATTTTGAAAGGATGGGATATTTTTTTAGCCAAGTAGGACAGTTGTTAGGTTTCTAGTGTCTTATTTTCCTGTGTGGAAATCTGTGGCAGACCAGTGCTGTTGTTTATATACGTGACCATTAAATTTAAGCCTCTCTGGTAGAATTATTGAGATATTCAGGGGTCATTGGTATGGAAAAGCTTACATTTTATGTTAAGGGCATGAAATATTTAGTATGCAAATGTGATACAGTTGCTGATGGATAACGTATTAAAAGTCATTAACACTGCAGTGTAATTAGTGACTTCAGAAAATGTGCAGCCAGGGTTTCTAGGAATGTGGAGTATAACCATGAAGAGGAAAAGAATAGAGACAAACTGTACCAGGGGAAACCTCAGTCAGACATTAGGGAAAACTTCCTAATGACGAAAGGAGTCAGGCCCTGAACCAAGTGACCTGCCCTCGAAGGTCTGTCAGAGCGGACGTGGGTGGCCAATGCAGCAGAAAGTGCCGATCTTGCCCTTGAGACAACCTCTCAGGAACCCTTCCACCCTCTGCCCATCAGTGGCGACTGTATTAAGACCTCCAGACTCTCAGCTCAATCTCTTTGCTTTGCTAATAAATCTGAAAGTCTTGGTTACTGCTCTCTGCTTATTGTATACTAAATGTATCATCATCAAAGGGAAGTTGATTTTCTCCACCCTTTTAAGCCCTATCTTCTTTAGCTCACACTGGTGCCCAAAGGCTGTCGCCTGTTCTGTTCCCTTCTGGATTCAGCAGCTACACAACTTAGTCTTTCTGTTGTTTTTCCAAGTAGGTTCTTCAGTTGGTTCCTACTGTTTTGGGGGAGCTGGGGGGCGAGTGTGCTTTTCATGCAAATATTTGGCACAGAAAGTGCTTCTAAACTTCCAAACACTGAGAATCTAATTAGATCCTGATACTGAAGAAAACTGCTGCTTAATTTCATTTCCCAAGTGCCACCTGTGCACATACAGTGATAGATTTTTTTTCTTTTCCTTTTTTACGCTTTGCTTTCAGTGCTTCCATTCAATCCACCAAATTGCTGATTTTAACGTTGCGCCAAATTGTGGATTGCCCTTCTTCGACCTGGTCTGTAAAGCAGTGGTGGTTAGATTCTTTACTTTTGTTTTTTATCTCGCTCAAATCAAAGCGGTTCCATGGAGCGAAGGAGGGGGCGTGCGAGGCGGCTCTCTCAAATGTGCTGTGGTAGCCTCCCTGCTCTGGGTGCACCCTCTGGGTGGCCTTGGGGAGAGAACTGAGCCAAGGCCTTTAGGATCTAATGCAGGAAGATAAAGCAAGTTAATGTCTTATTCTTGGTGCTGATAGAATTGCCTGCCTCTCTTGCAGGAGAAGAGAGTGCAAGTCTCTCCACCTTTAACACGAGGACCAAGTGCCTTTATACCAGAGAACGAAGTAAGTGCGCGGCCCGGGGGCTCTTAGCGAGGAGGTGCTGGCGGCTCCGTGTGAGCCGAAGGGAGGGTTTATCAGGAGCAGGGGCTGGGATCCGGCCTCCCCTTCCCTACGCGTGGGACTGTTTGACTCACTCTCCCTTGTCCCTCCTCCCTAGGATAGACGTAAATGCTGCGTGTGCCGCTTTTGAGGGGTTGTTACTTTAATGTCAGAACTGGGGGGAGGCCTATCCTCTTAATGATGATGTAACTCTCAGAGCAGTGTCTGACCTTCAGTTTGAGAGAACCTAAAAATCTGGCTAACTTCATAGATCACAGCTGTGGCTCTTAAGCAAATTTATGGTTGAAAGGTGCAGTGTGACTTCAAACTCAAGATCTTTGCGTATGATTTAATATTCACTTTAAATGTTAATTTGCAGCTTTCTACAACTTTCCTGTAGTGTCGTTCTTTTCCCATGATATTAATCTCCACGGAGCATCATTTATTGATGAATGATTTGGGGTGGCAAAGTATAAAACCAGGTCCCTTTTCTGTTCTAATTTTGAGTAGTTGCTAAAGCCGGGCAGTTCCCGTGTTAAAACAACAGGGCCGACTTCTCTGAATCTCTCTTTGCCTACACAGAGGAGGTTTGCGCCTAAAAACAGAGCAAATACAAAGCCTGCAAACAGGAAAATATAAGCGAAAAAGGATACAGTTTAAAATGAGTTTCTTAGATTTGGGGAGCAGGGGGCAGAGAATGAGTTCCAGCCAGTCCAACTTGTGAAGGGGGTTTTCCCAAAATGAAATAGGGACCTGAGATGCCAAACTTCCTAATGACTTCTTTTTTTTCTTATTAAGACAAGAATTGTGTGAAGAGGGGAAAAATAAAGGTAATGAGAAAGATTGCATATAAAGTGTTTGTTTATTGTTAATGAATTTACTGCACAAATGATGTGCTTGATAACTGGGGACAGCTGACAGTATGGAAGGAAAGCACTGGGTAGCCTTGAGCCAGTAGTAACCCTGGAGAAAAACAGAACCTCCACCTGCGGCTGAGGTTCGTCGAGAAAAAGTTAATATCAAGAGCAAGTGTTGAAGACTGTTTGTTATGCAGGTGGCTGGTCTTTTCCCCCTGTTCCCTGGCTGTTAAATAATACAGTTGATAGATGTAATTGTAAATTAGTAACACATTTAATGTCTTCCAAATCTCAATAAGTTAATTACAGAACATTGCTCTTATCAAAGCCTACTCTATTTTGGTAATGAAAAGATTTTGATATGGACAGAGTAATGGGAACCTTTACAATTAGGTTGTTATTAAGGTGTCATAAGTCTTTACCAGGAGAATTGAGACAGCGTGTTTGTGAATCCATGGATGGTAATAAATCAGGAGGAGCCTGAAGAGAACAGCCATATAGGTGGAGAAATTTCAGAAGAAATAGTGCTGCATATTTCTGTGCCCAACATAGCAACAATGCTGGATTATATTTCAGCTTTCTCAGCATAATTTCTTTTCCATCACTTGTACTGAGTTAAAGGGAAAGCTCCTGACAAACTGGAGATCAGAAATCTCAGCAGAACTGTAGCAGAACTGAAATGTAGTTTCCATAAGAAATACCTGGAAGATTCACTTGCTGCAGAATAAGGGATATTACTTACAGTGGAGTGAGTGATACACCATTATATATATACATAGCTTTTGACTCTAATGGATAGATAAACTTCTGATGGTAAAAGTATTCTTAATGATAAGTGAGGAGGCCTCTTTTTGGTCTAAAATGCAGAAAAGCTGTTGTAGGGAATACATATAAAAATCATGGGGCTCCTTAGCTGGATAGTTCTGCTTCTTCCCTTTTTTTCTGGACCCACAAGTAAAACAGGGAAATACAGTAGTGAGAAACGAAAATACAGTAACTTGTTCACATTATATATAATATAAACTCCTCTACAAAACTTAATTGAAAAATATTTGAGACAGTCTGTTCATCAGCCCATCATGAAGAAGGACAACTTGCTTTATACAGAAGCAAATTCAACAAGAGAATGGTGTCTTGGTAGTTTCAAGCACTTTCTATCCTCATGTGCACTAAACTGGCTGAAGTGTGTTCCCATTCCTTAGTGCTTTCAATAATAACCTAGCTGGTCTAATACTGTATAGTTTAAGAATAACTACTGTGTATTCTAGTCTTTTGCTTGTAACTTTAATGATGAATGTGTTTCTAATGGCTGTTCTTGCTGATAAACACTGAGTAATAGCATTAATATTATGTCAAGACTTGCAGGGCAAGAGCTCCTCTTTTACTGTTGCATTTCATCTTGCGCCCAAGGTCCAGGTTGGCTGGAATAATTAAAGAACAGCTCTTGTTTAAAGAAAGTATTAAATTCCTGTTCTAAATAACACTTGAATGTTATGGACAAATTAGCATTTGATCTTCTCTTCAATTATACAAACACAAAAGTGGTAGATTGCCAGACTGTTTCTATAATTTGGTTACATAACCCAGTGCTTCTCCATTAATTTTGAAGTCTGTGGTAGGGCTGAATGCTCAGGTGCTATGTGTGTCTATACAGACTGACCTCCATAAAGATGTGACTTTCTTTTTAACTTCTGCTTCCTTCCATACAGATCTGACTTCAAGTGGCTGAGAGTTTACCCTATAGGTTTTCGTGGCACCTTATTAAAATTACTGGTGCATAGTGTTTATCAGTTCTCAGTGTACAAGACACATTTATATGTGAATATTTGCACACATGCATGCACATACATTTTTATATGTGCACACATATCTACAGAATTTTGCAAGTTTGTGCAAAAGCAAATCTTTCATACTGCAGCATGCTGCCATCCCACTAAAGCTGGAGGAAACCTCTCTCAGTTAAACTTTTCTGTCTTATTTTTAAGGTTATGCAAGCAAATGGTTTGGATGAACGTACGAATCTACTTGTGGAAGAATACTCTACATCTGGTCGCCTGGACAACATCACTCAAGTCATGAGTATTCACACTCAGTACCTGGAGTCTTTCCTCCGCAGCCAGTTCTATATGTTGCGCATGGATGGGCCCCTTCCACTGCCCTATAGGCACTACATTGCTATAATGGTGTGTACCAACAACCTACACACTCTTTTTTTGTCATCTGGGCTTTCTTTTATATATATATGTGTGTATATATATATACATATATATATATATATATATAAGGGAAAAATGGAGAAATTCAGAAGGGAAGGACTGGTGTGACATTTTAGGTAATGGGTGTACATGCACGAATATTTTTTGAAGTTGATTTTCATTTGAATAAAGCATATCTAGTCAAAAGGCTTTCATTGAGAAGGGAGATTTGGCAAAATAGGCTCTTTTTTTATTGGTATCCCACAGTGAGACCCTTCTGACATGCCCGTGGGAGTGAGGTTTCACAGACAGCACTTAGAGCTGTGGCTCCTCACTTCTGGGATTGTAACCACCAGACCACAGCAATAGGATGAGAGGCAACAGACTCATGCAAGTTGTAAGCTTCAGGTAGACATGAGGAAAACTGTGTTCACCGTGAGGATGGTGAAATGTTGGAACTGGGCCCAACAGAGATTGAGGGGTCTCCAAGGATGAAGATATTGTCTAGGCAAAGCTCTAAGCAATCTGGTTGAAGATTGCCCTGCTGTGGGTTGGAGCAGATGAGCTGCAGAGATCCCTTGCAACCTAAATTAGATTTGGTGATTCAAAGTAAAGTAGCCAAACTTTTTTTTTTTTTTTTTTTTTTGTGTATCCTCTTTACTGGCTTCACAGAAAATGCTTCACAAAAAAACCCAAATACATTTCCTTGCAACTAAATTATATTTTCATACTGTGGATGTATCCTGTTTTTTACCTGCAGTGAAATCAGATTATACGCTAATATGCTGCACTTTCGCTTTTGTGTTTAATTATTTCAGGCTGCTGCCAGACATCAGTGTTCCTACCTAATAAATATGCACGTTGATGAGTTTTTGAAGACTGGAGGAATTGCAGAATGGCTGAACGGTTTAGAATACATTCCACAAAGACTGAAAAATCTAAATGAGATAAACAAACTCCTTGCACACCGACCCTGGCTAATCACAAAAGAGCACATTCAGGTACCTGTTAAATGTGACTGCAGTGAATGTCTTAAAATAAGAACTGCAGGTAACTACACAAGTATGCAGCTAGGCTTCATTATCTTCAGTTTAAGAATTCAAGGAAGTATTGAAGTACTGAATAACCCAAGAAAGTCATCAATATGACAAAGCCAACAAGGTTTATTTTTTAGGAATAGCATTGACTAGAATAACCCCAATAGAAAAGAAGTAATATATTAGGTTTCTCTTTTTGAGAATTTGTGTTCAAGAGAAATATGAAGGTAGTGGAAGAAAAGAATTGATGCCTTTCTAAAATATGTATAGTCTTATACAAACTTCTTTTATTCTCATTTCAGAAACTTGTCAAGACTGGGGAAAATAATTGGTCTCTTCCTGAATTGGTGCACGCTGTTGTCCTGTTGGCACATTATCATGCCCTGGCAAGTTTTGTATTTGGTAGTGGCATTAATCCAGAGAGAGATCCGGATACGTCTAATGGAGTCAGACTTATAGCCGTCAACAACTTCTGTGTCTGTGATCTTGCCAATGACAACAACATAGAAAATGCATCCCTCACAAGTAGCAACTTTGGGGTTAGTGTTGCAAGAAGATTCGTTTGCTTGCCTCTGTTTTGCATTAGAAAGCTTTCTTCCATTCTTTCCTGTTTAAATTTCAGCGTAGCTTTAAAGCTCTTTATTTTTTTTTGTCTACTTTACTGGAATGTCTGGGTCTGATAACTCTTGCGTTAGCTCTAGCAGTTTGCAGTGTAATCTGTTTCCAAACCACATTGAAACAGAGAAATATAGTCAGAATAATGTGATTTTAATAGTTAATCTTATAAACCATTGAGCAAGACTAAAACTTTGCTTCCAGTTGAAAGCCAAAATTTGGAATTTGTTCAGATAGTATATCACTGGCTGCAGCATTTTATTAAAGTTTTCATAACATGTGGAATGAAAAAGGGGAAGGGAAAAAAACAAAGGTCATAATACACCTTTTGACTTTGATAAGGCCTATGATCTTAAAACAAGTTAATCTTGAAGCACTTCCTTGCAGATGAGAGGAAAATGACTAAAGTAAAAAGGTTTTATTCTTCGCACTAGTTTCTGATCTTGAATCAATCGAAAGAGAAATTTCATGGCTAGTTTCTTAATTTAAAAAGAGATATTTTTCTGAAAGTGGTTTTATAATGCTTAAAAAAAAGAGTCCTTGACTGATTGCTGAATTAGCCTTATCTCCTTTGATGGAAGACAGGGATTATAAACCAAGTCACTGGATAGATTTTACAAATTAGCACTGAGTTTACAAGGTGAGCGTGCGATCAGTCGGTTATTGCATCTCTGGTTTCTGGGATGTAAGGCATGCTAGCTAAAATCACCGGTATTTCTTATTGTGCATTTGGCATTTGTAGTGAGCTAAGGGCTGCTTCTAGCTCTGTACTGCTTGTTAAGCAATGAGTAACATGATATAAAACATTTTTAGTTGTGGGCAGATGATCAGAATTAAAAAAAAGAAGAAGGAAAAGAAACACCAAGCAATTTATCTTATCAAAAATCTGAATTATCAAGGCAGATCACAGAATGCCAATCTTTGATATATTTTGATATATTCTAATAAAGAAGTACAAAAGGAAGAAAAAGACCTATGTGAAAGTTGTTTTGAATTTCTAGAAAAACATAATAAAAAGAACATTGATTTGCTCTGTCAGGTTGTGCGTTGCAGGGTTGTGCTTCATCATTTCAGTAAGATATTTTGCATTACCATTTGCCTGAGTAAAGTGACCTTCATGTTAAAAGCTGGGTTTTTTTGGTGCACACAGACCGCACAGAGTGCTTTTCCTGAGCAATCTCTGTGGTAGGATGTATATTATAAGAGGCTGTGGTTTCCATGTTCAAACATCACCACTTTTACTATTAATCTTACTGCAGTAGAATGATAAATTCAGAGCAACACTTACCCGCTCCCTTCTTCCGACTTTCTGAAAGCTCCTTGTCTGTCTCACCTGTGAATAAAGCATTCTGGCTTGGATTTTCATGTTTGCTGCTGATACCTTTTCTGAGAGCATTTTCTGTAGAGCATGAAATCTGAAGATGACACATGTTGTCTATCTTCTAATTTTCCAGAATGTTATGGTGTCTTTGCAGATTGCAGATTCTTTAAGTGAGCTGGAGGCCTTAATGGAAAGGATGAAGAGGCTACAAGAAGATAAAGAGGATGAAGAAGCCTCTCAAGAAGAAATGGCAACTCGCTTTGAAAATGAAAAGAAGGAGAGTCTGCTAGTAATTAGTGGAGGTATTTATGCTTTTCCAGTTCCAGTCTGTTTGTTCTTTGTGAGCCCTGAACGCTTGAGTTCAGTTCAATGACTATGACTCTCTCTGCCAGTTTCTGTATTCTGACTTTTACTTTAGTAAGGTCCCATGACTTGGTTCATCTGCCTAAGATTTATTGATTAGCAACTGTTGTCACCCTTGGTGCTACTTGAAATTTAGCTTTTTCTATTTGGGAAAAAAAAAGAAGCCTTAGGCTTCTTGAAGTTGAGTTAGATGTCTGTTTCTTTGTGTGCTCTTCAAATTGTTTCCTATGTGTGAATACTCACTTCACAACTGATATTCCACAATTTTAGATTCTACAATACCTAGAAGTTTTATATATCACTCATTGGTAGCCTTCACTATCTCTACACTAATGCAACAAGACCCAACTTTTTACTGTTTTAATTACTTCCTCTCTCTGGAAAGGACGTCTCAGTCCACCTGTGTTCCAGTGATCAGTCAGCTATGCTGTTTCTATTACTGCAATATCATAGAGATTTCTTAGCATTCATTTCATTCTTAAGTATTGTTTAAAATTAAGAGCTGATAGCCTCTTTTTCTTTATTTTTCATTTCTTCTAAAAGCCTTCATCTCTAACAAACCGTGCAATGAAATCTGTTTCATATAAAGAAACAGATTTTGGGTTTTTCTTTCCTTGCAAAGAATGTCTTAGAAGAAACAATGTGATTAGGACAGTGAGGATGTCCAACCAGCTCCACATAGTAGAGGCTACCTGAAAATGTAGCTCATATCTTTTGATAAAGTGACCCATAAAATGTCCCATGTTTTCCCAGACTACCACTTTGTGAATTGAAGGTGGTTTAAGTTTCTGTGCACTGAACCCAAAAGAGGGGAAGAGTGTACTGTGAATCATCAGAAAGATTTTCTGGTGCTCTAAGAATACTCAAAATCTCTGAAAGGAAATAGAATTGGACTAGATGATCTCCAGAAGTCCTTTCCAAACTCAACCACTCTGTGACTCTGTGTGAAATATATCCAAAATCATCACTGATTGATAGACTTTTAAAAGTGGGCGTCATCCATTCTCATTCAATTTTTCTTTGGTCAGACAGTCTTCCAATAGCACAGACAAACTGACAGCCTCTACAGTTGTCAGTTTGAGTCTACAACCTCATTTTTAAACTAGGACTTCTGTGACTTGGAGCTTATTAGGATGGGGTGTTGCTTGGGACAGAAAGATTTCTTGAGGAGGCTGCAGGTACATTTGTTTAGCTCCCTTGTTTCCTCCCTATGTGCCTGTAGGTTTTTATTCTTCACTGAGGATTAGCTGTAGCAGATGCTGTGCAAGCTTCTTCCTACACAGTTATGTTTTGATTGTTTAATGAGGCAAAGAGGAGATAAAGCACTTCTGCAATTCTTAGTTAACTGACTTTTTAAGGTGTTAGAGTGGACATATGGCAACTGTTCTGTGAGCGCGCGTGGAAGCGAGCCAGGATATTAACAGGAGGGTCAGCTGCAGTCAGCTCTGCCCTAGGCAACTCCTGCAGAGGTGGCTGCACAAACAAGCAGCCTGTTTATTCAGGAGGGCAAGATTGATTCCTGATGGAGAACCTGCACTTGCCTAGTGACGCGCTTCGGAGCTCTTGGAGGATGCTTAGTTACTGGCGCGGCAGCCTCGTGCCCCCTCAGCGCGTTGCTCTCATGTACTCTCCAGTTGATACTTGCGAGTGGAGTGTCGTGCTGCTGTCTCGCTGCTTGTGTTGTGGGTTACAGAGTAGAGCTGTTGCGTTTTCCTGACCCCCAACGGGCTCAACATAGCAATCCTGTTGTCCTGTTTCTCTTACTGGCACAATGGCCTACTAATGGCACACATCTTGCCCAGCTGAAGATATCTAGCTCCCCTCTGAAGTCAGCAGAGAGGAAGGTTTATCTCCAGGCAGTAGCTCAGCCCGTGTCTCGCTGTTCCGAATGTCTGCTTTAGGCTGACATTTCAGTGACACAGTGGTGATGAATCCTATACAAGCAGCTGGGTTAAGTGGAACAGAGATGAGGTGAAATTTTTCCTCCTTTCACTCCTTTCTTTTCCTTGCAAAAATCTTTAAATCACTCTCTAGTCCTTCAGTAGAGGGCAGTACTAGTGCTGACATCCACTCTGCTGTTTTTTCACAGCATTTGATGATGAGATAGTTTCTACAGATGTCTCCCGCTACATTGAAGATCCTGGGTTTGGGTACAAAGACTTTGCAAGGCGAGGAGAAGAGCATCTGCCAACATTCAGAGCTCAGGTAGCATTTCTTTAAAATACGTTCACTCAGATTAATACACATTTTCTTACTGGACAAATTGTGCAAAGTAATTGTAGTGAAACATGTTTGTCACATGCACATTTTCTTGCCATGGTTCACTAAATAATTTGCGGGCTTCTACAAGTTTATGACAGGTGAGTCTTTGTTGCTATAGACATACAAGGATATATTTAGTTTTCAGTCTTCAAATATCAAAGGGATTGATGGTAAAACTGATGTAAAGTGTATCAGTAGATGTGGAATACAAGTGAAAGCTAAGGAAGGAATAGTTTCTTTTCCTTTCTCCAAATATAGAAAAAATCAACTAGAACAACACTTAATTTCTGACATGTTTAAAGTATTCTCTGCGCAGTGGTTATCAATAAACATATATATATATGTTTTTGAGAATCATTTGGTGAGTGTTGTTTTCCTGTGTGCACCAAATCACTGAGCTGTGAATGTCTGAAAAGAAAATGACTTTTCAAATAAGATTGCTGTTTGGCTACATGTGAAAATATATATGTGTGTATGTGTATTTGTATTTATATATTTAGTGTATTGAAAGACCTGCCCTTTCATCTGTATATTGTTCAAAATAAAGTAAACCATGGTCAGACTCTTCATAATATGAATAGTAACAGGCAGGTTCTAGGTGGTCGTATTCCTAGGCGTAGAACAGATTAATCAGCAGTGTAGGAACAAATTGCAGGCAGTGGAAGAAACCTTGAACCAGGAAGAAAGAAAAGAGGTAGGTACAAGAAAACTCCATAGTCAGAAGATTTATCTAAGCCTGAAAAATAAAGAACTCATGATCACTTTCAGGAAATGTATTTAGCTGTAAAGCAGACTTTGCTGATCTGGATGATTTACTGTGTGGTCTTTATATGAGCCTAAAGCGGGTGGGTATTGCCAAAAGAATAAGGCAAAGTCAGAGCCTATAAATCAAACATACTGCTTAACTACTTAGGAACAACAGGCTCCTGTGGAAAAAAAAAGCTCTGCTGAAGTTGAAACCGTGACTAAAATGTCTCTGCTCTTAAATGCATAGGACAGCTTCTGGCCTACTTATAAGGGAGTGGCCCTGAATATTTAACTTTATTAGTATGTCCTTCTCACAAGTAGTTAGATGTATATACCTGCAGCCTCCCAAATGCTCTATTAATGCTATTCAAATTGCAGTAGCATCCCCAGACCCTCTAATAAATCCAGTCCTTGGTTTGGATGAAACATCTTTATCTCTGTGTCTTTAAATTCAGTAATAGAAAAATGTGTTCAACAAATAGCATTTTTTTTTTCTTTTCTGTGGCTAGTATGGATCAACTGCTTTTAGTAAACAGTACTGCCTCCCTTCTGGGACTTCTTGTTTTCAGAGTCTGATACCCAAAAAAGTCCTACATAGTATTTTTTCTACTTGAAACAAACAAAAAAACCTCCTATCCATTCCTGTCCAGCAGCACTGGAGAACCATGATGCAGAGCTGTGGAGGGATGTTTCGTATGAAGGTGCTAAATTAAAAAAAAGGAGATATGGTCTTTAAGAACCTGCCATGCGCTTGGCACTGCAGCGTGGCTCCTGGCAACTTTGCTATTTATGTTCTGGGGATGTGAAATTGTCTTTTTGCCCTGAGCTTGGTCATGTCTGGGCTGGGCAGGTTGCATAATAAAATCCACATGTTAGAAATCCCTCTAGGCTTCAGCACAAGCAGCTCGATTGATCTGGCTGAACGTTGGTGTCCAGGGCCGTCTGCGAAACCCTCCGTGGTCCCAGGCATCTGAACAGGGCAGTAACTTTGGGAGAAGTTTCGCGGGTCCTAGGGCCTTTTGGACTGGCAAATGGAGTCCAAATACGGGGCATTTCGGATGTCACTGAATGCTTTGGTTTAGGCAGCTGAACAGGGTCCTGCGTCCCCTCTCCTTTCTCCCCATTAGGGGTTCACTGAATAGATGTGCTCTGAGTGGCTCTGCAAGGGCCCTGGCCTGGCAGCACTTTTGAAAAGAGCCAGACACAGCAGGAAGGGGAGACGATGCCCTCATCTGCAAAGAGGACAGTGTCGGACTGAACCCGTGCCGAGGACACGGGCAAACTCCCGAGCTCTCGGCACCCGCAGCGCAGAGAGGGGCTCCGTGCTGCTCCCACCAGGGAGCTCCCCTCTGCCCTTCATGCTGTGCCACTGCTCTTAAAGAATTCTCATCCCCGACGTGGGGCTGCCAGTGCAGTCCAGGCGCTTGTCTAAGCCCAAAGCAGCCTGGATTTTCACATCCCATTCCAGGATTTTTTAAACTTACAGGTCCATTCCAGTGAGACACTGGTCAGCACAGCAGGCAGTAGCAAGTTAACACCTCAAGAACAAGGGTGATTTTTTTCTCCTTGTGTATTTTGTAGGCTAAGGGCATCCAACCTGAAAGTAAGGTTCAACAGCAACATGTATTGCCAGGAAGCTTGGCATAATGGAGCATGTGATACAAATGGAAGATTCAAAATACAAATTTTTGAAGATAATAAAAATCTAACAGATAGCAGAAACAATTAAGCTGTGGATAGGACCGAATAGAGACTTCACTTCACCTGTACATTTATCTCTTTCTTTCTGGTTCTGCAGGACTATACTTGGGAAAATCATGGCTTTTCCCTTGTAAACAGGCTTTATTCTGACATTGGGCATCTCCTGGATGAGAAGTTTCGGATGGTCTATAACCTCACGTATAACACTATGGCAACACATGAAGATGTTGATACAACTATGCTAAGAAGAGCTTTATTTAACTATGTCCACTGTATGTACGGAATCAGGTACAGAACGAAATGCGCTGGCTAAGGAGTGTGTTTTGAAGTGTGTAAACACAGACAGAAAACCACGTGAAAAGCATTACCTTGGAATCCAGGTGTTAAAGTGGAGGTGGTATCTCAGCCCACAGGTTAGAGTGGTTTTGCTGGTATATTATTCATACAACTTTTGATTTAAGTGAGGAAAATCATTAGGAATCAGGATGGAAGTTGGTATGGAAATGTCTTTTCAGAAGTCAGCCTGTAACATCCGTTAGCAAGTTCTATTCTAGCATATATACTAAATGCTTCAATGCCAGAGCTTAATATGCTGCCAAAGTCTTGCTTTTGGAGACCTATATCCAGCAGAGTGATTGCCTCTCTTATTTAGGTATGATGACTATGACTATGGAGAAGTTAATCAGTTACTTGAACGCAGCCTGAAGGTTTACATAAAGACAGTGACCTGCTACCCAGAGAGAACCACCAAGCGCATGTACGATAGTTACTGGCGTCAGTTCAAGCACTCGGAGAAGGTGGGTGCTTATGCATTTAAACAATGAAAAAGATGCTTCTGAAAGTGTTTGTGTCTGTGAAACTGATTGTTTTAACCAGAAGAATAAATGAGGTGAATTCAGTGAGTGTTAAATGTCCGTTTTACAAAAACACTTCCTAGTAGACTGGAAATGTTATTGGTCCTTCTCTTTATTTTGAATGGCTTCTTCATAATATTGAACTGGCATCTGTAATAGAAAAGTGTTGAAACTTGGGAATGCAGAAATGGTCAGCATGCCAATACTTCTGATTTGGGGACAAAAAAGAGCTTATTTCATATATGTAGTCCTTATTCCATATCCATAGTCCTCCTGGTGTTTCTTCATCAATAAACAACGTCAGTGTATCTACAAATATCTTCTCACGCTTGCTGACAAGTCCAGTGCTTGTTTGCTTTCTAGCATATCTGCCAGATGAACTGTTCCTTTTACTGTACAGTAGGGTGGTAGTAGGTGGTAGCAAACGAAACAAAAATACCATTCATGACGAATTTGTACTATTAGGATATAAAGTTGCTTTATTAGAGCTTTTCACATGAAAATTGTTTTGAAGTGGCAGTTAAAGGAAATTACTTGGAGTTCTAAAATATTGTCTAATACTAGATAGCTCTTCTAAAAGCACTTGGAATCTTGTAGCAGAGTATACCAGAGAAAAGACCTTATTTCTTGCAGTGGTAATTTAATAAAGTTTAAAAAAAGAGCAAAAATGAATAAATGATGATAAATTTGAAGGTGAACTAAATGACTGATACAATTTTTCCACAGGTTCACGTAAATCTCCTTCTAATGGAAGCTCGTATGCAGGCAGAACTCCTGTACGCCCTCCGTGCCATAACTCGTCACTTAACCTGAAGCACCCGCTGGGAGGGAGTAAAGGAATTTTTACTGAGTATGTAAAGACCTTTTGAAATAGATACACGCCAGAAGTTGTTTGTGATGTAGCATCAGGTTATTCAATTCTCTAGTGTCAAAGTTTAGCCGTGCTTCCCGACGGCTGTAATGTGCAATGACGTGTTTTATTTTCTTGATGCTTAACATTACTAATGATAACAAAAATTACACTGAGGAGCACTACTCTGCATTGTTTCCGGTTGGATTTCTGCACAATGGTCAGAATCCTAAAACTGTTTTTATTTTACTCAATTCTAGCGCTTTGTCCTTTAAGCACTGGAATAAAGTGCTTAGAGACTTATTTTCCAAGCAATCATTTTTCAGGTTAATGGAATCCAGCAGAAGATCTGGTTTTGAATGTTCTGAGAACTTTCCACTGAGTCATAACTCTGACAGAGATGCATGTGCTGTGTTAAATCGAACTGCCCACTGGATTCATCTGTGTCTCCTGGAGGCTGCGTGCTAGTCACTGTCTTACTACAGCAATTGAAGGTGATGTGAAATGTGGATGCAAGCATTGACCACACTTTAATGTGAAATTAATCATGATAAATTCTACGGCATGCTACTGAAGTACAAAACTCGTCTGTTTTGTCTCTTCCCAAGAGAAGAGGCTCCACAATTTGTCATTTCAGCTAAACCTACTGTTTTTTGATCATGCATAATCTTGTTTTACTGACAGTCACCCTCAGTTGTCCTTACAACATCCATGCTCATCACATGTTGCAATTTGTTTAGTTGGCACCTGTCAAGATAATACTCAGACTGACCAAAAATAGGGTTGTGGGTTTTTTGCACTCTCTTCTTTCTCAATGTTTTAACTAAGGAAAGTAAAGGAAGGCTAGCATATCTGTTCCTTCATATTGGATGTATAGAAATCTATTTCCCATAACTTTTTCATAGCATGAAATTTAATATTCAAAGTATAAAAAGTTTCTATGCATTAGTGTGAGTGAACAAATGAAAAGTGCAATATTTAAAAAGAAGCAAGCTTTTTTTCCCTGTCATGTCACTGCTAAAGTGTCCTTCTTATATAGCCATAAAGAAATTTTGAAACCAAATTTCTTTATTGTCTAAGGCCTAGCAGTTTTGGTTTTATCTTTTGTGGCTTAAGACAACCTGATACTGAGATGCCAAAGCATCCCCAAAATAAATCATTCTTGAACAGCTGATAATATTGGGGAAGGGAAGAAATAAGCTGCCAAAAATGTCACAGTTTTGTGCTGTTTTCTGTTGCTTCTGACAAATTCGTAAGAGCACAAAATGTTGATATTTATAGCTTTATTTTGTATTGCATTTAATGAACCAGTGAAGTGCCTAAAGAGATGCTTAAACTTACCCAATAGAGAATGCAAGTTGTCACTGCTTAAACTTTTGTCTGTTGGTTTGGGCTTTTCGTTTTACTTCGAGAAGGGTGACCGTTCTTTCTGTCACATACATTCAAAACTAGCACAATAGATTTATTTTTAATGTTTTATTGAATTATAGAAGGTGATACAGGTTGTTTTTGTTTTTTTCCATTGACAATTGCAGAATAGTTTTTTTAAAAAAATGATATTATCAACCATATTTTGACACTCTTCATTGACAAAATCATGGACCAGTATGCTACTAAAATTATTTTTCTCTCTTCTTTACTTTTCCTGATACCTTGCTGTGACTTTGCATGTTGTTTTTTTTTCACTTTATCTGTCTGTTACAGATTGGGAAACTAAATGATTGTACACTTTTTCTGCACTTTCAGACTGCAGACTCTGTGCATGAAAAGCGTTTGAGGACGAAGTCAGTAACTTTGTACAAAATTTAACATTAGCTATTTAGAAAACTACCCAGTAGACAGCATCAGAATCTCTTCTGGAGAGAGCTTAGCATAAAACATCAGATTTCTGTATCTTTGCAGATAGCTGTATAAGATTTCTCTGAAGCATTGAGATGCTGATATGCATGAACTTCGATTAGCTTTCTAGGTTCTTCCAGTCCTTTGTTCCCTCCCTGTAGTGACTGTAGTGGCCACATCTAATCATTTCTGTGCATAAAGTGGTTCTACTGCAAGAACTTTACATGCAGTAGTTTTGCTTTTATTTACGTGAGGTGAACTGTACAGTGCTACTTTAAATTCTTCTATTCTTCAAAGTCACACAGTTCTCAAGAAGCACAGCTGATCTTTGGAAAGGAGTTGAAACTAGATTTAGGTAACTAATATGACCACTTAGTTTCCCTTCAGAAATGCAAAGACTCTTAGAGTAGATTGACTTTTATGTTTGGAAACATGAGTGCCTTTACTTCTTTCCTTATGAAATATACTTGCCAGCTCAAATGCCTTCTGAGCAAAGTACATGAATAGGTCTGAAATAATGAAACCGTAAATGGATTGCTTCAGAAAACTTGTAGTAAATCAGTAATTTCTTTTAATATGCCATACTGAGTCAAGTATGACCTGCAAGACATTCCATCATAGGAAATGTCATGTTACAAGTAGTTTGCTATATCTTTTTTTTTTTTTTAATCTACAATGTAAACTTGAAACTTCTGAAAATGCTTTCCAGGTGGCTTTTTTTTTCCCCTTCAAAGTATCGCATTTATGGTGTAACAATTTATAGTCTAGTTTTTCTATTCAAAATCATGATTTTAATAGATATTTGTTCAGAGCAGGTGTTAAAGTCATGCATCTATACCATATGTTTTACTCACACTTCAGACTCAGTTTGTGCCAAATTTGAATGTGCAAATGTTCTTGGATTTTGGACGGGAGGGAGGTTTAAAGCACTCGTGAATGTGAATCCTCACACTTCATTCGATAATACCATTCTTAAGAATACCATAGTCATTGGATACTCCCCCTCTGTGTTGCTTTGTTGGGATTTATATTTATCGGTATTCTTGTTAGTTCACGAAATCCCAGCCGTGACCAGTGTAAAACAAAGTGCACAACTTCCTGGCTGCAGAAGAGAAAGCTTGTTGGGTACCAGTAAACTCACTCTCAAAGAAAAAGCTTGCAGAATCCCATCAGAATGTGTCTGCTGATAGAGTATGTTCTCTTGGAAATTGCTGCATTTTTTTGGTAATGGAGAAGTGACAAAAGTACAAATTGGTGAATGCATTTGCGTTTTCCAGAATACGCTGCCTGCAGCTGAACATCACAAGAGTGTCATCATACAAGATTAGAAACCATCTTATACTATGGTACAGTTTGTGCAAATAGTTATTAAGATTTAGCCTTGCGGTGAACTGTAGATGGATTTCTTTTTAACAGTTCATCATTTGTCCTAACGGCCGTTTTAAAATGGGAAGAATGTACTTTAAAAAAGAAAGATTTGCCACTCTAAGCCCTTTTTATGTTTTAGGAGAAAAAAAAAAAACTTTAGGAGCAGAGGAAATCAATCATTATAAATAGTTATAAATGTGGGTCTCTATAAATTTATGATAGATTAAAACTGGACAAAAAGGAAAACATTCTGCTTCTGTTACTTCACAGAAGGTCAAAGCACCAGATTCTTCAAGGTATTTTTGTTCATAGCAATGCTGATAGATGGTTTAATGGGATTTGGAAAAAGCAGCTCGTTGCTTAAATGTCAAAGGGAATTTAAGCACCTAGCCACTTAGCAAAATCCTGCCAGGTGCCCACTTGCATTTTGAGTCATATTTTTGAAGATACTTAATTATCTAAATTCCACAGAATAAAATCAGTTTCCACAGAGCTTAAAGGAATAATATGTTTTAGATCCATGTGATTTGCAGCAATTATAAATGAAACAGGCTGTTTGGAAGCATTAATATATAATTAGAAAAGTCTTTCCAAGCGGAGTTAAACCGTAAGCTGCTGCTCTGGCAGGCCACGTTCCCAGCGTTTCTCGCGCCTGTGTGTTCTCAGGAAGACGGGCGCTTCGGGCACATGCTCCAGAGTTTGGACTCTCCTCTAGAAGAGCTGGGTTATTTAAGCTCTGCGTGGAGAAAAGATCTGTTGGCATCAGCAAGTGTACAGTTTGAGCCAGGTCTTAAAAATTTTGGCCAGAAGGATCTATTCCAAATCTTCTTGATTTCAAGTGATGTGCTTTCGGTTACTTTCCTTAGAGGCTCGGATTCTTTTCTCATAAGTGAGGAGTAAAGTTACAGAAGGTGGAGAGTGAGGGTTTTTTGTTTTTTTTTTTTAATATTCCTGTCTTTGATTTGAATATACAACTGTTTGAATTGTCTTGCCTTTAGCAGTCAATCCAAGAGCTAGACAAAAATGTCACTTTTCACAATCCAAACTTCAGATTTATCCTCCCTAATGTGCCCCAGCATGTAGGTGTGTCTGAAGAGATGCATCCACCAGCTTCTTCACATTTGGAAAGTGCAAGTGAAACTTTTAATCTGCAACTGAAAATAAATTTGGGATTCCATACCTACGGCATAGATCACAGGTGTGGGAAATGGAAAGAGCACAGTAGGATGAGGAAGAGTTAGGACCATCTTGAGCGGTATTAATTTATCTCCTAGAGCAAGTTTGCTTGAACGTGGTCGTGCCGCTGCTCCCCCAGCTCACACCAGGTCTCTAGCAGATGTTTAGTCCCCTACTTCTTTTTAGGGGAATGAATTGTGATTTTACACTGCCCCCACCTCCACTCTCTGCGTCAAGTACTTCCTGGTTTTCCAACTCTCAAACCCTAATATTATTTGAGATGCAACCTCCTAGCCGTAACCTTGTACAATAATGTAAAATTCCCATGTTACCATTCTTTATTGAGTCCATAGGATATTTCCTATGTTCAGAAACATTTAATTCCAGTATTAAGTTATTTCTGGGCAGGAAAATTCTAAATCTCATTTGAAAGTGTGGTACTTAGTGCGTATTTAGAATATTTAAGCAGTACTTGCTAGCAGCATATCATGTTCCATTTCTGGAATTACAATAAAAATCCAATGAATCCACAAAGAAAATGCTTTCTTTGGCAAAATTCCCCTTGCTTGAGAGCATTTTAGCCATGAGAGTTTCTTCTAAGGAATTCTCGCGGGGAATTTTGAGACACTCTTCTGCAGCGTGGATGGGAGTTAAGTGGGTGTTAATGGGGTTGGTCTTCTGGACTGTTCCTAGAGTCCTCACAGTGGGACAGACTGCAAAGGGCCTTTAGAACAAACTGATTCGGGTTTTGTGTTTATGAGTAGAGCCAAATGCAAGATTTATGGCGATTGCTTGAGAAACGGCACGTTTCGGTGTTCTTATTCATACTGAACACCGTAAAACTTGTGGATTATAGTGAAAACAGAATCTGAACTCTGCCCTTGTTCCTGACAATAGTTAGAATCAGTATTTAAAATGCCAACAATCAGATTAAATGTGGGCTTGAGCAGGCAGCAACTCACCCTGTCAGCGTCTGAAAATGAAAATAAGTGGGGGCACAAGCAGCATAAGGCGAAATCAACATGCTTGCCAGTTAGAATAGTTTCACTGATGTGTCCCAAAGGTTCTTTCTGTGTGTAGGAGAGACAGTAGAAAAATACCTTCTTCCAAAATTGCCAGTGAATTTCTGTATAGTAAATGAGACTCCTGAGTTGCTGTGGAAATCCATTCCCTTTTATTATTTTGTGGATGTAGAAGGGCAAGTTTTGACATTTCATTCTCGGTTGAGTAAAACATACTGCTGTTGAATTGCATTTTCTCACCTCCATCCCCTCTTGGAATTTTAAAACAAAGTAGGTGAATTATCAGTGCGTCTCCAGCTCCCGCTCTGGCAGACGATGAGAGCAGCTGATCCCAAAGTCTAAACCTTTATCCCCTGTTTCTCATTTGCCACTTCATGCTCATGCTGTGCCCCCGGATTCCACCCCAGCCTTCCCTCCTGCTTCCCTCCCTGTCCTCGTGCTGCGTGGCGAGCGCCTGGCTGTGCAGACGGGCTGCTGGAGTGACAGCAGATGCGGCCACTCAGGTGCCAAAGGCAAGGAATTTTTCCTTCAGTAAAGAAAGAAATGGGGCTACAGTCTTTGGACTCTGTGGGGAAATGTAGTCACAAATATTTCATGCTTGTGACTGGAACTGGATATAAGCCGTAGCTTAAAAAATAGGAATTTTGTAAACTTGAAATCTCTCAGTTTTATCCTTCCTCCTTTTGCTGGAAAGCTACATAATGAATGTATATGCTTTATCTTTTTATCTGACATAACTGAAACTCAGACTGCCAACTTCTCTTTTTGTATTAGCCTTTTTCTTTTTTTTTAATTTGTGAGCAATATATGTAGCATGCTGTGAACGTCTGTTTTGATCCTTGTAGTTACTCTTTAATTCATCAGTATTAACACCAGTTCCTTTTCGTGTTTTCTTTGGTACTTTGTATCCAGTGTAATCAGAAGCTGTGATAGGCTTTGCAGTCCTGTGCTTTGTTACTGTAAACACTTTGATTTATATGAAGCAGGTGACTGTGGGCCAATGTGAGGCAGGCAACGTGACCTTACATGACTGCCACTTTTCAATCTCTTGTACTATGTATAGTTTTAAGTAGAATAAGCTTTTTAACAGAATATTGATGCAGTTTATGATTCACACAGGCTGCAAACGTCTGATATGTGAGAGTCTTTGTATTTATAGTTGTTGGGTTGTGTTTTTTTTTTTATTCATAAAGTAGCAAACTTGATAAACATAGCCACTTTAAACTGCTCTTGGTAAACAGACCCTGCTGTACATAAAATACCACTGTATATATGGGGAGGATTACTGGCAATGTGGGGTGACCTCTGTAGACTGTGGATGTGCTGAGTCCCTATCTCAGAAACGTACGGTAAGATGTGCAAGGTCCACGCAGCAAAACTGCAGTGCGTTTGGTCACATTTGGGCCACAATGCTGGGACGGCCATGGCTTAAAGTACGTTCTAGCCCTTCTCACGTACGAGCGAGCCATTTGTTGCCCTCTGCAGTACCGTGACAGGGCCAGGGGATGTGGGTTTCCACATGGAAGCCTGGGTTTGTGTAGGCCTTGGGAAGAGGGGCAGGAAGATGGTCGCAGGCCCAGGGCCTGGCCCGGCCTGCGTGCGGAGCACGTGGGCTCGGCGCCTCTGCAGCTGGCAGATTCCAAGCCTCTCACATACAAAAAGCAGCATCTGATTCGACGCCTAAAAAGCTTGTGAGGGATAAAAAGCAGTGTTTGCTCCCCACTGAGGTGACTTCTCCAAAGACGGTTGGGGTCTAAGCCTTGGTAACCTGAGGTAGGGCAGTGCCGTAAGGATCTTTCTGGAGCAAAGGGCAGTGGTTGTTGATCATCCCAGGAGGGAAGTTGCTTTGTTTCCCACCATGACTCTCGCCCTCGTCCTCTGGAGAGGGGAGCAGTCATCCCAGGCACCTGCCTGGCAGCCGCCCGGCCTCTGGGGATGGAGGATGAGCCCCAACGCCCCGGCCCTGCTGCTCACCCCAGCACTACCACCACAGTGCCAAGGGGAGCAGCAAAGCCCCACGGGCCTCACGCTGCCTTCCCAGTGCTGCCTGCACACGGGAGCCGCCACGGGGAGCCAGGGCCGCTTTGTTCCTGTCGCCACCAGGCGCCGTCCCCAGAGCTCCCGGGGCCCTTCCAGGGTCCTGCGCTGAGGTGAGCCAGCGCCAGCAGTGAGCTGTGGGCCTGCCCTGCAGCTTCCATCAGGTTTTTCTCTTGTTTTCACTTTATTTTTTTTCCTTTGCCTTTTTTTTTTTTCCAGAGAACAGACTGACCTAGTGGGATCCATTTTTTGTTGTGTGACTTTTTTTTTTTTTATAGTTTTAAGTTACCCGACTTGAATTTATCTGAACAGATGCAGAAGGAACTTTTTTTGTGTGTGCGTGAGTTAAGAGACAAAAATGCATTTTTAAACAAAGGAATCGTGTATTAACATTTTAACAGCAATTCATAAATCTGCACTTTTTATGAGGTTTTGAAAATTCTATTTATAGGTACGGAACAATGGGGTTTGTTTAAAACTGTATCGCATTTATACTTGCTGAAATTACTTTCATTGTTATCAGTAGGAATTTCATTGGTTAAATAAAAATGATAAAACTTGTCTCTTGTTTGATCCTTTACTGGACCTGTGCTCAGGAATGTTTCTTTGTGACAAGCCATATTCTGTTTTGGAAAGAGTCCCAGTCCTGCAAGTGTCCTGCTCCTCTGCTCAGTTGTCCTAGTCTTTAATCCAATTCTAATTCTATGGACCTTTGAATACAGGTCCTGAAAAGTATACAACACCTGCTGAAGATGGGATCTCTTAAATACGCAATTGTTGGGGATGGGAATGGACATCATGGTCTTTGCTCTTGCTAGAGGAATGTCGTCCTTCTTCAGATCTGATAGTCCATAGAGAGAGGAGTGGAGATCATGTTTGATTGGACAAGAAGTTTGCATGCACAAAAAATAAAGAGGTAAAAACTAGCCTTTGACCAAAACAGGCATTTTTGAGGTAGGATCTTTCCTGCCAAGGGACTACTGTGCATTATTTGATTTAAATGCACTGATAAGATTTGAGATGAACACTCTTCAGCGAAAACAATGAGGTGAGGCAGACTTTTCCATTCAAGTTCCTGGGTTCTGCATTACAAGTCCTATTACGAGCACCTGTCCATAGAACAAATCACACATGAGGGCAGTAATTCTCCTGGGAATGGGGATTTTACCACTACACCAACACACATTTAGACTGTCTCTTCAAAAGCTTGTTCCTGTCAAAATCCACTGACTTTCCAGTGCAGGGAGCAAGTGAGAACTGCTATGCAGGAAGGCTGAGTGTTGCAGTCCCTACCCTCTCCCACTGCCAGCCACCCCCTTCTGGAGATGGGGGGTTTAAGGGTTAGACAAAAACAAGAGTGCCAGGAGGATGTGATAGAGGCGCAGTAAGATCCTGGCTTCTGTGCAGGCAGCTGGTTTGCCCAGTTCAGTTTGCCCAGCCGAGCAACCTTTGCTACGAAGCACTGCACCTCTAGCAGAGTTTTGCTCTTGCAGTGACACTGGCCAAAAAGGAAGGTCCACGCTGGGCCTGTTGTGAATGTTTCAGACCTGCAGTGCTCCAGGCACCGAACCTCCTTCTCTAGGAGTAGAGCCAGCATTACCATGGAGTATGTTAGGTAGATTTGGGGGGCAGTCCTTATGTTTCAATTGCTATTTTCTAGTATTGATTGGTAGATAATCTTTAATTTCAACCTTTTTTTAAATATTTTTTTTTCCTGGAGCTAAAAGCCATAGACGATGGAGTGCACCAGGGAGCAACTCCCTCTTCCAGCGCACTTTGAGCAAGCCTCATTTCAGCAGTGCCTGCAAAGCACCTCCAGCCTTGGCCATATGCAAGAACCATAAAACAATGAAAGAAATGCAAAGAAGAAAAACAACATGTGACAAATGTGCTGGCTCCTGGCAGTGAAAAGCTGCTCCAGCAGCTGAATTGCTCACACAACGTCTTTTCCCGCCCCCCACCCCGCAAAGTCCTGCTGTTTATCCCATACATACGGACTATGGGGAGGAGCTACTCATTGTGAAAGTATCACCAAGGGGCTTTCTGCAGCGTGAGTCACGTTTCTCCCCTCCAAAGACAGAAAAATAGTACAAGCTGTGTGTCTAAGGGTATTTTTGGTATATCTTAGGTTCCAGCTGCTGAAATTCAGTTGGTCTGGTTTCTCATCACCTCACCATGCCTAGAAAGCTTCTTCATTTCAATTTCTACATCACTAAACTGCGAAAAATTACCCTAAAAACTAAAATAATTCTGCCAAGTCAGGGGGGTTATGTGTGCCCTGAGGAAGATGATGGCATGTCTGTGTTTTGCTAGCATGTAGCTTAGCTACTCGTATCTTCTCCCGTTTTGTTCTGTCCTGAAAAAAATGCAGTTATCACAACAGAAAGAATGGACCTATAAATATATGAAGTGCTCTTGAATTTGCTTTCGTCGGGAGCTTAAAAAATACTGAATTTTGCACTCCTCATAGGTAGCCCTGGGTGTCCAGGCAGAGCCCCCAGTCCTGCTCGCTTGGTGCTGGTCTCTGTCACAGCTTCCTCGGCCTCTGCAGCTGCAACCAAACAGCCACTGCAGCCCGAGCATGCAGGAATCACAGAATCACAGAATGGTTGAGGTTGGAAGGGACCTCTACCTCTAGAGATCATTAGTCCAACTCCCCTGCTCCAGCGGGGACACCTAGAGCACGGGGCACAGGTGGGTTTGGAAGATCCCCAGAGAAGGAGACTCCACAGCCTCTCTGGGCAGCCTGTTCCAGGGCTCTGTCACCTTCACAGGAAGGAAGTTCTTCCTCACATGGAGGCAGAACTTCCTGTATTTCAACTTACACCCATTACCCCTTGTCCTGTCACTGGCCACCACTGAGAAGAGTTTGGCCCCATCCTCCCCACATTCTCCCCTCAGGTACTTGTACATGTTGATCAGATCCCCTCTCAGTCTTCTCCAGGCTAAACAGGCCCAGATCACTTAGTCTTTCCTCATAAAATAGATGATCCAGTCCCTTAATCATCTTTGTCGCTCTCCGCTGGACCCTCTCTAGAAGCTCAATGTTCTTCTTGTCCTGGGGAGCCCAGAACTGCAGCCAATACTCCAGGTGCGGCCTCACCAGAGCTGAGGAGAGGGGCAGGATCCCCTCCCTTGACCTGCTGGCAACGCTCCTCCTGATGCAGGCCAGGATCCCATTGGCCTTCTTGGCCACGAGGGCACATTGCTGCCTCATGGTTAACCTGTTGTCAACCAGGACTCCCAAATCCCTCTCTGCAGAGCTATTTTCCAACAGGTCAACCCCTCATCTGTCCTGGTGCCTGGGGTTATTCCTCCCCAGGTGCTGGGCCCTGCACTTGTCCTTGCTGAACCTCATGAGGCTCCTCTCTGCCCAACTCTCCAACCCATCTAGGTCCCACAGAGCAGCTCTCGCTTTGGATGTGCAGCCGCGGGCGCTGGGTCAGGGGTGCCGGGCGCTGTAGAGGGGCGGCAACATGTGAAAACTCACATCATGACTCTGGAGAAGGGCAGGAATGGGGCCAGCAGTCCAGCTGGATCCAGGATATCATTCAGGAGCAGCTTCTGCTCCTCCAGGTGTGCTGGAAGTCCCAACAGCCAAAATGAGCCCACCTGACAGGGTCTGGCCTGGGCAGAAAGTTGTGTGGTTTGCTGGGGCTTATTTGTGGATGTGGCTACCTGAGCCCTTCTTCGGGCCACTTCTTTGGAGCTATGTTCTTTGGACAAGGACAGGTGTTTTCTCTGCATCTCCTGTTGTGGCCCCTGCTCATCCCTCTAAGAAAAGTAAAAGTTTAAAAACTGATTTTCCCCTGGGTTTTGAAAAACCCTGGAGGGAGAGATGGGAGCCTGGCCTGGCCAGCGCCTGGGCCAGCATCTCATGGATGACTGCGTGGGAGATGAATGCGCCAATCTCTGCCGTGATGGGACACTTAGGGTAAAAGTCATCCAGGAACGCAGGCCGGGGACAGCCGCGGTTGGCAGACATCCCCAGCGGCCGGTGTGGTGCCAGGGACACCACGCGCTGAGGATGGGGCAGGAGTGGGGCTCACACAGGCCGCTCGGACGCAGGTGGCAGCGCCACCGTGGCTCTGCTGCCATCTAGCCGTGCACAGGCCGCAGCTGCTGCTGCCGGGCCTGGTGTGCGGCAGCGGCACTGGCCAAGAGCCGCCGTGGGGCCTTCCAGCCCAGGCACCTTGGGTGCCTGCACTGGGACACGCAGGGGAGCTCCTGAAGCCCCCCGAGGCTGTGGCTTCCTGCTCCTCCCTGTCCCCACAGCCCCAGGAAGGTCCGAGACACGGCTCATGTCCCCCCGCTGCAAGGGAACTGGGGAAAGGGAGAGAGAAGCGACATCCCATTGAGGCCACGCAAAGAAGAGTCCTGGGAGCGACTCCAGCGTGGCTGAAACACAAGCAGCGCTGTGGGCACTTGTGTGTCAGGACTGCGCTGTGGCTCGCCCGGTTCAGTCACAGCTTCCATGGGCTTTTTCCTACCTGTTTCTGCAGCAGCATCAAGCCTTGCTTCACCTCTGAACTCGGCCCTTTTCCTTGGTACCCATGCTTGTGTCTTTGCTCATGCCACCCTAAGCAGAAAACACATGACCACTTATTGACCTAACAAGTGCTCATCCGTAAGACTGGACAACCTTGGTTTCAGCTGTTAATGAGGACTCCTTGGTGGCCAACATGGAAGGGAAGGTGGGAGAAAATTCCACTTCCCAGCCCTACCCCTAGTTTCTTGCTGTGACACTGGGAAAAATGAGAACTAGTCTATGACTTTTACGGGACCAGTATGGATCCTCTCTACCAAGCATCTATATTAATAGCTACTGATAAAGTGTGGCCTTGTACCCACCAGCAAATGACTTGATTTCAATTCTGCAAACTAGATTAACCTAAATTACAGGCCGAGTGTGAGCTAGCACAGATGAGTTGCTATCCACCCACTTACTTTAATGGTGACTAAGTAACCTGCTGAGATACATCAGCAGCAGAGCAGAGGTTATTCAAATGCAAGATATTACTATAATTATTATAAATTACATAATTTATCACACAAACCAGCTCATCTAAATACCATTGACTTTATGTGAGCATTTCCATGAATAAGGAAGATAATCACTGGATTTGTATTTCCTGCTTGATTAAAAAAAAAAAACACCACCCTCTGTCACCTCCATCTGTGCTCTTTGTGCTCCAACCTTCCTAGAGCCCTTTTGATCCCTGTGTATCTGAGCCTGGTATTACTGCCCAGGCAGAACCTGTCCTCACTGGCCCTCAAGTCAGTGGCTTTCTGGAGCAAACCCTTGGAAACAACAGGGAAGCTCTTCCCATCTCCAGGTAGAAAGCATCTCTTCTGAGCAAAATTTGAAAACTCCTGACCTGCAGGAAATGGCTTTTCCAGAACTGAAGAACTCCTTTTCTACCCAAGTGCGGCTGACGTTTATCAACATTTCCAATGCATAGAAAGTAGCCAAAGTAGGATATAGAAAATACAACAAAATGGGTAATTTCAGCTCACACTGAAATATTTTAGCACTTATGACCTGCAACATTCACTTTTGACTTGTCTTTAATGCGCTGCTCTGCATGAGCTCACCAGCAGTTTTCTGTTGCAGAAAAAAAAAAAAAAAAGGCACAGAAGAGGGTTTTTTTTTGCTTGATTCTGCCTGCTCAGACCACATCCCATGCTGGGATGGCCTGGATCTTCCTGGCCTTCTGCTACTTGCTTCTTGCATTGCACCAAGAGCTCTAGCAGAAGAGAGAGACCTGGGGAGATCACACCACCCGTATGCAGACCTCTAGCTTGTCTTGCCAGGTTACCCAGATAATCTTCTGGAGAGACAGAGAGATTCCAGCAGAAGGAGAGTTCTGCACTGAATCATCTTTTGAGGGATTTGTGTCTTCTCCCACCCTTCACATCATGGCCCAAACAGCTGGGTTGCAGCATTCAGTTTGCAGAAGATTAAACTGCAACTTACAACTGCAATAACTACACTAACATTCAAGAGATCAGTTGAAAGCAGTTTTATTAAATTGAAACTAAATTCAATTTTTCTTTCACTTTCCCTGCTGAAAAAGAAAAAGCAAATAAAAAGCCCTTGAATTTTGCAGAAATGGTCTTTTCTGTAGAACAGAAGATGTTTACATGAAGAAATCCTCATAAGCTCTAATTACTAGAACCTGGTATGATTTGTAGCATTGCAGGATTTGGGGGTGAACAAAATTATCCTCCTTCTCTGGAGTTCTGGTGCCTGTTCCCTAGTCCTCATTGCTGGGCTGCTGAGCCTTCAAGACCATTTACGCCTCCGATGTTAGGTCACAAATTGGTATAGTTCAAGTTTCCTTTGCAGTCAGCAAGATCTGTGGTCTCACAGATCCATGAGAAGGCAGCCCATTTTCTCAACACAAAATAACTCATCTCAGTTTTGCAGACAGCAGTGTTTTTCCAAGTGCAGGCCATTACCTACACAGTGCCAAGGTGTCCATTTACACCAGAGGCCACACCCTGCTGTGCCTCAGCGGTAAAGGATGTGCTTAGCTGCCCCACAAATATGCATGTTTTCTATGAACTCAAAAAAATGAGGGCCAAGTTCTCTAAGATATGTGAGTGCCCCACATAAGTCAGGCCAACCTGTGGAGTTTCAAACACCCTTCTTGTTAATCACATCTGTTTCGTCAAGACCACACACAAATCCATAAAGGTGGCCAAACCTAGCTGTCAGCTTCAGTGCTTCCTTCAGGAAGCACTCAGTGTACAGCATCTCCATGAATTAGTCCTACCCACGTGCAAGGACCAAGTGACACGAGAATCTCCCATGGGGCTGTGAGAAAGACCATCAGGCTGTGTCATTTCTTGGGAGTCTTTTGTCAATGGACACCTCAAAGGTGTCAATGATGGGAGAAGTCCCATCATCTATGAGGTGTAAACCCAGATTGATTCACCTGAGCTTTAGGCATTTAGCTCAGATGTCTAGATTAAAGCCTGGTGGTATTTTTATACTTAGCATAGGGAGTCTGGTCCCTGCAGAGAAGAAATTTTAAATCCCCCAAATTAGGTGACTTAAATCCAAATGGCAATGTCTTCTTCAGTCTTCCACAACATTCATTTGTGGATGCTCTACTCCTCTCAATGGCACCAAAATCAAGCAGATACCACTGAGAAGTGGTTACTGTTTATTATTTAGGTCTTCACCATTTCATTTGAAACATGTAGCTGCTGCATTTCTGCAACCAGTGGAAGGCTCCTCCAGGTCCTGCCTTGTTCTCTGATGTCTTCTTGCCAACCTGCCATAGCCTCAAACCGTTTTTACCAAGTGGACCCTAAGAGGTCTAGAACAATACATCACAGTTACCATCACAGTAGTAAACACACAGTCTGCTCTAAATATCCATTTTCTGCCTAGTGTGAATTAGTTTTTAATAAAGAGAAAACTGCTGCTGGAATTTGAAGCCATTGCTGTAGCCATCCAACTGATTGCAAGTGATCCTGCTGCTGGCTCAGGATTGTTCAGTGGAGAAGGGTGGAAAATGGCTTCCTACTCTCATGAAAATTGTTACAGGTTCAGTACTTTTTCCATAATGGAATAAATCAGGCTTCTTTAACATTTCCAGGGAGAGAAAATGAAATATAAGCTAGGATAGGCAATGGCCATAAGAGCCTTGCTCTGAGATGGAGATAGCTATGGTCAAGTGCCAGGCTTGGTTTTAGACAGAAGAGAGTATTGAATGTCCCAAGCTCTGTAATCCAGACGATTCACTGTTGTTGAGTGACTCTGGTTCTTGTTTCAACCTGGACCCAAAAAAACTTTTCCACTAAAAATGGCTAATTGCCATAAAACTTCCTGCTTGATAAATCATCCCTTTCTGACAGAATGGATTTATTTGGAGAATTTCCAACCAGCTGTAATATTAACACTGTTGGAAAGTCTGTAGGCCTTTCTGCTTGGCTGAAAACACCAGTTTTGTGGAAATCAATGGCAGATGTTACCCAGTGTGAGATACATTCATAAACTGAAATAAATCCAACTGCCTGGAAGTCTGTACAGCAATGAGAAATCATTCCATGCCAAACTCACAGTATCACAATCTCACTAACATGCATGCTGCAGACACACCTTGCACTTTATGCTCTCAGGCAATCTTTTCTGGCCAAACAAGTTACACTCATATTTATTTTCCAATACCCTTTTCATTTTCTGGCACTGATGAATCTAAAGAGATAACCTGTGAACAAGCAGGGTTTGGTTCTTTTCTGAACTGGAGCAGCTCCTTGTCCAGAGAGAGATACCAAGCACATGATGGGAGCTGCATGCAGAGATGAGTAGCTCCGAAATGGGCGATGGCAGCAGAAGGGTGACCCGGAGGACCTGAACCAAGACCTGTGACATATACAGGTGGTGTTGGTGGGTATGTGGGTGGCTGGACTCTCTGGTCCCAAATCAGATGAACGTAACATAGATCAAAGTCACCTTCAAGGGCACAGACACTCCTGTGCCATAGCACTGGACAATCTGGCTGAGATCAGTTTAATTCACAGTCTTCCCTATGCTGTGAGTGAATCTAGGCCAATTTTCACCAACTAAGCACTGCTTAGCCTTCCTCCTCTTTGTCCAGGCACGGTTTAGGGCTCCTGTCACCAGTGAAGCTTCTGCAGTTCTAAAAGGAAAACAGACTCCTCTGGAGGAGGTTTATCTGCTTGAACAGAGGTATCTGCAAATGCAGATGCCTCCATCTGGGCTAGTCACCCCAGACTTTCTAGACGGCCTCTGAAGAGAAAGGGTCCCTTTCAGAGAGTGATTTTTCTTGTAAATAAGAAGACATGCGAATGGCATGCCAGAAGAGTGAGTTTCTCCCTCTCAGCTGTAAAGGAAGCCAAGGTGACTTGCCAGATGCAGGCACTGGGGATCAGTCCTGCCCTTCCCTTCAGCCACAAACTCCAGCCAACCTTGGGAGCTTTCCAAAGGCAAAAGCGAGCACTCAGTGTGGGGTGGCGGGTCCTCAGGGCCCAGGCTCTCCATTCATCTGAGGACTTCTCTTCCCTTTCTGCTCTAATCCTTCGCACCTCAGCCCAGCCCCTTGCTGGGTAGGCGGCAGTCTAGGAGGGCAACGCTCCTGATCTACCGCATGGCTCCTCATGCTGCAGGGTTAGCGGAGGCCCTGGTGGGGAGGTAAGGAGCCCTGTGCGGCTCCAGCCGGGAGCAGAGGTCCTCAACCACCTGGTGGCCAGAGACATGCAGAACTTGTTTGCAAGAGGTGAGGGGTGGACGGGTGTCCCAGTTCCGCACAGTTTAGGCACGGTCCAGCCTCCCCATGCTATCTGAGATACTGACAGCACTTTGCATCCTGCCATGATGTGCTTTTTTTTTTTTTCTGTACTAGTCGCTGCATATCTCAAAAATGAAATTTCCTCTTTCAGCATATACAGAGCTGAACTTGTTGCCTGTAAACACCCAGCCTTCACCTACATATTCTGTAGCTTATTGTATTAACTCTTTTAAAATGCTTTGAGAGAGGAAACGTTTTAAAGGTATAACAGAGCCATTAATATCAGATGTCAAGTTATAACAAAGAACAACTGTTCTTCTGCTACTTTCTTGATTAGTCAGAGACCTATAGGTTGCATTATCTTGCCTGGAAAGTGTGACAGAAATGTGATATGAGTCCTTCTTTGGAAAAGTAACTTTTATTTTGTTAAAGCCATACATTTCCAAGGATAGAATAAAGCTCACAAGCCATAAGTCATGCCCACATAAGGATAATCTCAAGCAATAGTTAGTCTGTAGCAGGATGTTGCTTGTTCTGTAATAATTACTCAGTGTTTTAGGCAGATTTCCTATTGCCTGCTCAGACACGCAGCACAAGAGAAAAAAATGACCTGTGCTGTATTTAGTGTTTGAAATCTGAGCATGTTAAAACAATTTCAATTATGTTGCTCCACATCTGCCCAGATCCTACAGAAGCGCAGCCCCTTAGATTCAAAGGACTGCCCAGCCTGCAAGCAGGAGACGCGGCTGCAGCATGGAGAGATGCTCACGGGCTGGCCTGAGCACCCTGGATGGGCAGCAGTGGGGGTGGAGATGTGGTCACCTCCAGGTGCATCTCGTCCTTGCTGCCTCCCGTGGTGCCATGACCACCGTGTGCTGCACATGCTGGGTCGTGCTGGGATAAGCAGCCAGGGGGGTTGTGGACAGGCCACGCATAAGGCACGGAGCAGGCAGCAACGTGCACAGCAGATGCCTCCTCCCTGACTCCTGCTCGAGCATTGCGGCGACAACGCGTGTGCCCTCCTGTGAAGACCGTGGCTCTCCTGGGCCACTGCTCGGGTCATGGCTCCTCGCGCCTGGGCTTGTTGCTCTCCTTGCTGGGACTGCTGTCATGCACCCTGAGAACAGAGCCCAGCCTGCAGGATCTCACTCCTCTGCTGATGCCCCCTCTCTCCCAAAAAGGAGTGGAAATCCAGGTCTGTCAAGAGCAGACTCCACAGCTGGCTCTGTGGCAGGGAAGGCACATTCAAGTATGCAGTGATGCAACATTTGGGTTGGAAGAGTTTTCCTAGGCAGCTGGGGGCTGTTTTCTGCCTGCTGGGAGCAGCGACTTGGAACTTGCCTCTTGCATCCAAAATCCATGTACCAATTGGGACCCTCAGGGCAAAGGACTAATGTGTAAAACACTGTTGAACGTGGCTGATTAGACCCCTCCTGACACACAAAAGTTGCCCTTCCTTTCAAACGAGCCCAACACTGCTGCCGAGACCTCTTCTCCACGACTTACCTGTCACAGCCCTGCCCCTGACCTTGGGCTGAGACAATGAGCTGCCCTCTCCCCCGCCATCCCAGCGCCTCCCCGCTGCAGAGCTGCTCCCGGCGGCGCTGCCGAGGGCTGTCGGCTGGTGTGGACGCCTCGTCGCGCCGCGCCAGCCTGCGACGCGCACGCGCGCTCCCCTGAGGCGAGCAAACAGCCTTGCCCTCGAGGAAAGGGCAGATAAGAACCAGCCAGCTCTTCCCTGCCCCCTGAACCTGGTCTCCTCTGCTGTGCCCCTTCTTTATTCAATATGAGGGAGAGAAGCCAAGTTGCCTTGTTGAGGAATGGGTTTCTGTACCTTGGGGTTTGTCACGAGCAACACAGTGCAGTGGTGTCCGCAGCACAGGAAAGAGGGAGCAGAGCTGCGTGAAGCCCTGGGGAATGGCAGTGCCGCTGTGCCCTGCTCTCCCGCCGACAGTTTCTCCTCCCATCAGCTGTGTGTGACTGTGGGGCTGGCGCTAGGTAATGGGGGGGGCTGTTCCCTGCAGAGTCCCCACACACACCCCAGCTCTGGTGTCCCAGATGTGGGGAGTGCCCAGGAGGCCCGGCTGCCATCGGAGAGGACTGCTACTTCTGGTGAAGCAGTGAAGAAGCAGGGTTGTGTCCCCTCCTGGCACGAATAAGTGCTTGTGGAAAGAGCTATGGGCTAACTAAGGAGGTTGGTATGCGAAGAAGTGCTGTCCTCTACATGTCCCTCTCACCTCTCCTTTCTCTTCACAGGCAATGATCCTCACATGAGAAAGGGGCAGCACGATCACTTTTTCCTTTCTCCATTTCCAGAAAACAAATAACGAAGATGCCCAGATCTACGAGCGGCTGGGCTGCTAGGATGCTGGTTGAGCTGGGTACTGTGAGGGCCATGCGGACCTTTCTCCTTGTCTTGGATGGCAGAAGACCTCTGCCTGCCACATTAGTGCCACAGGACTTCGAAGGGTAATTAACTTGCCATAAGCCTCCTATTCCTTTTGCCGTTTCCCTCCCGATGCCAGGATTAACTTCCTCAAAGTTCTGGGCATGACACTGGTCTGAGTCTTTAGATAACTCAGTTTGCTGGGAAGTAGCACAGCTCTAATGGGAACCACCTGCTCTTCCTAGCATGGAGTCCTGCCTCGTGGTGCAGGCTGCCTGCTTTCCTGGTGGGGTTTAGGAAAACATGTCAGCCCTGAATGTGAAAGCAGCAGAATTCCCCACACGTCTCCTCTCCCATGTTCCTTGTGTCCCTGTTCACAAGGTCTTCTAGTAGTGCTGCCAATCCAGACAAGTGAGAAAGGCAGAGCCACTTTTCCTCTGTCCTGGAGGAAAATGCAGGATCATTTTCCCCATGGGAGCACTTTCAGGGCATGCCTAAGACGGATGACTGTGATGCTGCTGCTTTCCAGCCTGGGTATCATCTTGCAGAGACCTCAGGCACAGAAACACTGTTGTGTATTTGAAGTGTCAGCTCTAAAAGGAGGCAAGACAGGTCAGTAAATGAAACATGGGCCCTTGAATTAAAGCCAAAAGCATGACTCACATCTCTTCTCCGGACTTTGGAGCAGGCCAATAGAACAAGGGCTTCGGGATTCAGACCTTTAGTGGTCACCAAAGAACAAGGAATGGTTTGGAGAAAGTGAGCTTAGTATGGCTAAGAGAACATATTTTCCCACTACATGAAAGAATTGGCAGCTGGTATTTCCTCAAAACAAGATCCATGTGACTTCAGCTGCCTTGAAAGGCCAAGGCTTGAGAACTATCAGATCAAATATCCCTGGCCTAACTCTTCCTTGGGCTCCACCAGTGGAACCCAAATGAAATGAGCAGCGCAACAAAGCAGAATTTAGCCCTATGTCCCCTCCCTGCTGCCTACCATTCCCCATCATTTACCAGCCCTCTAGTTCTTTCACCCTTAACATCCTTTTCCTTTCTCCATGATTAAAATAACCTTTGCAACTAAAACCTTCCCCTTACTACCACCTCCTCCCCAACAGGAATGTGGTTCTGTAGAGTTCATGCCAGTGCATAGGTCCCAGTGTAACCTTAGTTGGAAAGAAATAACTTTGTACCACATTAAGAGGGTATCTCCCAGAGGAAGCAACTTGACATTTGCAAATCACAGAAGCTCTGTGACCCACACTCATAAAGCTCAAACACTTTACAGTAGGCAGAACTTAAATTACAATGGTGGCATCCCTAGTGAAGTTACCTCGGCCCTCCCTGTTACTCCCCAATTTGTTCATTATTATTAATGTCACTACAATAAATATCAGAACAGAATTGACAGCATTTGGCCATGTATCTTAAAGCATCACCCACTCCTCTTCCACTTTTTGTCTTTGCATCTTTGATTTTTATCTTTATCAGTCATCAGAGGAGCACTTAGGGACAAATCTTTTGACTATGTGAGCAACAAGGTAGCAAAAGCCATGCACAAGGGTGCCCACGGCATCAATAACCAGTGAGAAGGTGCCGCCAATCCCAGTGGCTATGTCTTTGAGGAGGGAGGGGATGGCACAGATGGTGTAATAGGGGAAAGCAGCAAGGTGAAGGACAAATCCCACGGGATGCTCAGGATCTTGTATGTGAAAAATGCAATGTCTTGAATGATTTCCAGCAAACCCTGCAGGATGTTGATGATGACCTTCCCCACATCACAGGGGATGCTGATGAGCACCATGCTGATCTCCTTGAGGTAGAAAACCACCCCATTCCACAGGTTGTAGGCTCCATTCAGAAGAGTACTGACAACCCACTTGACCACAAACCACAGACAGCGAAACACAAATTTCACCAGCTCCACGAACACGTAGATGAGGAGTTCCAGGAGTTTGATGAAAGGGGTGGCAATGATGCCAGCCACTTTTCTCACAAAGCCATTGTCCTGGTTGTCACTTGTTCCTTCTTGCTCTCTAGAGCAGATCAGGGCAACTGCTTGCAGTATTGCTTCCATTTTGTCCTGCTTTTGGTTATCTTCCCCGCAGTTGCCCTTAAACAACTGAACTCCTGCTGGAAGCTGCTGCTCCAGCTCTCCCACTGCTAGGTCTGCCAAACTGTTTTCATCTTTCACTTTCTTCACCAGTGCTAAAGACCATCCTTCTGGAGCATCACAACACGCTGCCAGCCAGAGGGTCTCTGGCACTGACACCTTGCCATTAACTAGGACGTTGGAAGGAATTGCACCTGCAAGGAGATAGAGATGATCCTTCTTGGAGCAATGAGGGACCAGAGCCTGCTCCACTACCCTCCTGACGTCTCTGTTCCAGCTTTTGCTGAGAGATGGGCTCAGAGGGACAGCATTTGTGAGTGTGTAAGTGGCCATCTGGAAATCTTTCTCATTTAGCAAGCTGGGATTCAGCTGCCCTCTCTCATAACCAGAGGCCACATAGTCCGAGGTCAGGGCTTGATTTGCACCAAGGTTAGCCACAGAGCCAGCAACATCAGCTTCATGCACCATCTCCTGAAGGTCATTTTCTGGATCATCTATCTGAAAGAGTAAAGAGAAGATTTACTGGATGTGATTTATCTTCCTAGCAAACAATCTGTAAAATAGACCATGAGGTATATTTTCCATCATCTGAGGAACGGTGCTATGTACCGTTCCTCAGGTCACACACTGCACTCTTTCTTTGCTTTCCCTTCAGTAGTTCAGAGGTGCCTGTGCAGCACGGAGCTGTACTGCTGAGCACATAGGTTTGGGACAGGGATGCTTAGAGTTCCCCACCTTGGTCTGCAGGACAGCATGGCCTGCAGAATTTCATCAGCCCCTAGCTAAGCCGCTAAATTGTGCTTGTTCTAGAAGATATTTTGGAGAACAACAGATGGCTTGATTTAGGAGCAGCAAGGATGGTGGCAACTCCAGTTTATTAAAGCACCTACTGTTGTACCTTAAAATATGAATGAGCTGAACTTTCAAAGTCAAGCAATGAAGAAAAAGGGCATGATTTTTAAGGTTAGAGAGTCTAGAGGAGGCATTTACCTCTCTCAGTTCATTGTATAGGAAGCCAGACCCAAGCAGGGCAGCATGGCAGGTGACCTGACTCAGAGCACAGGCTCTGCAGGGAGCTCGCAGGGCGCTCGCAGCCTCGTCATTAACAGCCTGCACCTCACCCTGAAAGACCACAAACCTCTCACGGGCGACACGGGCAGGGATGCCGGCACTGCAGCTCGGATGGAATCTGTGCTATGTGCTCGTTTCCCATTCCTGAACCATGGTGTTGGAAGGAGTAATTGCTGCACCAGGCATCCCTTAATAAGCACTGGGAGCAGCAGCTCTTAAGCATCGTCGTGTGCTCAGGTCTTTCTTGGAAATCTGCTGCTCTGTCTGCCCTTATTCACTCCTTGTTTTTTGACACTGTCTGCAGCCTTTCCAGAGGGGTACATCAGACTGCAATTTTCCGCCTCAGATTAGAGGTTATGTGTATTGGTAGAAATTCAGGGGTGCAGCCAGGCTCTGTAGTCTCTGCCTCATGTGGTGTCTGCTTGAAGGCCACAGCCCTGAACTCCCAATTAAATTTGCTGTCTTTACTCCTGGCCTGGAGACTGTTTACTGCACCACATAGTATGTGTATAGGGCATGGACATGGCAGACAGTTGATACTCTGCCTGAAGCACTCTCCACTCATCCGTCTTAGCCCCTTGGCTCCTCTGTAATGCACTCGAGCAGACGGTTCCCACCATTTCTGTCCCTGAGCCCCTTCAGAAGGTTTGTACTCGCCTGGGCCCACAGCTTCCTGCCTTGTGTCTGCGTGGCTATTATGGCGAGGCCACCTTCTGCTGAGAAGGCCTGTGACAGAGGCAGTGCTAGATGGAGAGGAGCTACCTGTCACCCTTGCTGTGGAGACTGGGGGCTGCCTCTCGTTTGTTGGCCTCTCACATCACCCCTGCAGCCTGGGCCCAGGAGTGTCTCTGGACTAAGGCTGGATACGGTGCCAACAGTATCAGCCATGGCAGGGACTGCGTCTCCGCATTCACCTGCTGGGAGGTTTCTAGCACTTTTTTTTGAAGGGACTGGAGCATCTATCATATGAGGAAAGATTAAGCAAGCTGGGCCTGTTTAGCCAGGAGAAAAGAAGGCTGAGAGGAGATCTGATCAACATGTTCAAGTACCTGAGGGGAGAATGTAGGGAGGATGGGGCCAAACTCTTCTTGGTGGTGGCCAGTGACAGGACAAGGGGTAATGGGTACAAGCTGAAACACAGGAAGTTCCATCTCCATGTGAAGAAGAACTTCTTTGCTGTGAGGGTGACAGAGCACGGGAACAGGCTGCCCAGAGAGGTGGTGGAGTCTCCTTCTCTGGAGATCTTCCAAACCCCATTCTCCCTGTTCTATTGTCACGGGCCAGGGGATGCTCTGGTGCATCTAATCACACAGTATGAGCAAGGTGGAAGGGGGCACAGGCGCTCGGTCATGTCTGGGAACTGCTGCTTTTAAGCCTAATGTAATTTCTGGGCCCCCATCCACCCTTGCTCCCTCTGCAGATCAGTGCTGCGGCCCCTTTCCTGCTCCAGGTTCCTGCAGCCTTCTCGACAAATTAGAGAAAAATAACAGAGGGAGATTGAGGTGCTGCACCACAAAAAGATGCAGACCTGAGATTAGTCAGCTCTGCCTTAATGCGGAGATTCCCAGCCTACATTCAGCACAGGGTATAAACCTAAATTTCTCTGATTATGAGCCACTGCATGCAAACTTTAAGACGCCTATTAAGTAAATACGTCTCCAGGTAGCTGTTCAGCTGCAGGCTTTTGCACATACCATTGGGATGGTGTGGGTGCAATTAAAGAAGAACATGAAGAATGTGCCCTCACCTTGTTCATATATCAGAAAACAAAACCAGCCATGACATAAGGGCTGATGCTTTAGAACAACTCGCGATATGCTTTGCAGGAACGCGTGGTATTGAGCTCTCCATGCCTCCTCTGACACATCCTCAGGGGCAAGCTGTCCAGTCACTGCAGCTGATCTGCCTTTCTTTACTCAGAAAGCCTTATGTCTGTGGCACAGGCAAAGCACATCTGCATTCATGGAGTCAGCCATGAATCTACCTGTCCAAAGAACCTGTAATAGCTAAGGACGAGATCCAAGCAGACATATGAGCACCTTACTTGGGTGGATTTAAGAACAAATTAGATATCTAGATACCTGTATCTGCCTGAGTCCAACTACCTAACAGTATTATATGTGCTACAGCCCTGCAAAACACATGGTGAGGGTTGTCATTTTACACAAGGGGCAGAGGAGGATTAAGGGCATGTTTCCATTAGAGGCGACAGCCTGAAGAATTGAGGCAGGCATACAGACGTTTGCCAGCTAGTTTCAGTCAAGTGTCTTCATCTAACAACACAGGACAGTTACCTCCCGTCTTCCCTACTTCAGTACTCAGGATCCCAGGGAAATGTCAGCACCCACTCCACAGCATTTCCCTCCCTGTTGCCTCAGGCTCACTCCCATCTTTGATTGCCGTGGAGATATTTCATCTAGCCTTAGCGTGGGATTCATTTCCCAGGGATTAGGCACGCTGCGTCTTATGGTAAGGTTTCTGACGTAGGAAGTGCCGTAGAAGTACCTGTTTCTCCTGACTGACTACCAGAGATGAGAAGAGCAGTTCAGATGCAGCCCTCTGCAGTGGAAATGGTCTATGGCTGGGTGACACAAAGCCCACCTTGGTCATCTAGGTGATGCCAGTCAGTAAGTAAACAAAAGGACAAGATTCATCCTGCTTATTGTATTTTAGGATAGAAAAAGCATCTCCAGAATTCTCCGTTCCTCTCTAAGGCACAGAGAGAGGCAGACATAAATACAGTTTTTAATTGACTGATATCAGATTAGGTGAAACCCATCTAAGTAATTTGCTCTTGACCCCTGATGAAATCTGTGGCTCAGCAAGTTTTCAAACCCAAACCTGGGGCACCACATCAACACCCCCCTCATGAGACTGCCCATGTTGCTCTCTAATTTTTCACAACCTTGGTGGCTGAATTAATTCCTAGTTTCCAGCTGCCAATCAGCAGTGGGTGGTGATGACATTCCTCTCATTTCTCATCCAATTGCTGCCTCTGTGCTGCATTTGGCAGTTGTTCCTCAGACGCGCATTCCTCGGGAGGCGGGTGTGCAAGGAGGGAGGCACTGCCCTTACATCACCATCTATTACAAAAAAGCATGTGACAACCCTTAGTCACTCCTCAGGCTGCACAGAGCATTTTTATAGTGATTTCTTTCTGCTTGCTGCATCCATGCATGTGTATGCACACAAACACGTGTCACGGTGCAAGTGTGCCTGTTTGTACCTGACTATGCCTGTCTCAGGCAGGAAGATTTCCAGAAAATATCCTTTTTGGGCTATGTTGCAGAGCAGGCTTTGCAAATTGGTCCTTTTAGTGACCATCTGAGCTTCTTTAACTACCTTATTTAGCCTTGACAAGAACACGCAGAACTGGTGCAAAATCTGTTCTCCCCTTTCTCCCTTGCAGCTCCTCCATAGTGGATGCCTGAGGAATGTGTGTGTGCTCTTTTTCTTGAAAGACTTCTAGGATGGTTTTAGTCCTGATTTCTTCCTCTGACAGATTCCTCTGCCAAATTGCTTCTCCTAGTTGTCTTCCTTGAGCTGTGGCTCCTCCACTGAACCACACAGCTGCTGTCTGTCACCACATAGGTACCTCTAATTCTGTAAGGGGCGATGGGGACTCCTGCACATGCTGTAGCTGACACAGCACAGTCGTGTCATCAAATGTCACCCCTGATGTGACAGAGGTGCTTTCAGTCTCACGGCTCAGTGAAGAAATCCCCCATCCACAACACAGCTTCCTCTGGGCTGGCCGTATGGGGGCCTTTCCTTGTGGCCAAAGGCAAATGCTTAGGAAGCATTTCCATAGGTGAAGCATTTTTTACCCAAAACTCTCTGGTCCTCACAAAAACTTGTATCATCTTGCCTGTCTGGTTGCATGTGGTTGGAGTATATCCTTCCAGATAAGGACAACCGTGTCATTTAAGGGTTGTTCTTGAGTTGAAAAAGAACAAAATGAGCAAGCAAGAGTGAGAAGGAGGAAAGAATCCAGGGGACTTTTCTTGTTCAGCAGAGGTCAGAGTACCTTGCTCCAGGGGAGAAAAAGCCTCAAATCCCGCAGTTTATTCACACTGTCACTGCTCAAGATGGCCTAAGTCAGACCCTAGTGAAACAGCAACCCATGGGGTTACACAAGAGCCAAGTCAGAGCAGCTAAGGGTAGAGCCCAGCAGTAATTTTGCGGCTCAGATAGATTCCTGAAGCAGGAAATACAAGAGCTGTGGCCGCAGCGTTGGCAGGTGCAATGCGGTGGCATCACCGGGTGAGGTGTAAAGAAGGAGGAGGCAGGGGCCAGTGCTGGAGACCTGCGCAGGGCAGCTGCTCTGGAGGGGCCTCGAGAGCCTCGCAGAGCAGCGCAGGGATTTGAGCCCGCGCGGCCGCAGGAGCAGCCTGGTGAGTCAGGCTGCAAGGAGGCCAGCAGGTAAGTGCCCGCGGTGATGAGGGCTGCCCGTGGCCGAGGCAGGTGGGAATGGATCCCGACCCTGCCACCCTGCCAACCTGCCGCCTCTGTAGGCAGCGCATGTTCCCCCGCCCAGGTCTGCTCTGCGCTTTAAAAATTCATCACATTTCCTCATAATGACAGAGTCTGCAAAAATGCTTCCCTCTGCTTAAAAAGAGCAAGCAGACATCTCCCATGGGCATCTGCAAAGGGAAGGAAAGCAGATCAAAAGGCCTCCAGGAACCCCTGCAATTAAAATCCCAGCTCTGAGAGCAGAGACATGGTCTAAGGTAAAGACAGGGCCTTAGATCCTTGCTCTTCACTTTCTGCAACCTTGTGGGGGGGTCATTAAAGCCTTAGTATTTCATCAGCCCAACAAGAAAACGAGCAGCAGCCGCTTGTTTGGGACGAGGATGAGCTTTGATTCTGAACACTTACAGCACCTAGCACATGAGGGCCCCGCTCACACGCTCCTCTAATACCATGACTGTTTATGGTCCGACTGAGCACCTTCATGCACTGTCATTCCTTCTCGCCCCGACAAGGGTAGCTTGGCATTTGCTACTATATTCCCCATGCTCACTGCTGAAATAACTGCAATGTTGCAAAAATCTCAGAGAAAGTGTGCTGCTTCTCCTAGAGCATAAGCAATTTTTAAGGCTTACCTTTAAGTGTAACAGCCTAAATGACTTGGTTAAACATGTCACTGAGGCTGTAGTGACATTCTCTTCATACTGCACAATTCTGACTTTTCTATTCCAGGACACAGTCATTCACTTCCCTCTCTGTGACAGAGAGAAACAACAAAAAGCTGCCATGCCAACTTGGTGAGCTACAAATGTGCGTTTTATTTCTGTGCAGTGAAGCTAAAGAGCTCTTATCGACACTGGGATCACGCTGGCAACCGAGCAAACTTCAGCTCGACACTGAAATGTTTAACCCTGTTATCCCTGACTGTGACAGCTATCCAAGCAAGACAAACACATTCTATGGGGTAAAAGATGATTTTTCTTTTCCCCTCACATTCCATAGTGCATGCAGCACTCTCTCACTTTTCAATACAAGCTCCATGGAACAAGGAACTATCCAATCACTTCCAGGCACAAAAATAAGTTGGTTGTGGTAAATTAATATTAAAAGAGGTTCCACAAGCTCTTGGCTCCTTTACAAAACCCCATCCCCAGCTAATATCTTCACCCCAGAGGAAATGTTCTCAAGGAACATAAGTTTTACAGAAAAGGAAAGGCTGACTTACCTGCGGTTCAACCAGCCAGTCCTCCTCCTCACTTTGGGCTGCTTTTGTATACTTAAAAGCTGAATAAAGAGGAATTTTGTCCTTAGTACTGTAGAGGGTTGCAAACCGTGGCTTTTTGTTGTACTGCTGACAGATTTTCACATGGAACGGCTCAGAAAATCCTTCCGGTGGGACTTGTCCAGAGAAGAACACGTTACATTCCGCAAAACCAGTTTCATCTTCTCTGACAACTCTGCCTTGGGAAAAGCCTGGGAAAACCGAAAGGCAAAGCAAAAATAAAACTGACGTCTTCATGGTCCTCTCCCTTGGGTGGGAGAAGCTCTCTGCGTCTCGGCTGGGTTCGGCAAGGGCCCTGCGCCGTGAGCCCGTGCAGCAGCGAAGCAGAGAGCGCCTGGAATGCGGGCGTAGCGTTCCAGGGAGACGAAACGTGAAACTGCCGTGTCCCCGTGGGGCAGCGGGCGCTGCCTGCGGGCGGCGCGTTGGGAACCCCAGCGTGCGCCGGGCTGCGCTGACACACGCTGCAACCGCCGGCTGCCCCGCGGGGACAACGCCAAGCCAGCCGGATGAGGGAAGGGGAGGAGGCAGCTTCACGGCCGCGCAGCTCTGGAGCTGAGCGGCATCCTGCGGAGCCCTGCGCGGCGCGCGCGGCGTGCTGCATTGCAGCAAAGCGCCCGCACGCTCCGGCTGACGCAGCCAGAAGTTTTCGCGGGGCTGCCAGGAGGATGCTGCAAGGTCAGATCCACCAGCCAGAGGAAGGTGCTCGCTGCCCACTCCAGTCACAAGTGCGGCCAAGAGAGACGGAGAAAAAGGGAGAGAGGGAGCAGGAGAGCAGCGCTGCTGAGAGTCCATCATGCCCCTTTGTGGCACCTCTGTCTCTGCTATTCCTGCCAGCCGCGGGCTCCACAGAAGCCTGGGGAAAACATTTTCCTCCCATTTCTTTGCACAGGCTGTACAGGGCATCCAAAATCCTCCTGCACAGCATTAACACCACACCTCAGCCACCCTCAGAAGAGATTAACAGGAAACAGAAAGAGATGGAAACATATCACATGTCTAGACATATACCTAGCTCTTTCTCTCTCACATATAGGTATATATCACATATCCCTAATCAATCACATATTCCTAATCGGCACACAGCTCTGAATGTTTAGCCAAATATACAGAACTGTCAAATAAACCTCCTTAAAGGGAATGAAACCACTCCTCTGTGGAAATGATCACCAGAGATGATCATTCCAGATCATCGGCTCAGGGAATAGCTGCTTATGCCACCTAGGCTGCCACTAGGCAAAAGGCTGTATTGCTTCAGTGACTGGGGGAATTAATGTCTTCTTAACAGTGGGGAGAGAGAGGAGACTACAGAGCATTTTCACAGAGACGAGAAAAATATATGATTTTCCACCCAAGAAGTTAGATGTGATCAGACGTATTGTCAACAACGTCCTCCCCTCACCTTAACAAACCCCGGGTGCCAGTAAGGTGCAGGTCCCTTTTAGACAACACTGTTTCACTCTGTTTCTGTGATTTCCAGGAACCTCCAAGAACTAAAGTCCCACAAGGGCTCTGCAGACTGGGGAAGGAGTAGTCTATAGAGCAAATGAAGAAAAGAGACAGAGAGCAGTTCAAATGACTGGACGGGGTCAAAGAAGGAGCTGTAAAAGAGCTAAAAATAGATTGAGCTCTAAGGCTTTACACAGGGATGACTCCTAGAAGTCCCAAGCAAGGAAATACGTCAACACCTTTTAATGGGACGTTTTCAGCTGGGGAGCCTGCGGCAGCCTGGGCAGGCTAGGGAGCAGCAGGAAACATGGTGAGTGCTCTTGTTTTGTTTTCAGACAGATGCTTGGTCACCTAGCGCTGACAGAAAGAATTAGTCACATTCAGGAAAGCTGATGGACACAACCAGACGTGAATACAGCAGCTCTACAACACAGGCTCAAAAATGCCATTTCCCTGCATGTAAAAAGGCTCTTGGGAAATGAAGAATTGAAACTAAACCTGAACAACTAGATGCTGATCTTATCCCAGCCTTGAAACTGTTCCAGCAGCATTAGAAAATGTTCTCCTGAGTGTTGTAAGCCCTTCTCCCAAGCAGAACTTCAGTCCAGCAACGTCCTCCACAATATTTCACTGAATATGAGTGAAACACATTACCCTGGGTTAGGCGTGGTGCTGAGGGAAAAGTAGCAGGAGGTGTGTCAAGACGGGCATGGCTGCCACCAGCCTGCAGTGTCTCCAACTTGCCTCCTGAGGCTTCACCAGCAAGTGGGCAGCCCTCCACCCAGCCTGAAGCGGCCTCTGCTCTCATGTCCCAGGAAAGCTGGCATGAAGCCACAGTCCTTTGCTCTCCGCTTCCATTTTCACTCAAAGCTAAGCCCCTTTTGAGGAGAAAAGCCAGTGTTTGTGTGGGTTGTTTCTTTATAATTTAAGCTGTCGTGATGCTTAAGCATGGGACTGTTACATGTTCTTCTGTTCTTGTTACCATGATTATTACTAAAACGATGGGGTGTCACCACCATGGCGTGGGACTCTGCGCCAGGCAGATAAAGGCCACGGGACTGCCTTGCCCTGGGAAGGTTATCCCATCGGCCCAGGGCTGCAGAGGAGCCAAACAACAGTGAGAGGAAGTACATGAGAGCTTCCGAAAACTCCGTGCTCCCGCCGTTATCTGCCACCAGGCACCTTCACAGACATCAGAGCAAAAGGGAGTACGAAGATCAGATATCATAGAACGGTCTAAAACACCCGTAGGGCTGTTCATGTGAGACAAGAAGGGCCCTAGGAGAACGTACATGGGGTTGGAAGTGGGCTGTGAGAGATGGGGCCTGTCAGTGTGGCCCCGAGGCTGCCTCTACCACAGCACTGACGCCACAAACTCCACGGCTGGCTGTGAAGAATCACTGGTGCCTGATGCTTGATATAACCAGACAGAGGAAGCTCTTGGAGAATGTGAAGAGGCTTGTGATGGGGTCAAAGGGACAGGTGAGAAAAGTGTGAACGGCAGTCACAGGAAAGTCTGTGCATGATGGATGGCAGGCACACAGCATTTGCGAGGCATGGCAGAGATAAGGAACATAGGTTAAAAAAGCTTAAAGACAGAGACTGGAGAAAGAACAAGTATCTAGAAAGTGTGGTTGACAGAGAAAGAGGAGGTGATTGGGGCAAAAACTGGAGCTGAGGGGTCTACATTAAAAATAAGAGGTACTAAAGAAATGTTAAGAGGGGAACAAGTAAGGAGAGGTGTCAGGAAACCCAGGAGATGTCATGTGATGTGTCAAGTGAAGAGATGAGAGAGAACTGAGAAGAGATCTTTGCTTCTGTGATGAGAAAATGAGAAAAAAAATGAGGGAGAGTAGGGGGAAAGGAAGATGAAAGGAGGTTTTCATTGATCTGATGAAGATAACCAGGCCTCTTCTTCCCCACGAGTCCCAAAACAAGTGTTTCAAAGACAAGAACACATCTCCAAAAGCTTGTGTGAAACAAACCTGAAAAACATGTCAGCATTGAAACCCTGCAGCAGCAAGGAGCTGCTGGGCTTGTCTGCCTGCTTTCCCACACTGTGCCTCCAGCCCCGGCTCTCTGTTCACATGGCCAACACTGGAATTGCTACAAATAGCTTCTTCCTCCCAACATGCCAAACCCCTCTAATCATCTAGTCTATCCAAAGCATACTTGACCCTAAATATTTTTCCAGGCCTGACCTCCTGTCTCCTGCCGTGACCCCTGGGCAGGACTGTGGTTCTATGCATTGTCGTCTCATTCTTCTGAGAAGAAAGGGAAGAATGAAGCAATCCCAAGCAAGAGCAGTCTCACTGGAGCAGACCTGCTTAATTCACTGGAGATCCCACTGCTAAGATTTGGCTTGGAAGAGGAGAGTCCCAGTGCACATGCCAGCGCACGTCAGAGAGCTCACCTCCCGCCTCTTTGTCGCCTCATGGGGAAAATTTCCTTCAAAATTAGCTTAAAAATCCAATCTGGGAAAAGAGCCCAGTGCTGAGCAAGGGAGAAAAGGAGGAGTGAAATCATTTTTATGCTCAAACTAGGAGATTTGGCGAGGAGGCATCTTCATGCTTTCCCTATGCCACTCTTCATACTGGCAAAAATGCCTCGTGGCCTCCAATGCTGCTCCACTGCTCCCCTTCAACATGCCTTTCTGCCCTTACAGAAAAGGTGGACAAGGAGCAACCACTAATCCCTTACGGATTAGTGCCAGACATGCTGGTTTCCTTGTTCCCGTACACTCACCCTGAGCGCAGCAGCCAGGGGACACGTTTCAGTGTTGCCATGGCTGAAACCAAAACAGAGACAGGCAGGATGAAGAATGGATGGTGACATAAAATGATGGGGGGTTGTCCCCTGTGGCACCCAGTCATAGGAAGAGGGTGAAGATGGGGAATGGTGAGGTATCCATGCTGTTCTCTGGCCTAAAACACCTTTAGGATGGGGAGCAGGGGCTCTCATGGGCTTGTATGGAAGCTTGCACAGTGGGAGCCTGATCCTGACAGCGGCCTTGGAAGTCAGGAAGTATAAATGCATTGTATAAATACTGAATAAAATTAATAAAACCCAGAGGCTACATTCTTTGGCACTTTATCACAGACTTAAGACTCAGGATATTTCTGTTAAACTTCAGGCTGTTAGAAACAAGCATAACAAAGATCCTGTGTTTGACAGCCTAAGTTAGACAGATTTACATGAGCAGAACAAGGCAACAGTTTTAATCATGCAAATAATCACCTATTAGAATGAGTTATTTAGGGATGTGCTGAAAGCTCCAACACTTTCATTAATTAAAATTAACTCAAAATGTAAAGGATGATGCTTTTTAACAGAAGTTATTGACTACAATATAAAAACAGATGGTTCAAATGTTATGGGGGTTGTTTTACAGTTCATCAATTTATCATAGCCACAAAGTTTCTTCACACCTTAAACAGGAAAGTCAATCACTTGTGTGCTTTTCTCCTAGGTATTACTGCTTGCTGTTCATTTCTATTTGTTTGTTAATATTCTATTTTTCAAAAGCCCCATGTGGTTCAGCCAATGGTGGGACTTTGCTGCACTAGGTGCTGCATAAAACCAAGACATGAGAAAGTTCCTTACAGCCTACACTGACAAAAGGCTAATGGGTGGGAACAAAGTTAGAAGCACAGACTTGTTAGGATTACTTAATCACAGCAGAGGCAGTGCAAAAGCTGAAATTCCTGAGAAAGCTAAACCTGCTGGCGAAGTCCACAGCTTTCATCAGCAGCAAGACAGCAACCGCACCCAGGACTGCCTGTCTTTAGAAAGGCAGCAATAGTTTGGAACTTGGGAGTGGGAGGAGGAGTGAGATACTCTGGATTAAGGGTTTGCTGAGGCCACTGGGGAGCCTGCGTGGCAGACAGGGCACAGTTACAGCTGCCCCTAGCACTCATGCGCTCTGTGAGGCCAGGCCGCGGTGGCACCGGCCTCCACAGCGCTACACACAGGTGCCGGCACTGGGCCTTGTTACTCTTCATAGCCTAAGCAGACAAAAAGGTGCTTCTCAGAGGCTATAAAGAGTGGGATTTGTGGCATCCTTGAAAGATACAGGAGGATGAGATGACGTCCTCAAGAAGTGTCTGTATCTCCACATTGGCTATAGAGTGAGCCCAAGATGTCGACCTTTGGGCAGATAAACATCAGACAGGCTCTGACATGCTCCTGCAATCACTGGTATTTAGTGCTCTTGTAAAATCAAATGTGTTGGCTGTTCTAAGGAAGAGCGAGTAGTCTTCTCCATGCTCTTTTCCAGCCTTGGCTTTGCTACTGAAATACATGTTGAGGCTCCTGCTTGGCATTTGTGTCATAGCATATTTTGCACATGTGTCACTAATGTGCTTCTTCTGGCCACTACTGCTTGGGGAGAGAGCTGAACACGGCAGCACAACAGAGACGACCTATCAGCAATGCTAGAATCCCTCCACTGCTTTGTGTGTATACCCTGCTTCTGCTGTTAGAGTTTACAGAATTGCTTCTGCTGTTAGAGTTTACAGAATTGCTTCTGCACTATAGGCACTACAGATCATTACCTTTAAAAAACAAGGAAAGTTGATTTTAGATAAAGTACTTTTATCTAAAGTAACTGACCAAAGGATAGAAGGAAATCCTGGCCTCAAAATACTGCTTTAAAGAACCGGGTGACTGGTTGGGATCTCAGACTGAATTGCAAGTACAAAGCACTAGATCTCTGGAAATCAGACCCGGGAGACTCTGGAGTTTGCAAGTAGTTTAAAAGAAGAGAAGAGACTGACTTTGCAGGCTCTACTCAGATCATCTATTTTGTTGTGTAACTGTTACCAGTTAGTTACACTGACTGACTTAAATCTCTTGGGAGGTGACAGTAACTTGTTTATGGCTCTGCGATGATTGTCATATTGATATATGCTGAGGAGGTATCCAGTCCCTGATCCTACGGTTCATCAGGTGATGTTTACAGTGCATGCTCAATTTCAGTGTTGCAATGTCTCTTGTTAGACCTTTCCCCATTCAGGAAAATTAAAGATCTCTGAGTAGGTATCATGGCTCCCTAAACAATGCAGTAGAAGAATTAAGTATTGAAAGAACAGGATTCATTGAAGTCAGGACCTCAAGCAGGGACTCTCTTAAGATAAAGTAACAAATGACAAAACAAGACATTTAGGCATTGCTCCTCAAAAAACATTAAAAGTCTATGTTTAAGATTGGTAGTCATGAATCTTCTCTTGAATGCAGGTACCCAATCCAAGCTAAGTTTGTTCTCTCTCTCTTAACCTTAGTATTAGCTAGGAGACTGAGATTTTAGGCCTTCTTCTGGCTAACAGGCGTTAAGGTTTGGATTCAACTGTCTCACTGCCACAAGAGTGCTCCAGTTGCTGTCCTGCTTGAGACTCTTGCAGTTTCTTCGCAATTGCACTTTGCATAAATGGTCCTCTATTCTTGAAATCAAAAAGTGAAATACAGAACATTTCCATCCTGTAGATAAAGCACTGGAGCAAGAGCATCCTCGGTTCAGCCTTACTTTGTTGTACTCATTGATGGAACAGCTGACCCTGGTCACCACCTCTCACCAGCTGGATGTGCCTAGGAACAAGCTCTGTCAAGAAGATTTAAACTTGGCCTCCAACATCTCTTCTGGGTGTTTTAATGAAGAGGTACTGCATACAAAGCAGACTTCCCTACATTTTTTTCTCACAAGCTGGCCTTTGAGTTCTTCAGATGGAATTCTGCTCAGAAAAGACTTGTCAAGCCTGAGATGGTTCTGAGTCAACAGCAGACACTCTGGATCCAGAGAATTTAAGAACTTCCAAGTTTTGCCCCTGGGATTAGGGTCCTTGTGAAACTAGTCCATGCATTCAGTTGCCTTTCCTTCAGAAACCTCTGGTTTAGCAACATGTTTTCCTAAGCCCTGTGTGGAGCACTCAGAGGCCTTCCTAGCTGAGACTGCAGAGTTCCCAGCTGGCTGAGATGGCCATCAGGAGTAGCAGGCTCAAGACACATAGCACAACTAAAACTGGATGGGAGGGGAGAGATAAGGATAGTCAAGAATGTGCATTCATTGCACCCAGCCACTCCTGTCCAGGCTCTACCACCACTGGGCACCAGCTCCACCCATGCCATGTCTGCACTGGGAAAAGAAAACAGCGTTGTGGCAGGATTCACCATCACCAATGAATGGCATCTTATCCAGGATCAGAACACTTTTCCTCTATTTCTACTTATTCTTTTTTATCTGGGAGGATGGCAAGGCAAAGTTACTAATGCAGTACGGGACAGGAGAGATGAAGTCAAACTACTCAATGTGAGTGTTTTTGTATCTCAGCAACATGAGTTGCAAGAACAAAAGTAAAATGTGGCTGCTTGTGTTGTGTTCACCACTGGCAACAGGCCAGGGAGAACAGGAGAGGAAGGGAGGGGAATGCAAAGTCCAGCTTCACTTACTAATACACAGCTTCAATGATACAGAAAGAGGCAGTCTTGCCAAGACAAGGCAAGTTTACAGAACACACCTTCTTGCTGTGACCCAAGCCTGCCAGTGAGCATGAAACACCCTGTTCAAAAAGTTTCCAGCTTCTGCAGATAGGAATTGTGCTTCTGCCCGTGTGCAGAGCTCAGCATTCGGCTGAAGGAAGTGACCGCTACAGACCCTGGACTGGGCAACGCTAGGAATAGGCAGTTTGATGTTCCTAATCGGTAGTAGAAGCTGCTTAAACTTCAAGTGGGAAAGAAAGCAAAAACAAGCAAACAAACAAAAAAAAATGAAGAAGGGAATGAATTTTGCCAGGCTGAAAAGCTTCAGTCATGGTGGAAAACTGATGGTAAGAGAAGACTGCCTCACCTGTGCCCCAGGCTCCATGCCAAGACTAGCTCAGACAGAGGTTATGATTCTGATGGTAAAATTACAAGCAAAGTCCTCCGGACTTTGCTACATCAGAAATCAGATTTCATACCCTGCTGTCATATGGGATATTGCATTTATAGATCTCAGAGCAAAGGCCTTTTGGCCATTATCCACATTTTATAAAGAAGAAAAAGGGCAGAAGTTGGGGCATAAGGGTCACACTTTCAAGTCACAAGCTAGTGACAGAATTGGAAAAAAAGTAGTTTCCTGAGCTCTCTTCTTCTGTTCTCTGCACTTAGATGTCCTCACACAAGGAAAAGGCTCCCCTGAGGACTTGGTAGGTAGAAAAACTGCAAACTTGTAATCAAGAGTTAATTAACAATCAACGTGGTTGATCCTACTTCTGTGTCAAGAGTTCATTGTTTTAGTTGTTCATTGTTTTCATTTGAATCAGAGTAAACTCGCTTCTGCCCACATCTGAACGAAATAATACTGAGCATTCAAAAGTCTCCCAAAAAAAGGAATTGCCTCTACCACTAGAAAAACACTTTGAACAGTGTGTTAGTCCATTAAATAAGGGGCAGATTATCTTAATGGCTAAGAATGCTCTTTGCTGGCTGATACTGGTTAAACCTAAATTAAGCAAACATTATACAATCTGGCATCGTGGTGGAAGTGGCAACTGATGCTATGGCTTACCTGGTTTTAAATCAGTTTGAGCACTGCACTACCAAGATGCTGCTGGAAAGTGTTTTGCATTTTCAATTGCTCAGGGTGATACTTTACTGTTTTATTCTCCTTATCAACTCTTCTCCACATCCCTGGTTTGGAGGCTCAAAATAAATTACAGGAATCTGTGTTTCCACATTGGCTACTCTACTCCTTACAGTCCCGTTAATAAAAAGTACTTTGTGGTATCTTCAACATTTCAATAACAACAAAATTAAATCCAGAAGGGTCTAGTCTAGTCTAGTCTAATCTAATCTAATCTAATCTAATCTCTTCAACAAAGAGTCTAGACTTTCACCTTGTCCCCTCGACCTCTTCTGTCTGCCATTATTATACAGCAATATAGTGTAGTAAGGGCAGAGTTCTCCAATAGATGTGCCTAAGATATGTGAGTGAAATCAGCTACCAGATGTACCCATGGCCACCCAGTAAACAGAAAACGAGCCTTAGAGATTTGCTTAGGCTAAATAACTCACATGAAGCCTTGTGAGAGCAATTCAACCTCAAGAGCTATAAATCTAAAGTTAGGGGAGAAGAACACACAAGTTGAGGGCTCAGAGAGAAAATATTCATAAATATCTGAGCAAAAATAGAGGAGAAAACTAGCAGAGCAATGTTTTCCCAGTTCCTAATGTAGTGCTATTGCTAAAAGTTACAGTCTCGGTTGACTCTTGCAGAGACAAGTGCATCCCTATTTCACTCCGTGTGATAAACTGACTTGTGGAGCACTTAACTGGCTTCTTTGTTTCAGATCTACATAGGGAAAAAAAAATGCTAAGACAGATTCCACTGCGATGTGTGGATGATGGGCTTTTCCTTCTGGCCAGGAAAATATGATGCCAGTTTTTCAGCGTCTGGGCACTGTGCTACTGGTACTCCTCCCAGACAGGCAGAGCGGCTGCCGGAATCACTGTCAGCTAGCGCGAAGAAAAGGATAAAATTAGCTTAGCTATTAGTGGAAATGTTTGGCTAACAAGTAGGACAGTGTGATATTTTTGCCTAACACTGGATGTAACCATAGCCAGAGCTATGGCCTAGCTGCCAGTCTCTATGTAAATACTGCACGGGTAAAATTGATGGCTTTGTCCAAACTCAGAGGAAACATTTGATCCAGTCAAAAGCAGAGAGCTTCCACGGAGGCCACCCTGCATGAGGACACCGCGGTCAGGCCGCGCGCGTGTCCGTGTGTCACTGGCTTTCGCCGTGTCCTCCCGCCCTACGCTGCCGAGTTCCTTTCGGGTGACATCACGTCCCCTGTGGAAGTAGCACCGAGACCCCGGCGCGAGCTGCAGGCACAGCCAAGGCGGCAGCAAGAGGCAGCGAACAGAGCGCGCGTTCAAAGCCAGGGCTGTCGGACAGGCAGAAGGGAATGTGCATGTGCCAAGTGACATTTTTTTCAATGCTGGTCCAGGCCAAATAATATCTGGCAAAGCGACCACAATTCCTTGTACTAGAGGAAGGTCATCACAACCAGGACCAGGCATCTAGATCACATCCTCATCCTGTGCCTTTCCTTGCAGGCAATTCCTGCGGACTCCGGGGGCTTTCCTTCTGGGGTGGATAGGATACAAGATCTCTCCATTGCCGCAAAGCAGGAGCTTACGCCTCCTGTTTCCAGCCTGAAGTGAAGCTCTGAAGTCACCTCAGGGGACGTGACCCGCACAGAGGCAACCCAGCTGGACAGAGGGTGCGGTGGAAGCGGGCAGGGAGGAGGTTAAGGGCCGCGATGACTTCGGGTGCACGGCTGAGGAGCAGCAGCAGCAGCTTTTACTGCACGGAGCCGCAGGGAGGCTGCGACGGGGCAGCGAGGGCTGCGCAGGAGAGCGGCTGCGCTGACTCACGCGTGAGTCACGGCCCCGCTGGCCTCGCTCCTTCTCCCAAGGAAGGAAGCAGCAACCTCCCACAAACGGCTTTTAAGGCTGCAGTTTGGATTCTGAGCATTCCCGCACGGTGTGGCCGCTCGTGACGCTCCCCGGTGCCCTCCATGGAGGGCAATCCGGTGGGAGGCTGAGTCCTCCAAAGCGCAGGGCGTCCCAAGGGAGCAAGCAGGGCCCTGGCCTCTCCAGGGCAGAAAGGGGCCTTTCTGTCTGCTCAGCCCAGGCCAGCTGTGCCCTATGGGCCAAAGACTTGTGTCTCTCAGGAAGGGAGGAAAGGGGAAAATTCAAGCTCAGAAATTTCCATCCTGGCATCCACCCTGATCGGAAGAAACGCCCCAAAGCTGCTGATGGTACTGCCACCTCTTGGGAAGAGCAGACGATGTCCTGGCTTTGCACTCGGAGGGTGGGCAGAAGGTGTTCACACAGTCCACAGTGTGAGACCCTAGAATTCAGGACACAAAAGAGAGAAAAGGGCTAAAATCCCATCCCGGTTCAGGCACAGGGAGTGAAAACCATCAATTAAAAATAACAGTGTTAACAAATGGAAGAAAGGGAAAAGAAATAGTGAAGAGCATATTTGATAAGTTTTAAAGAACAGAAAAAAAATGACACAGGAAATGGGAGAAAAAAAATCCCTGCATTGGCAAGGCTAAGGATAATAAAAGAGAGTTTTTAAAGTCCATTAGGCGCACAAGAAATCTTTATAGTGTTATAGGCCAAGAAGTAGATGGGAAAAACATTAATAACAATCCAAACAGTCAGAAGTCTATAAATGTTTTTCTTCTCCTTTAGGAAGCAATGTACTCTGCAGTTCTTCAGTAATCTCAAGAAGGATCAGCATTTTGGAGAGATACTTAAAGCAAAAGTGCATATGTCCTAGAGTAGTGAACAAGATACCGAAGCATATTGGTCTCCTGGTGTTAGTACGTAATTAACTGTGAATATTGTGGAAATTCGGGAGGCCAGAAGAACGTGGGCACTGTGGGAATGTCACTCTTCAGCAGGAGCATGGGTTTCCTTGATACAGTAACAGGGTAAATTGAATGAATTGAGGGTTTTCAAAATGCTTCATTTGCAGCAAGTGTCACTTGGATTGCAAAATGGGAACTACGCAGTACATCTAACACCCTTTTCTGAGGATAGCAGAGCTACACACACCTCCAAAAGCAGTCATATAACACCATTTTCTAACAGGAATGTATGGGGACTGACATTGTGCTCTCTGCTATTGATTTGCACCAATGATCTAGAAGGTGATATAAAATCATGCTGAGAAAAAATGCAGCTACCATGAAGAATTTCAGATGACAACTTAAAGCGGCCATGTCCCTGGCATCAGCAAGGGGTTTCTTGGATAACTGAGCAGAGGAAAAAACTTCCAAGGGACCAGAGGCACCCAGCCTGCTGGCTCTATCCAAGGGCACTTGCAAAGTGCAAACATCTAGCAGGAAAATGCGCTTTTCAAACTGCAGAGAAAGGCGCAGCGGGCACCAGTGCTAGGGAACGAAGCTGTAATTAAAAACAACGTGCGATTTTCTGCCACGAGGATAACTGTTAACTGCAGGGAACCACCAAGGAGGCGCCCGCGCGCAGCGAGAGGAAGCGGCCGCGCGGGGAGCGGCGCCGCGGGGCGCGCGACCCCTGGCGGGCGCGGAGGTGAGGCCCAGGCGGCATCCCGGCCACCGTCGCTACACAGGCAACAGGGCAGGCGGGCGGCCGCTTCCGCCTCGATAGTCGTCATGGCGCCGCCCGCCTGGCCGCCGTCTCTATGGTCGCTCCCCCGGCGGCGGTTCCGGTGGGCGGGTCCGCGCGCCCCGCGCGGTGCCTTGTGGGTGCGCGGCGGAGTGATGGCGGCGGAGTGAGGCCTGGTCGCGTAGCGCGGGCGGGCGCCGCGGGGTGAGAGGGCGATGGGGCCGGTTGGGCTGTTCGGGGTGGGTTTTGGGGCCGGGCTCGGCGGGATGGCTGCCCGCCAGCCTGGAGTCGCTGCTCCTGGAAACAGCGCGGTGCAGAGTGCTGAGCTGCGGCCTGGCAAGGCCGAGTCCTGCTCAGGCAGACACCAGAAGGAGCCTGTGGGAGCAGGGATGAGATCCAGGGGGTGGTTAATGTCCTTGAGGTCAGGGCGGGTCTGCCTGTGGGCTGGTGCATTCCCGTTGCACCCTGTAGTTGGTCCAAGTGGGTCGTGAGAGCAAGCAGCTTTCTCGGCTTATGGGTCCGGAGGAGTCCATGCTGGGATGGAGCTAGTGAGGCCCAGAGTTCTCTGGTCTTATTAAAAGTGCAAAACCAAACAAAAAGCTGGTGGAGCTTGAGCACTCTGTTTGTGGTATCAACAATGTGTAAAACAGTACCTCTCTTCTTGTCTTTAGTGCTCTTTAAAGCAGGCTTTATCACCTTTATTATCAGCCTGCTGTTTGGTGGGCTGGTGCTGCTGGGTGTTTCTGTGCGTGTCCTGGGTGCCTGTAACCCGTGGTCGGTGGCAGTGCATGACCTGGTGGATCAGGAGAGGGTGCTCGCAGATCAGCCCTGGGGTTGTGGCTTTGACAGCCCATGTGGAACTCGTGGTGCAGGAGTTGGGAGGGTCCAGCTCCTGCATGGCAGGTTTGGATGCGGGCATGGCAGCAGGGACCCCACATGGGGCAGAGGCTGCTGTGAGCCTGTTTCACTCCTTTGCCACGGGAGATTTGCTAGCAGTTCTTGGCCTCAGTTATTCCATTTTTAGGCATGTGCTGCTGATATGTGAGGGGTTTCGTTTGTTTTCCCTGGTAATCTGGAGCTGTGCATAAGTTGGTGCCAAAGGCAGTGCTGCCCCACTGGTGTCACTGCTGGGCCTGCCCTCAGTGGAGCCAGGTCCCTCAGGGTCATTGTCCTCATCTAATTGTCACCACGAGGTCTGTGTAGGGCAGCATTTACAGTGCTGACACCTAGATCCAACCTGGGTGAGAGCAGAGGGACTGTTTCCATCAGGCGCTGTGGACAGGGCTGTTGTTTTGGGGGAGAAGGAGTTAAGTTACACAGCTGCAAGCTGTGCCCTGCCGCTGCCTGAAGGACACGAGAGAGCAGCTCATGGCCTGTTTCTTTTACTTCCATAAACAAAGCTTCAGACTCTCACTGTGCTTCATCTTTCACAAAAATCTTGCAAACATTTTTCACTTTTGAAAAACTGGAGATTCTGTCAGCCCTGTGCCAAGTGGCGCCTTGTGTTGTGTAGTGGGACTGGCCACTGCTGCAGTTCCAGGAACAATGTAGCTTCTGATCAGTGTGTTTCATTATAACTTGCAGTAATGACCCCTTTTTGCTTTTGCTTCTGTAGTAGTTAAAATGACCACAGCAGCGAGGCCAACATTTGAACCTGCAAGAGGAGGAAGAGGAAAAGGAGAAGGAGACTTAAGTCAGCTATCCAAGCAATATTCCAGCAGAGATCTTCCTTCTCATACTAAAATCAAATATAGGTAAGTTTTGCTTTTCAAAAACATAGGTAAGTTTTGCTTTTCAGTCTTTCTTCCTGCAGAACAGGCAGGGAAAGACCCTTTGTTGCAAATGCCGCCTCTACATTTTTTACCATAGATGTCCGTGTTATATGGACAAAGTATTAAAGTATTTCTTGTGAGTATCAGAAGAAGAAACTGCTTTGATCAGTATGAGAGATAATGGGATCTTGTATGAATGTTCTTCTCTGTTTCAAGTATATAATAAACCTTCGTTATCATTTTAGGAGTTTAAATGAAATTTGAAATTGATGCGGTACAGACATGTAGGATTTAGAAGCAACGTGGCAGCTGGAAATGTTTTCTCGATAGCTGATGTAATTCTTGTCAGTGAAACCACTGTTAAGGTTTTATGTTTGTACTTTCTGTGTGAAGATATTTCTCCTCATCGCTCTCCCTTCTGACATGGATAAGAGTTTGGAGAATATCCAAAAAACAGCACAAAAATGTTGTCAAATGCTAGTTCAATATTATGAGAAAAAGTGCTGGTGTCTCTTTAAAACAGAAGTGGGACGTGGGACACCAAGTGCTTTGAGAGAAGTGAAGAGAAATATATAGATACATATGCAGGAAAGTACAGTTTATATGTCAACAGATCCCTTCACTTGGTGGAGATTGAGTGAGAGTTCAGTGTCCTCTGTCCTTCTCCCGAGTGCCTATGCAAAATTATCTTTGTTAAATAGCCAGGAGAGTGTGACTTTGCAAGGAAGATTCATTATTTCAATCCGTCTCATGCCCGTCTGGATGACACAGAGTTTTGGAGCATGGTTGCAGCTAAATTGTGGATTCCACCTTCAGGTTTTTAATTACAAGAGCAAATGAAATACTTCTTCATAAAGACAGGCCGTGCACACAATGTATTTATAGTAGCTCGAGTCTGGGTTTCTTCCAGGCACACTTATTTCCAGAATTAGGTTCACTGAAAGGTGAAAGGAATTTCTTGTTTTTATTCTTAGTGTGACTCAAATATAAATAGTGTGTTGGTTTTGGCCAGCGTGTTTATAAAAGAGGAAAAATATGTACACTTTAACTAGTGTTTTCACTGGTCTCCTCAACATTTTTTGTTTTTTGGTTTTAAGATGTGTGGGATGTTGTCTGATGTATCTCTTGGGGGAAATTTTAAGAAAAATATGTTCCAGCTTTGGTCTGATCTGTAAGGCCCAGAAACTGGCGCATACAGCGGTAGCTTGGAATGGTGCAACTGTGAGAGGAAGGTTGGCCCGAAGGCTGGTGTGTGTTGAATGGGACATTGGGCCTGGGTCTCCTGCAGAATAACAGAAGACTTATCAGTATCTTGTACTGTTTCTGTAGTCATCTTGGTTTAGCAGGAGTTAACGTAGGGTTTTTAAATTGATATGAGAGCCCCTGAAAGTGGAGGGGCATGTAATGCATGTAATATGTACAGAGTAAGGGAATTATAATGTGAAGGAATATATGGCTGCATGATACCAAATCTATTCTTTCCTGTTTATCCAAGATGCTACCACTTGAAAACTGTCAGCTTCAGCCTTTTATTTTTAAACCTCCATATGTCATTTTAGGCAGGCCACTCAGGATGCTCCAGAGGAGGTTCGTAACCGTGACTTCAGAAGGGAGCTCGAGGAGAGAGAACGGGTTGCTGCGAGAGAGAAGAACAGAGATAGACCAAACAGAGGTAGAAAATCTTTAACAAAGACACAAAAGTTATAATACCGTTGTGTGGCATTACTGTAACACGAAATTCAAGGTTGTGAGAAATTTGCAGGTTGCTGGCAGCATATCCCCAGCATGTCTGGGTAAAATGGGCCGGTTGGGTCTGAAAGTTCAGGATGGTTGAGCTACACAGGAATGTCTGCTGGCTTCGTGCTGGCTAAAATCTAGGTCAGCCAGTTGAAAAGCACAGGCTGTGAGGCAGGCCAGCTGATACCCTGGGACTGCAGTGAACTGGCAGCAAATACGTACAGTTAATAAAGGGCTGTTTTGTACTCGAACAAATGAGATGGGAAGGAGAAGGGGAGTGACTTGTGCTCCGCTGTTGTGGCACAGTGGAGCAGAAAGTCACTTATTAAAGGATGTGATACTGTTCAGGTACAGTCAAGTGATCAACTGAAATGGCAATCAAAACGTTAATTGAGAAATAGGCATTTTAATATTAAGGTTGACAGAATTTAAGTAGTGCTTGTAATTTAGGTATGTGCAGCCTGCATAGGTTTTAGGGGGCTTTTGAATTTACAGGCAGATGTCGTGAATGAAACTAATGCAACAGTATTGCTTTGGGGTAACCCAAAAAAGGAACACTCCAGTTGGATATTTGGTTATGTAGAACGGGGATAGTTCTCTAAAGTTTCTTCTTTTGCTCTTTTTGGCTCGAAATAGAGACTTAAAAAAACCTAGAGAACAAGTTTTGAGTTTGGAGTAGTTAGTGCTTCCTTTGAGGATATCTCCAAGGGAGGAATTAGCATGGGCATTAGGATTAGGAGATGACTGAAAACAGAACATAATTTGTATCTCGGTCAAAAGTAGGGTAAAGTTAGGGTTTGCCTTTTTTGACATCAGATGCTGTAAAATGAAATGACTTATTTTCTATTTTTATTTTACATCATATTCTTCAGAACATACAACATCATCTTCTGTGTCCAAGAAACCTCGCCTAGATCAAATTCCTGCTGCAAATCTTGATGCTGATGATCCGCTTACAGATGTATGTGTGTGGGTTTTTTTTTTTTTCTCTCCAGTCTTCTGTCCTGTCCTTCTCCTGCCTTGGGAGACAGCAAATTCTGTTAATTTACTATTAATAGGATATGTATTTTCAGGTCTGTTAAAGATTTAAGACAGGTAATTGCTAACTGGTCCCAGCCCATCTTTTTGTCTTCAGCCTCTCTAATGTGGGAATACCATTCCCTAATGGTATCGTTAGAAGGGGGCACACATGCTTTGACTGCTAGCCTGTAAAGAAATACCACTTCGAATTTAGAATTCAAAATAATACTTAAAGGATGTGGAAAGAGTGGCTTCTTAGACTTAATGAACCACTGAAATGACTAGAATTCCCCAGAGCTGTTAATATGCACTGATGGTCTGCATCAGCCAAATGGGTTCTTGCTTTTGGTTCCTCTCCTTATGCTAATGTCTGGCACCTATGTCTAGTATGACTAGGCTAGGTGGGTTTTCTGCTTGTTTCTTGATCTTTTATTTGCTCTCAATACTGCTGGATGTGGTTGGTGCTCAGGCACACTGGTGACTTAGGTGACAATGATTAGAGTGGTTAAGGGCAGTCACTTTCCGGAATCTGTTAGGTCATCTCCTGCTCAGTTATAAAAAATGAATTGCAGTCAGCCAAATAAGCACAGACTCTTTGTTGTGTCTTGCTTTATAAGAACAAATAAACCATTCGTATTGATTTCTGAAGCACTCAGATGCTTGCAGTAACAGCAAATGCAACCAGCAGCCTTTAGCTGGGCAGACCAGCAATGGATTTTGTTGATTGTTGGCTTGTTTACTTGTTTCTTTTTTTGGATAATCAGTATGTCTTACTAGTTTTCAGAATTAAAAGCTAGTTGTATTAAAATAAATAAATGAGCAGCTTCCTGTTTTCTTTTGTTGTTGTTAGGAAGATGATGAAGATGAAGATCTGGAAGACAGTGATGATGATGACACTGCAGCTCTTCTGGCTGAACTAGAAAAAATCAAGAAAGAGCGAGCTGAGGAACAGGCTCGAAAGGTAAAATCTCTCCAACAGAAGAGCCCTCATATTTTTGCATATTTTGCATATTTTTTCCCACAAGTACTTGGGACCAGAGAGAGCTCCAGTGCTGCCGCTTCTCTTTTCGAGAGAAGAACCTGTCAGACACTCAGGGCACTGGTGCTTTTGCTTAGGGCTGTGAGCTCTATTAAAATCATTGCTCTTTTAATAGCACTGATGCTGCGTTGTCTTTGGAAGGATTAGCACTTGTAACTCGTAAGACCAGAGTTATCCTGATGTGGTCAGTCACAGGCAGGTTTATTTGGAAAATGTCTCCACCAAAACAAATGACAAATATGACAGTCTTTTCAGAGTGTCACCTCTGTAGGTAACTTTCCTATCAACCTGTTAGCTCTCTACACAGGTAGAAAGCGCACACTGTGTGCATGAAAGGCAAAGAAAGTTTCTGTAGTTGGATATTTCTCCAGTGAGTGGGATTAAAATCTATGCCTTTGGCTTCCATACATTGATGTAAGAAGTATTGTTATACGAAGGCTTTACCTTAATGTAAAAAAAAGTTATCTTTTTACAACATAATCCAAGATACTTTTTAAAACATGTGAAATTGATGTGTTAGGTTTTAATCCAGATGTTTCCTGCTGTGGTGACTTCAGTATTTTGGTGCTTCTGAACTGATCAGAACCTTTCCCATAGTTCAGGGTGCACACCAGTAGTTTAAGTGCTGCAGTATGTTTCATGGGTGCTCTCCAGTAGAGCCAGGCAGCACTAAACAGGCCGTAACATTTAGCAGATACTGTGAACAGCTTGTAGGCAATAACATTTTAGCTGCTATAGGCAGCAGTATAGTGCTTGAATACACTTTGGGCTACCAGTGTAGAAACATACCTTTAAAATCAACAATACCTGTAAAAATCGGTGAACTGTGGAGTTTTTAGATTTTAGTGCTGGAAGGTTAAAAGGAATACCAGTGTAAAACTTTACTGTAGAAGACTTGTTGAAACTTGGTTCATTTTCTGGCCTATGAATGCCCTGTTAAGTTAAAGTTTACCTGAAAGCTTCTCTTGTGCATTTGATGCACACCACAAAGTAATATTCAGAAATGTGTAATTGTGTTCTGCAGTAATCACAGGAAAATTATTTATGTTGGCATAAATCATTGGATTTATGTTGTCTTCCAGCTATTGCCGTTTCAAATGTGTTAAAATACAGCAAGTTCAGGGCAGCAGTGTGTAGGGAAGGCTGCTGTTTCAGCTGTCTTCACACAGAGTTCTTACATGAAAACGTGTCAAACATGTCATTGTAATTGAAATGCCAGATAATTGAAATTATTCATTAAAGTTAAGCAGCATAGCTTGTTTAGCATGTTTCAATTTAGAAAACTCACATTATAACAATAATGGCAGTAAATTGCAGCACACAAAACTGAGGGTGTGTTTCTCAGTTGACCTGTATAAAGTAAAAGAGATGTTATCAGATCTATGTTTTTTTCTGTCACTAGAGGGTGCTAAAAGCTGTGAAGTTTCTGGCATAGAACTTGTTCTGTTCTGCTGTCTTTAAATGTAATGATTCTGTGTCTTCATGGATGTTCCCCTTCCCACAAAAGTAGAGATTATAATCCTGCACACTATGCCATGTTCAAAACATGCACTGGTAGCTGAATGAATGAATCCTTTTGTTTGTTCTGAAAAATAAGTGTTAGCTGTTTGTAGTAGTGCACATTAATGCACAGTTGCTACATGTTTTAGTCACCCTCTCAGTAGGGAGAGATTTGTCTTGATAGGCTTTCCTAAAAATTTCCTAAAAGTCTTTGGTAATGAGTGGGCATGGTAAAGTACTTGGATTTTTTTTTTCCCCAGTGTAGGAAACTTGAACTAAATCAACGAAAAAGTAAAAAACGGCTAGCCAAGGTGGAGCCCAACCACCTTGGAGTCTTTGGGAGTAAGGGAGTCCACACAAAAGATCACTTAGATCAAGTGATATATTTTGGCTCAAGGAGTGCAATCTGTTTGGACTATACTTTTAGTTTCCTGTATCTTTAAAATGAGACGTTACTTGCAAAGCATTTTATAGCCATTTTGTATAAATCCCTTTCTCCATGAGATATATGGGATTTTGTTATCAGTCTGTTGCAAACCATGATTGAAATCTAATTTCATAAGTAATTTATGAAACAGCTGTTAGTCATCTAGCTGCTTTAAGGATAACATCTCATGTATACCCTTGATTGTGTAGTTGCTGTTAATCCTAATCTATATAAAGATTTTAAAAATATATTTCTTTGTTGTACAGACAAATTAACAGGGGGTCTTAAGACAGCAGTATTTCTCCCCAGAACATGTTAGTCTTGAGATGAATTCGATCAAGTATAGTATTATACTAGGAATTTCAGTATCGTATGTAAATATTCCCTTATGTGAAATGTTAGTATAATTATTTTTTGAGATTTTTTAAAGTGAATTTATACCCTTATTAACCACCTTTACTCATAACTTTTCCTGGTATTTAAGCTGCCTTTGAAAGGAGGGCTATTCCTTCTGAAATGCATTTCTGCTTAGACAAGACTAAAACCAAAGGTGGGAATTGGCTGTTCTTTCCATTGTCCTGCTCTTTATTAAGTTGTCTTGTGTGATGGCATAGGAAACCCTTAAAACTCCTTTTGATAAATATTTGTACTTAGGTTCTTAATATTTTCACACTAATGTCCTTTGATCTGTAAAGAAAATAGGCTTTAATAACAACCTCATCTTTGGTTTAAACCTGTTAATTTCTCAAAATGTTTAAATTCCTGTTAATGTTGTAGGAATATTAAATAAGTAACATGCATTTTCAGAAAAAAAAATCAGCATGGAATTAATCCTGACTCATTCATCCAACCCTCCAAAACTTTGATTTCTCAGGTTATTTCTAGGGGAGGCTAGACCAGTGACCAGTAAATTTAACTTTTGAAATCCGTTTCTGTGGAAATCTCCTGGATAGATCCAAAGCTGTACAAACACTGCATCTGCTGTCTGTGCTTAATATCCAGGGAGAGCTAGCAGGATTCGTGTGAAATGAAACTTAGCTTCCTTGTATCTATCCTATAAAATTGCCATTACAACTCTGTCTGGCTTTTCATTTTTAAAATGCTTCCTTAAAAGGTGAATTAAGATAATTAAAAACAAACCTTGTTGAGCATTCCCGTAAGCACCTGATTATTCTAGCAGCACCATCCCAGTAAAGCTCTTCTAAAATTTAATTTTTGCACCTATGAACTTATTAAGAACACTCAGGAACACAACACTAGCAGAAACTGTTGAGCCTTCTTTGATATTGGCAACAGCTAAAGAAAACATCCATGAATCTTATCTTAATCTAAAAGTCATTTTACGTTTTTTTTGAGAAGAGATGCTGAGGCTTGTGGTTTGTTTTCCTCCAGTGTGATTTCTCCAAGGGTTTCTCCATAACTGAATATATTACTTCACTAATAGTCAAAATTGAACCACTACAGATCTTAGCTCTATCCTGTGCTTTAGCTGTGTCCTCTTTCTAACCGTCAAATAAACATTAGAAAAATGATTCTTCATAGATGTTAACGCTTTCACTTAAATTTCAAGTGTATAATTAAAGCTAGAATGTCAGATCAGTGATAAATAGAGGATCTTGGTGAAGACCTAAAAGCAAATGACCCAGTATATTTCTTTGTGGGACATGCTACCAATACTTGCCTTCATTAAGAACTAATCAGAGACCCTCCCTGTGGGAACAGTGGCAGTAGATCTGAATGTAGACGCTGCAGTTGCAGTTGTGCTGCACTTTTACCGTTTTCCAAAGTTCCAAACAATTGTTTTAATCACGACGTTGTGTTGTGTTAGTAACTTGTGTAGGATCGTGTAACGGGGGTGAATCTCGGCGTTACTCAGTTTAGTTCCCTGCTGTTAAAGGCAATGTCCCCATGGTTTGTCATCCAAAAACCAGCATTTAAACAAGGCTGTGTAATTTTCAGTCTTTGAAATGTGGATCTTTTTTGTTTTTTCTTTCAGCAACTCAAAAACTGTAAGAACTAAAAGGATAATGTAGTTTAATGCAGTGGAGTCATTTCAGCCCTGCCTGTAAAAGTAACCTTGCTCTGAGCTAAGGCTAAGACCACTACTAAAAAGAGCACAATAGCTACAATAATGTTTTTCTTTCCTTTGCGGTCAGAAACAAATATACCAAGGGACTGTGCTTCATACAGCGAGATAAGGAATAATTGTTTAGTTGAGGTAAATATAGTTTTGTCCACATTCTTTTTTCCAACCATGATGCCATACGGCGGGTGCAGGGTTGTACAGAGGAGTTTTCAGGGAGACCCTGTTCATAGTTTCATCTCCCTCGGCTTCCGTGGGGCCTCTGCAGTGTTAACACTCCATCCTGTCTGGTTCAGCTCCGCGTGTGGTTGGTACCAGTTGCTGCCACTGAAGAGCATAGCACTGTGTGTTTGTAGCCATGGAGTAATCTGTAGCAGGCTTTTTGCTAAAATGACTTGGGAAAAGAGTGATAAACCTCATCTTGCAGAACAGAAAGGAAGACAAAGCGGTATTATTCCAAAAAGGGTGGAGCGAATGGAGAATATATTATATATATATATATATATATATAGAGAGAGAGAGAGAGAGAGAGAGAGTATGTACATATATATATATATTATCTCCCTTAGCCTTTTTTCCTGTTGAGGATTTGTTGTATCCATAGTGTTTGAGCTTATATCTTGCATATATATCTCATATAATATCTCTTATATTGAGCTTTGCCTTTGTTCCATCACACAGCAGGACAAAAGGGACTGTGGAGGCATCTGAGCCCCTTGTTTTGTGAAGAGCTGGGCTGATGCTGGCCCAAGGGGTGAGGTGGAGCACGAGGAGGGCCCTGTCTGCTCTGCTTGACACAGCCCATGGAGCAGAGGGCAGGGGGAAATGTATATGGAAAATTCCAAGATGTAATGAAATCCTTTTTTGGGCTGGAGAAGAGGGATTTTGCAACTCTCACCAAAATGTGTTGTGCTTTAGCACAAACGTCAGCTTTACACGACTGTGTTGCATTGGACATTTCCACTGTGTCCTGTCTCTAACATAACACTTAGTCATTGACTTATTTTCTGATCTTGCATACTTTCTTTGGGAGGTTTTAGCCAAGCTATATCCTAAGAAATCGTCATCTTCAAAATCAGCTTGCGTCTTAAAAGAATTCTGACAAAAGTGCTGAGATGTCATCCAGCCTCCAACAGCTTTGAAAAATTAAATTCCATAAGGAAATCACTGTACACAGTGAGTACTTGTAAGGTCCTCTCTGCAAAGCAGCTGCGACTAGCACTCAACAATTTGCTTTCAAGAGTCTCACTAGTAAATAAAATATATAATCTCATATAGTTTGTTACTCCTTCAGCTGAGCTGTCCCTGCAGGTCTCAAGGGCAGCAGAGTTCTGTTGGAGAGCAGAGCTGCCATCCACCACATGGTAGCATGAAGCACCCGAGGGCTCTGCAGTGTCTTTTACAGTGTGTAGGGAAAATCCATCTGGCAAATAAGATTCATGGATATTTTCTTTAGCTGTTGTCAGTATCAAGGAAGGCTGAGAGTTTCTGCTAGTGTTGTGTTCCTGAGGGTTTTTAGTAATTTCATAGGTGCAAAAATAAGATGTAGTGATTTAAAATGCCCAAGACTGCTCCTACCATTTATTTTAATTATAATGCAGTCTTTGCTCCCTTCCAGTTTTCTGGAATTGTAGCTGACTCAAGTCTATGTAGTCTTTGCCCATAATCACCAAGTTTATGGCAGCCTGCAGTGTTGCAGATGTAGATCTGGTGCCTGCCCTGTGTCTGATATCACTGCTCTTTGCTTCTCCCTGCTACGAGGAAAGAAAATGGGAAATCAGAGGTTTGCATGTCATGGAAAGCATTGCAGATGTTTCTTGTCTGTAATCCACAGAGAGAGATGTAAAATCCATGTCTAATATTAGGGAAAAGCTGCTGTTTGTATTGAGTACTTCTGCTGTCTGTGATCCCTTATTCAGTAGCATGGGGGCGATAACTGATGCTGGGATCCGAATGCTGCATTTTGAGCAGTGCTTGAGAGTGCAAAACTGGTTTATTTGTGTTGATAACTTTAACTACTGCAGTTTTAGTAAAGCTCTATGGGTACAGGAGCAAGACAAGTTTTGCCTTTCCCTCTGTTTGATCAGGGCTTTACAGGGCTAGTCCTGAAGCCGTCCCTCGCATTAAGCTGCATGCCCTTTTTTGGAGATTTCCACACTGGCAGTTAATTGCAGCTAATCTTAAAATTTGCTTGTGAGAAGCAGTCTAATCACACGTATTTTTTCATAACTTACACTGACAGTTCTGAAGAGGTAGATTTATATTGGTAGTCCTGCCTAGTCTAGTGTTTATGTGTATGTGTGTATGTACATATATATATATAGAGTAAGTTAGTGTTGTACTGCAGGGATCAGGATATCTTTCATGGGAATATTCCACTTAGCCAATCTGTGCATTGAAAACAGTACAGCTTGTAGATAGCTTTATTAATGTACTACTCAGCTGCAATTACGTGTTTGAAGCAGAGAGCCCTGCTTGGCATCGGCGTTCACATTTATCACGCTGTTTCCATCAAGTGAAACGAGCCTCTCGTGGGACCCACAGCGTGTCCCAGCTGTGGGTTCTGCAGCTGGAAAATAAACCCAAGAGCTGCTGTGTTACAGGAGCCGTGGGCTGAGTTGCTGGCAGCACTAAGGAGACTCGAGTGTGTTTTTAACTAGGACATTCTCAGATGATACCTTGAGCACAGAGAGGAAGGGGGAGACCTAGTTAGTTCGGAGGAGAGGTATGTTCTTTTCCTTCTGGTGTTTCATCAAAGAGCAACCCTTGTAATACATCTAAAAGGCTATGGAGAAAATTGTTGATGTAAAGTGAATATTGCATATTCATTTTGGAATTTGTGAACATTTAATTCACTAAAGATACTTCTGCTACTGCAGCTGCTGTGTGGGGACAGTGGGACGTGTTCTGTGTTGCCCGTAGTGCAGAGCCGCAGTGAGGCTCAGATCAGAAGCTTCTGAACAGTGCAAGAACTGGGTCTCTCTGATTCTTAATATTGGAATTCCTAAACAGTCTTCTGACATCCCCTGCTCAGTTTCGCCTTAAATTTCTCAATATTAATTTTAATTGGTCCCTGGAGTTGTGAGATGTGAGGTAGATTGCTGCAGATGACAGAGAAGTTTAAAGATGCTGTAATGTTCCTTCCACCGTTGAATGCTGCATAATTTATCCTCTTTTCTCATGAGGATAAAGAAAATCTGTTAATCTGTTTACAATTTTAATATAATAAATATGTAAATGCAAAAGCTAGAATTTAACAGCGTATTTTTTTTGAAACATCAAAGCCAAGCAGAGTAGAAATATGTGACTAGATGGACAGTTTATTAGCAGTTCTAAGCTCTTCAAAGTGTATCTGCTTCTGACCTTATTCTGCTTATCCACAAGTGTCAAACAGTTTGGAAGGTCTGAGCTAGGAATTAAAACTCTCTGTGTGGGTGTTTGCAGATAAATAAAGTTTGTCTTTCACTACAACTAGACAAGAAAAAATATCGCAGGAAAGTAATCCAGCATTTTTGAATTTTCGAGGAACAAGAGCAAAAGGCTGAGGAAGAAAGGATTCGAATGGAGAACATCCTGAGTGGGAACCCACTGCTGAACCTCACGGGCCCAGCGCAGCCTCAGGCCAACTTCAAAGTGAAGAGGAGGTGGGTGCAGCCCGGGCAGGGGTGTCCCCAGGTCCCCTTTGGTGCTGCGAGAGCCTGCACGTGTCACCCTGCCACTGGCTCGAGCGCTTTAGAAGTCATCTGTCTTTTTAGGGCAACTGGAATTAATAGATAACCCTGTCTGAGTAAGATTCTTGTTGAGAGGTATCACAGTTACTATTGTGTTTGTCTAAGTTAGGGCCATTATTTTCTGTAAAGATAAAACCTTCATTCCCTGACATTCTTCTCACTTCTTTTTCTTATCCACAAACATGTAGAAAATAACTAGGGTGAAAAAGCTTTTTGTTTTGACTAAAATCTGATCTGCATGACTAGTTGTGCCTAATACCTCTGAATGGGAAGGCCAAGCCATGTTTAAATAGATCTGTAAATGGCAACTATTTTTTTTTTAAAAAAAGAGTTTAAACACATTAAAACTAAAAATTCTTTTCTTTCCAGATGGGATGATGATGTTGTCTTCAAGAACTGTGCCAAGGGAATAGATGAATCAAAAAAGGACAAAAGATTTGTAAATGATACTCTGCGATCAGAATTTCACAAAAAGTTCATGGAAAAATATATCAAGTAGTACAGTTTTATGTGCTTTGCTGCTGAAGGTCTTGGAAGGTCATAGTTGTTCCTCCCTCTCCCTCAGAATTCATGGCTTTAGTCATGAATTCCCAAATGCTTTTCCAAGATCATCAACAGCTTCATAATTGATAATTGCTGTGTGTCTGAAGTATTTTATTCTTTCAGTAAGCTTTCCTTTTTGATTTTAATTAAAACTTTGTGTTTCATGAACATTGTTGTTGTTGGTATCCATTGCTTTTAACAGCCTTCATGTAAATGGTAGAAGAGAGAACCTGATTTGCAGTAAATACTTGCAGCTGTTTCAGTTGTTTTCCAAAATAATCTGTATTTGTAATTATGGTGGCTTGTAACTCATACAAATCACATAAATGTGAATATTATCAAAGATAGGGAATAGCAGAGTATGATAAGCAGTATGACCTGAGAAAACGCGTAGTTTCTGTGTTAAACTGGACTTGTCTCTTTTTTTAAATCTTCCTCTCTAGTTGCTTCTTTATTAGCCACCAGGTTATGTTTTGGTGAGATACCTCCAAATTCTTGGCCAGAAATTCAGTTTGTAGAGCTCTTGCCTGGTTGTTTCTGGGGGATGCAGTGGAGGATGTGGGGCCGCACGGGATGGAGAATATTGGACTCTGGAGCCTCAGGGTTTCTCCCTCTGGTAACTCGCTGCAGTCCCGACCCGGCAGCCACAGCCCTGAGGCGGTGACGCTCGGCCTGGTGGGGTTTGTTTCAGTGCCATTGCCAGAAACTTGGAACCTGCTCATGAGGGCTGTTATTAAATGATGTATCTCATCAAGATACTGTAGTGCACTTCAGTTTCTCTTCTAAAATGTCTCTTTTAACACTTAATAGGACAATATAAAATACCAATTGCCAAAAAACTTCAATTGTTAAGATGTTTTTTTTCTCCCTTCGGAACAAGGAGTTTTGGCCAAGTGATGCCCTGGGTCTGAACCTCTCTTCTGGTCAGCTGAGCACACGTCCTGTTCCTTGCATTTCTCTCCTAAGCCCAGAAGATGCAGTGCTGTCTGCCTGGGAGGCTGCAGGGGCAGAACTTGAGCAGTTTATAGACAATTTTTGCCCTTTTCCTTGCCTATGTTACATTCAGTTTATTCCTACAGGTACCGTCTTACAGTTAATATTCCTTGCAAACGTTTAATTTGAGAATGTCCAATACTTATTTATTAAGTGAGCAAGCACAGGGCACAATGTTTAGATTTTTTGTTAGGCGTGACTAATATCCTGCAAACACTTCCTTTAGTTTTGGCTGTATTTTCCAGCCTTCCATGGAGCAGTGCAGAGCGTGCGGTGCCAGCAGCTGATGCCCACGTTGGCTTGGGAGGGAGCTCTGCAGCCTGGGTCGAGGCACGTGAGGAGCTGCTGCTGCTGCCACGGGAGGGCTGCGTCCGCGTCGCTCCTGCTGCCCGTCTCGTGGTGGTAACAGGGTGTTGGGGGGCAGGAAAAGCCCTGCAGTCCATCGTTTCTTCTCCTTAAACTGTAGCTACCCAATTTAGTGGAGGCAGCTGCTGCTTTAGGTCTGAGCTCCCAGCGCTGCTGTCCTGGCGACTCCAGAAACACCCTGGTCTGGCCGTGCTGCAGCTGCAGTCCCTGTGCCAAGGGGAGCAAGGGGACACGCAGCCCCGCTGGAGAGGGGACGCGGCGGCAGCAGCAGCTCTGTCTTCAGAGCAGTGAGTGCGTAACCTTACCGCTCGTGTGCTGGAAATAACGGGGATCTTTGAAATAAAAAATGATGCTTTTAGCAAGTCACAGGGCCGGGCCTCAATGCGCTCTTCAGTTTGGCAGCCAGTTGTTTTCTGCACAGGGAAGAGTATCCGTTTCCTACAGCTTCTGCGCAATGTGTAGGTCCTCCTGCGTATTCTTCCCCCTACCCGTCCCTCTCTGCCATGGTTCAGGAGGAAGAGCAGTAGAGGCTGCTTAAAATACACCGCTGGCTCGTAGCTTTACGGGAGTTTTCCTGTTGTTGCTGCGGTTCAGCTAAGCCTCAGCAGCCGGAGTTTGCTGATCCTGTCCCCAACCTCCTGCCTGGGCCTTTGTATTTCAGCCTCCCGCTGCTTAACCTGAGCCACTGCCTGGAGACCCTGCAGCCCCCGGTGCCATTAGGTAATTAAGGACTCCCAGCCTCATCACGTGGCAGGTTTTGCATCATTGACTGCGGAGCTTTCTCTGCCTGCCCTGTGAGCTGCAAACCTCGCTGCGCGTTTGCCCTGGAAGGGCGCTGAGCTCTCGGTGTTGATCTTGCAGCTTAGTTTTGTATGGTCCATCTAGCGCTAATCTAGCAAGAGCCAAGTCCATCATCTTGGTTTATAAAACTGCAGCGAGACCATGAGCTCTTAAACGAGGTTATGTTGCTGCCCCAGCAGTTCTCCAGGACCTTCTGGTCAGTGTGACAGGAGCTGCCGACAGAATCAGCGCAGCCGCAGCCCGAGTGCTGCAGGCGGCAAGTGGGGGAAAGTCAAGTGGGTGCTTCAGGGAATGTAACAGTCTTGATTGCAAACGATGTAAAATGTTTCATCCTCGTTGTTCTTGTTGTTCCTGTTCTTGATGTTGTCTTAAAAGCAGCTTCCCCACTTTTCAGGGTTATCACTGGTGTATCCTTAGCATCAGGGACCGCCTTTGGAGTAGAAAACAGGACTGCCCATAAGGAATAAGAGGTAAACTTTTTTTTAAAACTTGATTTGGAGCACGATATGATTATTAAGGAATAAGAGCTTAGTGATAGCCTTGCATCATTAGCCTTGCCTGGAATGACTGTGCTTTAACTGAGCTGTATCAACAATAAATATTTTACCATCTATTTCTCTTAAGCAAATGTGTGAATATTAAAAGCTTCATATTGCACTCGGCAAATGAGGCATTTGTCAGGGATTCATTCAATCATAGGTACCATAGAAGCATTCTGCAAATGGGAAGAAGATGCCAAAAGAGGGAGAGAGGGGACAGAGGTGGTGGGGATGGCGCTGGCCCTCAAGGGCTCCTGGGCAGCCTCTCCTCTCCTAAGAGTCTCCCTGGAGCTCGGGCAAACCCTGCGTGTGCCAAGTCCCAGAAAGCTGCTGAACTCGCTCTTCTCACAGCTACCCCTGAGAGCCCCAAGGACTGGAGGGCAGACATGAGGACGGGACGAGCCGCAGCGGGTCGGGGCCGTCGCCCTGGGGCCGTCGCCTCGCAGGAGCGGCTGCTCCAGGAGGGGCTTCCTGATGCCCGGGAAGAGCTTTGGCCTCCAAGGGCAGGTTCCGCGAGCCCGAAGTCCTGATCCGCCAGGGAAAGGCAGAGTCACGCGTTGGAGGGGCTTTGGGACTTCCTTGTTCTCTACACTGTAAATATGGAGGGAGAGAAGGAAAATACAGACCAACTGTTCTTCATGAAAGTCCTCCTTCCGTTTATTTTTTTTTTAAAAGCTTGCAAGTTTTTGACATGAAACTTTGTCAACTGTTGGTCAAGAACAACATATCCTGCTAAATTTGTCTTTCTTGGGAAGATTTTTTTGGCCTGCTTTTCCCAAAGAAATAAAGTCTCTGCTTTGTTTTTAGATTGCTTTTTCCCTAGGCAGACTGACATCTTTTAATAGTTATCCTTGTAACCATAAAAGCAACTACAGCCTCACTAACATACTTATTATCCCCCAAGGTAACAGCACAGATAGGCACGTTTTGAAGTATCATGTTTCCTTTAGAAAGGCACCTCTGAGCCCTTTTTTGAGGGGGGAATAGGAGAGAGAGTGATGTTTCCATAGATGTCAAAATTATTTTTAATAAAAAAGCGCCTGTGTTTTTATGTCGTTTGGTCGCAGATACACTTTGCCACTGTGCTGCTGCTGCTCTAAGATCACTCAGGCTGACTTTTATGAATTTCAGACTTTCCTTCCTGTGTTTCCTTTCCTAGGGGGACACGTCAGGGGCTGTAACAGAGGAAAGTTGCCTGTGATCTTTGCCTGACAGCAAACAAGACTGGAGATTAAGCAGGGACTAGGGGCTAGTTTTTAACATTGCTTCAGTTCAGAGCGCTGGAATATACTTGAAGGATGTGATAAAAGTGTGGATGTGCAGTCGGGTTTTTCTTTTTTTCCCCTCTTATAACTTCCGATCAGAAGCTTTATGTCACTGGCTTTACAGAAGTTTTATCTTTGAAGCAGAAACTGTAGCTGGTGACGGAGAACTGCTACTAAAGTGCCTTGTGCAGCTCCAACCAGAAGGCAGATTTATGTAAATCTAGACAAACTAAATCTCTCCAAACACCAACTTCCCACGAAGCCTAAGGAATGAAGCCCCTTGCAGAGCCAGGGGAAGGGTGCCAGTCATGAGCTGGAATAACGAAACCAAGAAACCCAGCGAGTCCAAGTGCTCCCCACTGAAACCAACAGCATCTGAATAGCAGAGGATGATTTGTGGTAACTTGCCCTGTAATACAATTTTATAGCTAATATCAGGAACCTGTTATGATAGATTTTATAAGCCAGGCTATATTGTGAAGAACTGAAATGCTCAGAAATGTTGGTGAAGGACAGGGATGAGAGAAATTGTGCAGCACCACAGGAAGTTGTGTTGGAGCCAGCTGGGAAGCTCCTCTCTCCTCAGTACCTGCCCCTGCCTTATCTAAAACAGTGTCCCTCCTCCCTGCCTTCTTCTTAGAGATATTAAGAAATTATACTGCTTATTCCCAAGTGGGTATTTCCAGCGGGCAGGATTGCCGGCAGCAGTGGGAGGGTCTGTTCTTGCTGCGCTGGGGGAACACGTCCACGCAGGCTGGGTCGGAGCTGGGTGAGAGCAGGGCCCGCCGGTCACTCCGGCCGCCCAGGGACAGGGCTCGGGGCCGATCCCCGCGGGGCGGCAGGGGAGGGTTTGGGGCCTGTGCTCTGTGCTGCCCAGGCCCCGCGTGTGAACGTGCCTGCGGGTTGTGTCCATCCCACAAGGAGAATCTCGGATATTTTCCTTCCAGGTGAATCAGCTGCCCGAAGGAGAAGTCGTCTCCTTCAGGTACCACAATGTGTCCAGGAGCTGATGTGCCCTCGACATCATACGTCCTCCCGGGTGGAAACCATAGATGGGCCTTGACACATGAATTTCTCTCCATGTGCTTGCCTGAGTTTGCCCTTCTGGTGCAGACCGATATCACTCGAGCGCCACACTGACGCCTTTGGGGGCAGGAGGACGATGGGCTTGAGCAGGACCGGCCACAGCCTAATTCAGGACCTAGTTCATGAAGTGTGATATTGCTGTGTGCTCTTTGCCAGGTCTCAGGACAGGCTGCGATATTCTCTCTTCTCCCATTTTTAAGGACATTCTGTCCTGGAGACGTAACCAGGCCAGTCTGAAGCCAGGGACAACTGGGGCTGTCGGCACTCAGCAGAAAAGCAGGAGTTGGGCTCTTCTGAGTCCTTCTGTTTCCTTCTCCTGATGAAGTCACTAACAGCTCAGGGAGGCCTCTTCCAAGCCAGCCTGTCCATTTAGCTGTTTGTGGTTTCATCAGATTGCCCATTGCAAGACCTGTTGTGGGGAGCTGAGAGGATTACCGGTGCAGTTTGTTTTGGAGGGTAATACTCTGCTGGAGCATCTTTCTGGTTTAAATGTTTATGGCTGAGTTAATATCAGATGGAAGCACATGTGAGCTAGCGATGATGATGATGATGAATCATGTTCTTTGAGAGCTTTAGAAATTATTCATATCGGTTGAGAGCTGTACCTTTTCTTGCCCAGGTCCCCCTTAAATTATATACGCTTTCCAAAGTGTAAGCTTCTTAAAAATATCTTTTCTCTTTTTTCAATATAGACAGTGAGAGGAGGAATATTTTTAAAAGAATCCTAGAGCCAAGGAACAACAACAAACAAACCAGTAACGTCCTTTTTATGTAATAACTCTCTTAGTCGTTCGTTCCAATAACGAGTGCCCTAAGTGGTGCTATGTGGGTGTTGGAGTGGGAGCTGCTAATCGGGACTCCGGGCATCTATTTTTGGCTGCTAACCCAGGATAATGGCCTGGATGTAATTCCCCCTGGTTGGCTCACACTGCAGAACTCTTGTTATTTGTGGAGTCAGGGATGTTCCCCATCTCAAGAGCATCTGCTGGCTGCTCTATAAAGTGAGGCTGATCCTGCCCTACCTGGGCTGCCCCACGTCCCAGTAAATCCCTGCACAGCTCCAGGAGGAGGTTAAGGGCTGATGGGGCGGCTCAGCCCCAGTCTGAGCCCCAAGGAGAGCAGAAGATCTGCAAGGATCTGCACACGCTGCTGAGGCTGGAAAATCCATCCAGTCCAAACCCATGAGTGGAGCCAAGCAGGCGCTTGGGCAGCAAGATCCTTCGTGCCGAACGCAGCTTCCTCTGGGCAGTGTTTCCCGCTGGCATGTGGGGAGCTCTGGAGGTGCTTCCAGCCTGGACACGGCCGGGGAGTGTCATGGGGGGTAAACCAGCCTCGTGGCAGTGACGAATCTGAGCAGAGCGTGGACTGCCCCATTCCAATGGCGCTGGTGGGATCAGCTACCGCCAAAGTTACGGAGCGGGAGGGGAGGGAATCGCTGTGGGCAAGAGCAGCTTGCAAGAGGCTGAGCCCCGTGCGACATGGCCCGCCTGGAGCTGCTCAGATGTTGAGAGGGAAGGAGCTGGGAAGGGCTGGAGGTGGAACGGGTGTGAAGAAAGCTCATTTTCAGTCTCCCTTGCTGAACTGCAGAGCAGTAACTGCAGAGCATAGAAGTGTGGCTGGACCTAGCACAAGATCAGTAAGTTACGGCCTTTGACACTGAGATTTTATTAAAATTACATATTGTCAAAGGCAATTTTGGTCAATTAGCTGTGATCTGTCACAAGATCATACATTTGCAATTCTATTCTTCCTTTTAACAGCAAGCTTTTAACAAACTGTGGATTAGAGAGGGGAGCACTTGTGGATAAAGTCCCTATTGCTGCAGACTGGCTGGCTGGCTCCTCCTTGGCTTTTGTTGGTTTGGAGCAGGGTTGTTTTGCTATTTCATCCCTTTTTTCCCCCAATGCGTGCTTCTTGCCAAGAATATCAAATCTGAGAATGGGGATGAGCGTGTTACCAGAAAACAGAGCCGCCACGAGGCGTCTTGGTGCAAGGGGCTGGGGTTTGACAGCAGACCTGGAGGGTGTTTGCACTGTGTCTAATTGGAGACAGATGCAGCATACAGCTAACGGAGGCAGAAAGCTTTAAAAAAATGGTGAAAAGAAGGAAAAAAAAAAGGGAAGACTCCCCTTGGTATTAATGGGGATCATGCTAATGGGGAGAAGAAATGGCCCCAATCTCTGCCAGCACCACAGCCCAAAGCCCTGGGGCTGCTGGGCCAACTGTCTGACTTGGCGCTGACACGGATGGGGAGCCCTCGTGCAACCGTTTAATGTGTCTGAGCTGCAGAGGTGATGGCCCCGCAACGGGGAGCAGATGGACTCGCCTGCGCTTGACAGCTCAACAGGACTCGTTTCAGCTGCTGGGGAAGATTCGGAGTTTCAGCTTGTAATATTGGTCTTTGACAACTAGTTCAGGGTCCTGTCAGCACATTTTCCAGAGCACTCAACGTCTGCAGTAAAATGCTGAGCACCTTCGGAAGTTGTGGTCAGTTAAGCAGCATCTGGAAGGGAGCAGGGAGGTTTTGAAGATCTGATTTCTGTCGCAAGATGCCTAAAAACTCTGACCCTGGGTAATTAATCCTGTGATTGGCACAGCCCTGGTTTTACCCCACGTGCTTCCTCAATTCCTGCAGCTGCAAATGAACGGAGAGGGAGACCAAGATATTTCTGAATACTTGAAGTTCCTTTTGTAAGTGAAACATGTTTTGTTTTGTTTTCAGTGGAGTTAACAATGCAACAAAAGCTTTCTCGGAGTATCTCGAACCTGAACGTCAGCCTCGCTGGTTTTGGCGGCGCGGGGCCGGCCGCAGCAGCAGGATGTGGCTGACGGTCAGACAGCGCAACCTGACACAAACCCGTAGGTGACGGAGCCGGGCGTTGGAGGGGCGGCTTCGTGCCACACGCGTGATGACAGAGCTGGCTCAGCACCTGCTCCTGCTCAGGAAGGAGATGGGCCAGCCCTCTGAAAACCCCCGCAGAGCTATTAGTATCTCCTTGAGGGTTTATCGCTGCTGAGCAGCAGCTCGTGTTGCCAGTGAAATGCCCAGGCCTTCAGGCCACCTCATTTATTTTTTTCCTGACTGCTTATTTATAACATTTAAACAAGTTTTGAGCTGCGGTGTATAAATTCTTCCGAGTGCATCTGTTAGTCCTTATGCTAACACCTCGTTTCTCCTCGCAGCATTTGCATCCAAGATTGCCCGTATTTCCATTAACCAAGAGCCGCTGCGAGGCTGGTGCGAAGAGCCCAGAGCTCATGTAAACAGCCAAAAATTTTTATCATCACTTCGAAGCATTTGGATCCCAAAGCGAAATCCCGGCCTTGCTCGGCTGAGTTGCTGCAATCCTTTCATGCTGCAGCTTTGTCCCCCAGCGCGGCAGAAGAGCCAAGGGGGTCGGGGAGCCGTGGAGGAGGACGGGGAGCCGCGGAGGAGGACGGGGAGGAGCGGAGGAGGACGGGGAGCAGCGGAGGAGGCCGGGGAGCAGCAGAAGATGCGGCAGCGTCGCGCGCGGATCAGGGTATCCTCTGCAGCGACTTCCCGCCTGTCTCAGCTCAGGGGCATCTCGCGTGTTACAGGCTCTGAGACCCAGCAGACAAGGTCAAGGCAAGGCCAGAGAGCCCAAGAGGGAGAAATGAAAACAGACCGATTTAATATAAACTCTGTGTTTTCTTGTCCCTGCTTAATTTACACTCTGCATTTTTGACTTTTCTCTGAAAGCAGTGTTTATCTGGCAGGGGACAACTCATTAGCAGTGAAGAAGAGCATCAGATTTTTCTGTGTTTTGTTTAAACATTATTTTTACCCATGTTTTTTAATACGAATGAGCAAAAACCGCCCATCCAGTGTAGGGCACCCCCCCTGCCTGCAAGGCCTCCTGCAGCTCAGGGCCAGGGAGCTCCCCTGGGCCACTCAGCACCTCCCTACAGCCCCCCACGTCCTTCCCTGTTGGTTCTGGTTTGCTTTGAATTTGAAAGGAAATAAAACAACGACTCAAGTAAAACATTTAAGCATTTTAAACTCACTGGTTTTGGGGGGGGGGTTGTTTTGTTTTTTTAGGCAGAGGAAAACCCATCTACAAAAAGGAAGGGAACTTTTAACTTCAATTGAAATTGCTGGAATTTATGAAAAAACATTGTCATGGTGAACATAAACTTGTATTTTGAATATAATAATATTCAGAATATGGTGTGTCTAGGCAGAAGTCTTCTGTTTTTCTTAGATGAAGGCCACTTCTATGAAGTCAGGATCTTTTTCAGGATTGGAATCCCCCCTTTCAAAAGCGCAGGACAAGGCCTAACGCTGTTGGTTGCATTAAGGCTGCACTGGGAAGCTGCAGTATTTTTGTGAGCCCCGTGGTGGGTGGCTGTGGGCACGGCCGAGCAGGGTTTCCATCCTGCTGCTCCACTGCACTAGCCCATGCCCACTGGAAACCCATATGGCGTCAGTTTGATTTACTGAGCTAAATGTGTTCTGTGCTCCTGGCCAGGCAAGAAAACTCCCCTAGAGCTCTCAGGTCATCATCTCATAAGCATGAGATGGGTTTTCTGGCCTTTGGCCGAGGTGAAGCTGCTAATGATTTTATCATTTTTCTATGCCATAAATGCATATTTTGGAAACACAGTGCCGAGGATGGGCATCTTCTACACCAACAGTGTCCACAGGAACCCACGTGGAACATGAGACAGGCTTGGAGCTTCGGAAAGCCAACAAGCCAAATGAACATCCCTCTGCTTTAGCCAGCCCCGGAGAGATGCAGGGCTCAGCTTAGCACTGAGGCACATGGGGGTGGGAAACACGTAGGGAAAACGTGTTCCTTCTGCCATAGCACATACAGCCCCAAGCTTTTTCAGAAGTTTCCTTCTGACAGATTTTAACATTTTAGTGTTTCCCAAATGCTTCCAGCACCCTGCATGGCCCCTTGTCCTAGCTCTCTGCCCAGCTACGTGGGCTCCCCAGTGGATATCAGCTTTGTTATTAGTTTGACAGTTTTCTGGGGGAAAGGAGGTGTGTGAACATACCTGGTGGGATATTTTAACCTGTGCACTCAGCTGGTGCTTGGGTGCCTGGATGCCCTTCAGGTGCAGAAGCACCGTCTGCATCTGGCCCGTAGGCCTTGCTCAGGCACCGCCTCAGGGTGCTGCCTCATGTCCTGCACAGGGGCAACGCGGCTGAAAGCAGCCGCCCAAATCACGGGCCAGGGTCCTTCAGGGTCCTCAGACCCCTCATCAAGGAGTCCAGGAGCGGTTCTGCACCTCCAGGTGCTACCATGGACTTGAGATCCTGGCTCTGAGCATCTAACCTCCCTGTGCTCCCCTACATCACGTCTTCAAGGGATCGGGATTCCAGGGAGCTGCCTTTCCAGGGCGTTGCAGAAGTAGGTCCCTGGCATTTGGGAATTGCTAAGTGATCCTTGGGTGGACTTTTGCTGTGGAAACGTTACCTATCGTGACGCACTTGCAACTCTCTAATCCCACTTGCCAGACATCCAGTTGCCATGTTGCCTATAGCAACAGCTCCTGATGGAAAATACGAGGGCTGTGACAAATGGATGGGATTGCTGGTGGCTGTACGGGAGTGGTTGGTTTTATCTTTTTGTTTGTTTGTTTGTTTGTTTGTTTTTTGTTTGTTTGTTTTCCTTTGCAGACCTTGCAATGTTTTTTGTTGTGGTTGCGATGTCATGGTGTGCAGTTCAACACTCATCTGGCACCTCAGGCAGCTGAAGGAACCAGAATGCAGCAGCCTGGGGCAAAGGGATGGAAATCACAGATGATTTGATCACTCTTCTATTGCTTAAACAACTTATTTTCTTGGCAGGGATCTTGTGGGAAGAAGCGTGTGGCATCATCAGGAAATTCTTTTTTTCTGGAAAAAAAAAAAGTATGATATATAGGTGCGTGTGTGTGTTTAAATCAGTGCACACAGGGCAGTCTCATAGTGTAGCATGTCGGTGAGACGTAGGTGACATGTGGAGCTGTTGGTCCCCTGGGTCGGTGCTGCTCAGCGGCTTTCGGAGTCCCCAGCTCGGACTCGCTGCTGCACAATGCTCAAGTCAGACGTTTTGGCTTCAGAGGGGCTGAGCTGCACAGAGTGACTCACAGTTTTGGATGTCTCTGTTTCTGGGTGACCCTGCCTGAGTTATGTAAGACAGCATGCACGGGCTGCATGCCTTCCCAGGCCCCTCAGGCCTCTCAGAGCTTGAAAACCACCCATCACATTTTCAGATCTTGGCCCTTTCCACCCCTTTCTGAGGCAGGGCTGGGCTGCCTGTAGCTCAGGGCTGCAGTGAGGGAGCTGGTGGCACAGGACAGCAGTGATGGATGCTGTACCCGCAGGACGGCACCAGACGGGCGGCTCTGAGCTGGGCCTGAGGATTCCAGGTCAGCCCATTAGCTCAGGGGTGCCCAGGGAGGGCAAGGGAGCCTGTCACAGCCAACCTGCAGCCGTGAAGACCACGAGAGAAGGCACTCAAGGAGCAGAAGGGCTCACTGGCCCCATCACATGGGGTCGCTCCCGCTTGCACATTGGGAAGGCCGTGACTGGCTACCCTGGTGACAACCTTGTGCTGGCTCTGTCCACCACAGAGCCAGGTGCCAGGAAATTACCTTTCTACCCGGGCAGCAGCCACAAAGCTGACTTCGGACTCAGCTGCCTCCAAAGCAGAGCAGGGATGGCCGTGAGGGCCAGCTGGCCTGCAAAGTGACAGTCACGGCACTGGCCTGGGCAGCATCACAGGGACCTTTAAGCACCACGGTTGCTTGAAGTGGACTGCAAATGTCATAGGAAAGGTGGTGATTCAGCGTGCTGCTGTAACATCAAACCTTCATCCCAGCACATCTCCAAGTGCTGGTATATTGTTGTTCTGCATTGTTATGTAGGGGTTTAATGAGCTTTTCAAAACCTCAACACCAGGCACTTGGTGGGAGAGGTGTGTCCTTGTCAGCTTTGTGGACAGGCAATGATGAGCTGTCAAATAATAATTAACTAATAATTACTTGTTCCAGAGCAAGTTCTTTTTGAGGAAGTGTCTCCAGTGGTTGGAGAGGTTGACTTTGGCCTCATCAGCTTTCCTTCTTCATTTTCTGTTTGAATGTTGTTATGGAAAAAATTTGCTTAATCAATTTGCCATTGCTGAGGTCACTCATCTTTAAATGAATGAACTCATGCTAGTGTTCGCAGCCCTTCCTCTCCCTCCCATTCATGAAGCAGTCTCATCTTTCCTGCGGTGGGGCCAGAAGTTATCAGGACAGCCCTGGAAACAGGCATCTCCTTCTCCATGCTGTGGTCATTAACACCATCCAGTTCAAGGTAGGAGAAAAAGAACAGTTTTATTCACCACTTTTCTGTGGCTTCCTTGCATTTGGGGTTGATTTCCATCCCTTTGGCTCCTCGCTACCACTCTGTGGTTGTTCAGGCGCTGCCGGGTCCCCTCCGAGCACACGGGACCTCCCGTCCCTGCCGCTGCCCCTGTCCCCTTCACAGTCCTACTGGAAAGTGTTTTCTCAGGAAGATCCCAGGGTGCTTGCAGCTGGAAACACTGCAGGAAAGTGCATTCTCATGGGCTTTTTCCTAAGAACAGTGAATTCCAAAGGCTCTTCCTGACCCTTGTTATGAGAAACTAGATGCAAACAGACACTTAAGTGAAAGCCCTGCTGCCATGGCAGGGGCAGCTCTTGACGGCTTGTTTAAGTGTTCCACGTTGCAGAGCAGCAGTGGGGAGGAAGCTGCAGTTGCCAGGACTTCCCAGGGCCGCACTCAGCACCCGCACAGTTCGAGCACTGCCCATACCCACCAGTGCCATCAGCACCACAGAACCTTTGCCTGGGGCACAGCAGAAGAAACCCCAGAGAGCTGTACTGCACAAGGTGCTAGCTGGGGACTTGCTTCCAGTCCTTGCTATCTCTAATTTCACGTGTGACAGTGAGGAGGTCATCCAGGCTCTCTGGGCTTCACTTCTTGTTATGTGAAATAAAGGATGACAGGCTAAACTAAGGCTGAGAGACACCCGGGTGCTCTGCCAGTGGGGCAGGCTGATCCGTGAAAAGGGTTACGGATGGAGGAGCTGTGGTCTGGTTTTAGAAATCCAGGGCAGCTCAAGTCTAGGCTCTGTGAAGTGAGACCTTGGTGTTGTGGGATTTCCCCTAGAAATTATTTGGTCTCTAGGATCACTTCCAAAACCTTTAGAAAATACCAGCATCATGCCATGTGTTCTCACAGGTGCCCTGCACCAGCTCTGCTGTGTTTCTCCTAAAGGCACAGAACAAATGGCATGCAGTAGCTTATGGCCCTAATGCTGATGCGTCAGACTGGAGAGGAGGGAAGATGCAGAAGGAAGAGGAAAAGCACGAGCACCATGTCCCACCAAGGGCAGTGGGACACTCACCCATGGGGCCCACAGGTAAGGGCATCCGAGCAAATCCCTCTGCCACGTGGCACTGCAGCTCCATGTGCCACTGTACAAAGTCACCTGTCACCGGAGCTCTCTGCTCCATCTAGTCTCATCTCTTTGGCGATTTTACGTGAGGAGCAAAGAAAGGGAATTGGACAGGTCCATTGCGAGAGCGTTCCCTTGTCCTCCTGTGTTCCTGTGCTGCAGCTGCCCCTTGGCTGCAGCAGTGCCTCCCCCGCGCCGCCCTTGTCCTGCAAGCCCCAAAACAGCCACCCCTTTCCCTTTTCTCCTGACACATTCTCCACTCCTTCCCTCTGCCTGGGGCCTGTTCTAGTTTAGATTCATTTTCCTTTGAACATGAATGGGCCCAGTGTTTCCCCTCCTGCAGCTTCTCCTGGGCAAAAAAGGAGAATCCTGCTTTTTGACCTGATTCTCTTGCAATGGGGTTTTTCCGTGACACCATCACACCGATGGTTCAGCATCATCATCTCTCTCCAGCATTTGAAACTAGTGCAGTGTCTTCTAGTGGACATCATTGGCTTCATTCACAAATTCAGATTTTCTGTGCTATTACGTTTTCATCCTATTTCTACAATCCCATTCCCCTGGGTTGGTCACTTCCTCCATGCAGACCCTTTTTTGTTGTGAGAACTGCTACGTGTTTATGCTATCAGCTCCTCCAGTAGCAGGTTATTTTTTTTGTCTCAGTGGCATCACCAGAAAGACTGAGTCTCATCACACTGATGGGTAGGATTCATAGTAGTTATGTGAGGAATGACTGTAGTTGTTTCAGCCTGAGAGGACCCTATCTGAAACACGGCCCTGTTATTTCCTTTAGAGCACTGACCCTTTTGCTACTCATATTTCACAGGTTCTTCCTACTACAAATAATTTCATGTAGGCACCATGAAAAGTTTTACTAAAATCCAGAGAGATGTGTCTAAGTGCCTCTTTTTTTATTTAGAAAATTAATTATTCAGGAAAGCTAGCAGAATTCTGTGGCAAGAATTTCATTTGGCAAACCCCTTTTCGACAAGTAGAGCTGTAGTTGCCCATGGCACCTTTCTTGCCCTTCTTAAATTATCTTTTTCTTCTCAGTGCCACAACTAAAACTCAGTAGATTAATTTCAAATACTTGCGACTGGATGCTCAATTTCATGGTCATTTCATCCCATGACTCTGGGATGGAGCTGCTCCAGCTCTTCTATGTGCAGGCACTGAGCGATTTGAGATTTGCTTTCCCTTTAGATGTGGTCTTTTCCATGCCCTCAAGACCATCATCCATCTTTATTTTGTCCTGAGATTCAGCATCATCTTTCTCCCCAAAGGCTGCCAAACAGCCACTTCTAGAGGGGATACAGTTTTAGTAACCTAAATCTTTACCTTAAATCTTTCCTCAGCACATAAAAGCTACACTGCTTTCCTGTTTGCTTCTTATTTATGACTGATGAGCATTTTTCTAGCTGTTTTAATTTCCTTTGCAAGATCTAACACAGCTTGACTTTGGCAGTTCTTACTTTACCCCTTCACTTCCTGACTTTTAAATATTTCAATCCTTTTTAATCCTTTTTTTCCTTTTTTTTTCCCCCCATCTGTTGCAGACTTGTGGTTATTTCTGATATTCTGCTTGTGGGAATTCTTAATCCGGTTCAGGCTTTGGCCCTTCCCCTGACAGATTTCCCTTCTTGCTTGGGCATTTTCCAGACTGTAGTCAGTTCATTTCCTCAATTTCCCTGATTAATTTCTCAAGATTTTCCCTCTGAAATAAAAGATATCAGTTAGGTAATTTCCCATCTTTTTATTTTAATTTAGATACGATGAGATCATGTCAAGATGTTTTCAATGACCAGTCCTTTTATAAGGAAACCAGGCAACTCTTGTCCAGGTTTGAGGTCTTGTACTGGACCTCATAATCACTAGCAGCATGGTGGGAAGTTAGAGTCTTCCTAAAGATGCCATCCACGACGTTGCACGCGTTAGTTCTATGACAGCAATGCCGATGTCTCCTCCTTTGTCAGTTCATTGCTCTCATCCTGAGATTTGTAGGTCACCAAGGCTGCAGGAATAGCTGGGTATAAGAAGTATGGAGGATTATGTCTTGAAAGGTTAAAATCTTTGGCTTGGTGCAAATGGGACATCAAATCAATACTCCACTCCACTACAGTAACATTAGTATCTGCTGTTAATTTAGGAGGAACTTTTCACACTGTCAACTGCTCTCCAGTGGTTTTCAGCACCATGATTGCAAGCCTCAATAAATGACAGATCAACCGGAACGATACTGAACCATTTCATCCTCTTTTCTGTATGTCACTTTAGTGTCTCCTAAGGACCCAACACTGCTCCTTCTCTTTTGTTGGCGTTGTGGAAACAAGATCAGGTCCTTAGACTTCTTTGTCCCGTGGCTTGAAACCTTTAGGGAGTTGCTCTGCCTCTGCCAGGCTGAGCTCCTTCAACCTTTGTTCCAAACACATGGTTCTCGTTAGAACTCCATGACATACTGCTAACTTGGGGCCCAAACAAACATTAATTTGAGCTGAGAACAATTTGCTCGTACTAAAACTAATTTTCTGGAGATTTCAGTTGAGGGCCAGATGAGTAATGATAATAAAAATGCTTGTGGATACAGCTGTGACTAGATAGAAGGCAGTGTGATAGAAGATGCTAGAGGCTCACCAGTGCCTCCCATTGCTTGTGAGGCCGTATCGAATCTGAAATACACAAAACTGAATCTGTTTCTGTGATGAACCCATTTCTTTCAGAGGAAGGTTTCTGTATCACTTGTTCCTAAGTTGTTCTTAAATGTAAGAAGAAATGCATCAAACTGCATTGGATGCTCTCAGTGTGGCATGAAAGATGTAGCTGCTGCAAGAGAGAGATCAGACAGAAATGTTTTACCAGCACAAGTGAGCAATGGCTGCATTGCTCCCCCGGCAATGCACCAACCTATCCAGCAAATGATACACATGAATCTCTGCCTAGTCAAATTCTCTTTTTTCTGTCATGGTCTGCTAAGGGAAACCTTCAATGCATAAAGCAACCAAAAGGATAGCCTCCCTAAATGCATTTGGGGATGGATAGAGGTGATTTTTGACTCTATGATACTTCCCAGCCAGGCTTGCAGTCAGGCTTGCAGTCTGACAGAGAGTATAAAATGGGCCTGGACTGGCGAGTAGATTATTGCTGAGGGATCCTTGCTGCTTTCAGTGTCTGAGCAGTCCTGGAGCTGATGCAACTTCATGTGTCACCTTTATTGGTATCAGCATGGCCACTCATAGGGTGCTACTTGGGCATACTTCTCCAGCGATAATAAAACTTTCCAGTATCCAATGATCCAGACTCCTGCTCCCTGTCCCATGAAACACCCTCGGCCACCTCCACCCTATGTCTCTGTCCCACAGGTAAAAAGCAACTCAGCCCTGAAGTCAGCTCTGTGCCTGCACTGTGGGCTCACCAGGAGAGGATGCTGTGTCCTCTAGCACTGACCAACCCCCTTGATATCTGCTGGGTTGGTTTGAACCCTTTGGTGAAGTCCTGCACCCTCTCTTGAACCCTGAAGATCACACGTCCTAGTATAGTCCAACCACACGAAGAGCAGCTTCAGGGAATGGCACCTTCTTCCCATGCTCCAGCCCCAGCTTTGCTGGTTGACCTGCTACCTCCCTCTACTGTGCTTAGCCAGCAGCATCTGCCGGGCTAAAAGCCCCTGTTGGCCAGCAAGGTGCTGAGTCCCGGACAGCAGGCGGGGACCTGACCATTGAAGGAAGCTAAAAACACTCAGAGCGTGCCGGTTGCAAACAAGACATTGCTTCTTGCGCCCAGCTGTGTTTATGCAACAAAACTTGTTTTTCCCTGCTCTCAGGTAAGTTGAATGGAAAAAATATATATATATATATATATATATATGAAAAGAAAGGATAATCTGCGTATCTGATTTTTGGCTCCTTAGCTTAGTTGTTGCGGCTGTCTCATGGGACTCTCATTCTCCTAGCACTGGGCTGTGGCGGCTGTCACCTGTGCTCACAGGTAGTCCCTGGGCAATGCCCATGGAAAGAAAGTCTACATTAATCTGCAGGTTGCATAAACACATTGCAGCCAGGAGTCACAGCACAGGACAGTCAGAGGGACCCACAGGCAGTTTCTTCTGGGAAGGAAGAGCTCAGCACCAGCCCGAGTCAGCTCGATGGATATGCACAAAACACAATGCTGGAGCGGTTCTCAGCAGAAGGCCTAGAAATCACATTCCCAGTTGGAGCCTGAGGAAGAGTGAGTGGGGCTTGAGCCTTTATCCAAAAAAAATATATATATTTAGAAAATTCCAAGTGTGTTTTTCACATTTCACATGGGAAAAGCCTTGCCCCAGTAAACTTTCCATGTCTGTGATGAACTCTGCCAACTGCTAGAAGATAATTTCCATTAAGAGGTGAATGAAATATTTGTTCTGAAATCTGAGTGAATCACAGGTGCAAGGTAGGTCTTTTGTGCTTTAACCAATCAATCAATCAGCTGAATGATGGGACGAAGAGGAATTAAATGCCCCAACTCTGTGTGATAAAATTAAAAAACAACAACAACAACAACAAAAAAAAATCCAAATATAAACCAATTTTTGTTCAGGTCCAGAATTGCCTGGTGGGCTACTCTAGTGACAGCCAGTGGGTCACAGAGGGGTGATGATTTCCCTTGAGCACAGACACACGGCACACTCAGAAATCAAGTTTTCCACACACCCGCTGCAGAGGGACACAGCGTCCGAGGGCTCCCCATGGTGGCATGAAATGGCCGCCACCACGCAGCTATCTGGGTAACATGATAAGGAGCTTAGGACATCCTAAAATAAAGACTTGCCCATCTAAAAAAAGCCTGGTGGGCAGTGGGGAGAGTTGTTATTCATCACCTAAGTGAAAGGCTGATCCTTATATGCCAGAAACATCGATTTCTGCTCCGGGAACCCCCTCATGCCACCATGGCCTCTTGGCTCCTGCCGATAGATGTGGCCTTTTTCCCCGCAGGTCAGTCCACGTCTGGTGGAGATCAGAAATGCCCTCATGGTGCATTTCCCTGGGACAAAATCTTGTGGCAGTTTTCGTCAGCGAGCGGCTGGGGTGCAGAGCAGCTCCCCGGGGTGCCCAGCCAGCGCCGGGAGCCTCACTAGCGGCTCCCCTTCCCTCAGGGACAGGCCGAGTCTGTGGGCTCAGGTTGAGGCTCCGAACCCGTCACAGACTGGGCCAAGCTGAGTGTGCCCGTGGCAACATGAAGGACTAGCCCGCGCGCCACAGTCCTGGCCCACCATCTTGGTCATGAGGCCGAATGTGAGCAGGCCACTCACGCTCAACTGATGGTGGAGACACCTCAGGTTTGAACTTGGCCAGCTGCACACCTACGGCAGCAAGGCTTGCTCCGGTGTGGCATGCATTTGGGGGAAATTTGCCTGTGTTGTTTGACTAAATCCAAGCAGCACTGGAGCTGGGGAGCTGTGGGGAGGCTGGATGCTGTCGTGGCCCTTGTTTTCGGCTCCCACGTCCAGCTGTCGCATAGGAAGTTTTGCATTCCTGGAAGGTCATCAGCTGCCCTCTGCGCTCCAGCACAGGCCTAAATGCGTTTCCAGGTAATGCAGACACCATGTGCGAGATGTGGGATTTTTCTGCCATAAATGGGGAGTCAGATGAAGTGTCGAGCATTCACAGAAACGCACTGTGCCAGCCTGCTGTCTCAAGAGGCTGCAATGCAAAATAAATACATTATTTGCAGCAGAACTCAGCTTTGTCGGGGTGACGGAGGCGCAACTCGGTTTGCTTTAACAAACGCTGGTAAGCGACAGCCCAAAAAGCATAAAGATGCTGTAAAACGCCATTGCCCGCCAGCCCTGCCCTGGGCCTCCCGGAGACACGGCTGAGCGGCAGCCGGCTGCACGCAGGGCTGCCCAAGACAGCCTGTGCGCTCCCACCGAGCCAACACGGCCTGCGCTAGGGAGCGTCGTGACTCAGCCGCTGCTCTTTTTTTTTTTTTCCTTTTTTTTTTTTTCTTGGCTACATCGCAGGATACAGTCTCTTCACACTGCCTGCAAGCTCCAAAATGGCCCAAAAGCAGATAGATGCTTTCAGACCTGTGAGCCTTTCTTTCATGGAGAAGGAAGGCAGGTCTTTGCACAGAAATGCAGCATTCCCCAATGCACACACATGCAAAAAAACCTGCCTCATGCCCCCACCGCCCATGATACTACTTCTGAGCTACTGCCAGTGTGACTGGCACACTCTGACATGGTCCCAGTGAAGGGCTTCCCACTACCCCCAGTGCAAGTCAACTTGCTCTCATGACTTGTCCTGCAGCGAGAGCAGCAACGTTATTGCTCTGCAGCAGCCTCTCTGAGGCACCGTGACGTGAGACCTCAGCTGCGCTCCCTGTGTCTGTAACGCTGCAGCCGCAAGGAAAAGGCCGGCTTGAACGGCTTGGTGACAGCAGTTTGTTTGGCAGCAGTTACTCCTGATTTTCACGGCAAAAACGAGCATTGTGTCTAGCAAGTGGGCAGGGAGCCCTCTGCATGGCAGCCAGAGTCCCGGGGAAGTGTAGAGCCTGGGGTGGATGTAGCTTCTTCACAGCCTAGGGAGGAGAGAGAAAGCGTGAGGGTAGCAGGAGAGTTTTGGTCCAAAACTGTCCAGGCAGGCCTTGTGCAAATGTTCTAAACACCAGGAGATGCCAGTTCACAACAGGCTCTGCCTTCCAATGCTGGGACTTGCGCAGTCTCAGCAGGCCCTGAGGCAGCTCTTCCACACAGAGCTGTATGTCCAACAACGTGGCATGTGCTTGTCCTTGCCGGTACCACCGTGTTGTGCCCCTCTTCCTTCCCTCCAAACTGACAGCAAGAATCTTTGGCAACTCACCAAGATGTCTGAGCGAATGGAGCTATTACTGCCACAGCAGAGCCCCTCCTGAAAGACATGGCATATCCTGAAGGACATCCCTGAAGATGTAACCTGGTTTAGGACAAGCTGCGATGCATCAGCATTAGCCCTGGCTATCACTTTCCTGCACCGACACAGCTATTTCTCCCAACGTTTACCAGGAAAACCCAAGCTCCAGGCACATGCCAAGCTGTCCTGGTGGGCGAGGAGCTGGGGCTGGTACTCGCACAATGCTGAGGCCGAGGCCACTCTCATCTCGCTGCCCCCACACAGCCAGGGACTCGCTCGCGCTGCCCCGGTTTGCAGGGCCACGCAGGGTTACTCGGCAAGATATGCACCCTGGTATGTTATTCATCTGAAGCCGAAGCGGTTGGCATGAAAGAAAATACCCTGTGGTCTTTCATACCTAGAGTCAATGAATTCTCGGTCCTTTTATAGCTCAAAAATGCTGGGTGTTCTCCGTCAGTTTTACAAGCTCCGAAGCCCTGGCTTAAGGGCCGGCCGACCATTAATCACAGCAGGAACAGTGACAGCTGCTCTTATTTTACTGAGCTCCCAGATGGTCCTGCCCAGTGCACCCTGCTCATGTGCGAAACGTCCAGCTCTGTTTTGGTCTGAGGGGAGTTGATGCTATTGTTACACTCACGGGATCCCTAGGTTCAGCACAGTGAAACGGGGATCCTGCAGGGCTCCGCTGTGGGGCCGTGGCCATGCACCTCCACCAGCAGCGCTGGCCCTGCGAGGCCGCTGCTGGGGCCGTTCCGCGGGGCCGGTTCTCAGCAGGGGTGTTTCTTGCTCGGCAGCAGGAGCCCACGGTCTGCACTGCAAACGCTGGTGCCCAGAGGAAATGTCTCCAGCTGGGATGGCACATGGAGCACTCTCGCCAAGATCATCACCACAGGGCACCAACACAGGCAAAACGCCCCATGAAGAGCGTCCCCCCCGGATGGACTGGGGCAGCCAGGACCTTTCTGGACAGCCACAGCTCCCCAGAGACCACCCTAGGCAGACGCTGCCCATACTGGGGACGCAGCGGGGCCCGCAGTGGGAGGCTCAGCTCCACTTCAGATACCAGGTTGTGAGCGAACCCCAGAACTGGGATGCAGATCACGGCCAGCCACCTGGCAGCTTCATCCCCACGAAGGATGTTTACGTGTGCCTCATTTTTCACTGCAGTGTTGGCAGCGCTGGCTGTGTTATTGCAAGCCTCAATAATTGATGCGTTTCTTAAAATCCAACTCCTAGAGTTATTTAGCGATGTGAGAAATCACAACTTTTCCTCAGGAGTGCACCTTACAAATGTTTGTACGTTTGTTCCATTACAGCAGACAGAGGAAAATCCCTGAATATATGGAAATTGTAACAAACCAGAACAGAAGAAATATCACAGCTGTACAATGCATTAGGTCTAAATTAACCATAAACAGGTCTCATAATTTTAAATTGGATTTGACTCATAATTTTTGATTGCTTCTAACTGGCAATTTTACAACACTTTAGGTCTTTTGCACTCTCTCCCTCATGTGATAAATAAGAACTGTCTAAATAAGAAAATTGTCTAATACTTTTAGGAACATGCACAAGGATTTTAAAATCTAAACAAATTCACTCTGCAAGTTTGCCTCTTTGCACTGTTATTTTCAGTGGGTCATATGCAAAATGTACTTACCTTGGAGACAATGCCACAGTGATGTTCTCTTTATTTGTCCGGAACATCTGCAATGAAGGCACAGTCCAGAAATGGTTGAAGCACTCTCGGCTATACCTGAACACACCTGGTGATACGGCTTTTCCCACCCTCATTTTGTTTTTTCCTCTATTAGGTCTTCTATTTTTTTTTCCTCTTTTACCATGTCAAATCTTAACTTGACAAAAGCTGAGGAGCCCTGTGCTAATCAACCAACAAATGTTTGTTCTTGGTGGTAAAGACTGGGGCACTAAAAGCACTTAGAGTTGCCATGCCCTGAAGAGGGACCATTCAGATGGCTCAAACCCACCCGTGCTCACCATGGGGAGCACGAGGTTGCTGTGTGCGTGTGAAGGACGTAAATATCCACTGTCTACAGAGCCCCTAGGTCTCTGCTGGTCGGTTCATTCCCAGGGGAGGTTGCCTTTTTGGTGCATGAAGCTTTTGGGGAAGAGCGGAGGTTGCAAAATGTGCAGGACAGCCCGTAGCAGAGAGATGCCCTTAGTGGTTCTCATGCTTTACACACCTGCAGCTCTGTGGGATTCCTGTGATTCAGGAATTTTCCAGCAGACTCTTTCACAAGCGTGTGAGAGTCTGCTGAGCAGGTCTCACTTACTAAAAGGCAGACATTTGGGTTACCTTTGCTTTTTTGCTCCTCTCCCCCATTTTTTTGTTCAGACAAATAAGCACACATACATGCAATGTTTCTAAAGGGTCTCAGTATTCCCTTATCTTGGAGAACTGCTGAAAACTGGAATCTGATCTTTATTCCTTACAGAGGATGTTATGGTAACCTAGATTCACGAAGGTATTTAGGTATCTAGCTCATATTGATTCAATATCTGTCAAGTAAAAATGTTTCAGGCCCTCCAAAATCTGAAATCCATGAGAGTGCTCTGCTTCCTGGGAATGAATGCAGTGTTAAAACATCTTTAGATGTTCACTTACTGACTGTCCACAATAATTTTTCACACCTCAGGATGATCTCACTGAGACTTCATTCTTGCTTGGCAAAGCTCTTGGTTTGATCCTCTGCTTTGCAGAGCTATCAATTTTGTGCTCACATACACTTACTGATAACAACTACTGTGGGGACTTTCAGGAAAACTTATTAAAAATGAGGAGATGCTACCTTAAAGTCACTTTAATATTATTTCCTAGTCTAAATAACTTGTGTGCAAAGCCTAGATTTGAAAAATAGTCTCTTCGCAGAGACAGAATACATTTCACACTGGAAAAGCGAGAAAAGAAACATTTTTATACATTTATTATACAATATTAAGGCACAAGTTTAAACAGCAAAGAATAAGAAATCTTTGGCTGCCCAACAATATCAATATTTGCTGTGGGTAACACATAACGGTCTTCATTTTCCCACCTATGTACAAATAACTCTCCAGCTGTACAACACTGTACACCAACCTTTCTATACAACCAGCAACAATAAAAATGACAGTATTTTACAACTAGTTACCAATGTCACCTGGAATGGCTACAACACATTTTCACAAAACACTGTAAAAATTCAAATAGCTGGAAAGAAAAGTGCACCGCTTTGTTGAGAGAAGTGAACTGGTTTATGGCAGTAGTACTCCATGCAAATTCTGGTAGTGCTTCGGTCTGGGAGGGACGACTCACTGGTCCTTCTCTCTTGGCAGAAAAGTTACAATATCTTGAGTACAACCCAAGTAAGAAGAATGAACCTTTAGGTTTATTTCATCTGGGAACTCAAAAGTGAATGAGATTTGCCTACACTGCAACTCTGCAATAAACACTCCCTCATTTAGGGACACAAATCAGGGGTAGCATCAACTGCAAAAACACTTTCGGGTATTGCAGACTGGGGGGACTGTTGTTCACATGAGAAAGAGGAGGAGTGACTTCCAGAAGCAAAGCTGCACCACGAAGAGGCAGAACGAACCGAAAGCAACGTCATGCACACTAACCAAACACTATTGCTGTGGGATGCCTCACTGTCTATCTGTACAGAAGTTATTAAATAGCTTAATTGAAGGAAATAATACAGCGAATAATACAGCTTAGGGACGTCCAAGCAGCTGTGTATCCTTATTTCTCAGAGAAGACCAACAAAGTGAAAGAATACTTCTCATTTTACTTATATTCCCTTGCTTTGCTTTCCTCCTGCCCTGCTCCCAGGAAAGATGAAGACCCAACAGTGCTTGCTGCCTTTGACTGAGGAAAGGTAACTGAAGTGGGTCAGTGCTGCAAGGGCAAGAGGATGCTAAAGGCTGCAGCCAACCATTGTCCCACTGAGGCCCTGGGTTTTACACAAACACTTAGGACTTTTAAATTAACTTTAGAGAAAAAATAAAATTATTTTACAAGGCATATATTAAGCTGTATAACATATTCCATGGATTTACACATTTGGTTTTGCGATACAAAGCTGCTAATACTCAAAACACACAATTCTCTGTTGACTAACAAGCAACCTACCACTTCTTCTTTCAACAAGTGCAAAAATCACAAAGAAGGTGACACCAACACATGCCTAATTCTATGTACATACAAAAAAAATAAGTGCATTGATTTAATGTAGCAATTAAAAAAAAAAGGAAGAAGAAAAAAAAGTATTTCTTAGCCATGCAGTTTTGAGCATAGGGCTGCATTCAGGCACCTGCAGGTTTTGAGACTGCAAAGACATTAGTTTTCCATGAAAGCAGAGTTTAAAGTCCCTGCTGTTTTTGTGATCAAGAGCTACATCTCAATACCTACAGGAATGTGAGACCCAAGGCCAGTCCTGAGCACACAACTCTTTCTGACATGACAGCACCCATCCCTTTGCCATTCTAGGCACCTTCACATCAAATTCCATCATCCTTTTCCAAAAGTCAAGTTCTTCCTAATGTCAATACAGTGAACTAGAAGATTTGGGAAGAGGAAAAAACACTATAAAAACATCTCAAATATAGGAAAATTTCCCCATCAGCATTTGCAAAACACGAAGCAAATGGTATGCTACAATTAACACTGCTGGTGAATTGGCTGTCTTCCATATTGCCGCCTCTCACAGAAATCAGTGACTAGACTGAAAATGAAATGTTCTGTCTTGGGAGAAAACAAAGTGAAAAGAGACTGCAGCTCAGCAGAGAAAATAGATGATGCTCATGCACTGCTATGCAGTTAAACCCTTGCCAGCCTGGTCCTACACCTCTTAAATGCCCAGTCCCACTTGAACCTGAATGGAGGATCTGTATGCTCAAGGAAGGTAGGATTTGGCTGCAGGTTTCAAAAAATAAGGAAATTTGCAAATTCTTACCACAAACACCTTGATTCTTCCGTTGTTGCTAATTGCTTTAGTAACTGATTGTGCTTCCAATATGCACTAGCACACCGAGACATCTTCTGATCTCATGTGTAAGCCATGTTTAATTCCACTGAAATAATTTCAGAGTCATCAGTATTTTCTGCTTCCCTCCCATCTCTCTAATCCAATTGTCCTCCTTACCTTTTCAGTCACCTTGGGTTAAATTCTCTCCACAGTTTCACGATTTGAGTGACATTTGCTGAAACTTGTGTGCCCCTGCTGAGAGCACTGGAATTGGTGACTCAGATCAGAAGATGCCTCGGGAGAGCTGCAGAGTGCCCTGATGCTTCCCCATGGGGCCCTGTGCTCCTGGGAAGTCGCTGCAGGGCACCAGGGACACTGGATGCTCCTCGATGCTGCTGAGACCCCTTACCTCCCACTAGCACACCTATATAAATAAAAATCCCTAGTTCCACTCCTGCCGCTGCCCACTTGACTAACTCGGCGTGCACACCCGGTCAGTGGAGCTGCCCGGATCCTCCCCTGGCTTTGCCTCCTGAAACCGTCCCAGCATTACAGAAGGGATTGCTTCAGCAGGCTCCCACCCACTCTTACATTCCTCTTTCATGGGAATTCCAGCTCAGCAACTGCTCTTACCGAAAGAGAAGTCTAGGCAATCTCCGAGTTTGCACAACTGGAATATTTGCACTGCAAATCCAGCTCCAAGAATAACACCTGTCCAGCCAGGAAAAAGACACCTGACCTGTGTTACCCAGGAAAACCACACCACACCACTTCAAACAAATACGTACAAGAACCTGCTATGTGCATCTACAGACCAATTATTCACTAAAACCACAGCAGTGAATACTTTTGAGAAATGAATCAATTCCAAGGAAGATGCAGATTTCTCCTGGGTTATTCGTGAACTTCCATTGGCATCACAAGATTCAGGATTTCTTTCCCTGTCTTGGTTGTAGCTGGACAGTAAAACAGAACCATGCTGTGCACTCACTTAAAAACCCAGCTACCTTCTCTTTACATCAGAAAATGCAGTTTCCTTTTTTTCTCGATGACACCTTCCCAAGCCTTCTGTTTTTAATGCCCTTTTCTTCTCAGAAAATTCCAGACTTTCATTTTCAGCTGTCTTTCCTTCTTGCCTGGTCCAAAGCCACAGCACACCAGACTCAAAACTTCTTTTCAGGCACAAACTTTCTTCTCCTTTCTTCAAACTCTCCCAGTCAGTTTGTAAGGTTGGCACACCGATGAGCTGCTTGCACCTGAATGTATGCACTCAAACCCCCAGAGATGCCATCCCTTGCTCAGATGAGGACTTCCATCATGTCCGCATCAGGGAACTCGGGCTTGTGGAGCAAACTGCTCACTCTGCCCTTGTTCTCAGGTGGTTTCCCATGACTGCAGTTGTCTGGAACAACAAGAAGGGAAAGTAAGTCTTCAAATTCAATAGCAAATTGTTCACAGCAAATATAAACCAATGGCAGGGGGAGAGGGAGAGACATCCTAACCCATACATCGTAAATATTGAAGTCTATACTTGATCACGAGGCAAAAAAAAGGTAATCCTGAACTCCCCGCACAATGAAACAGTGGTGCCAATGACAGCAAGTTCGCTAGTGTATGTGGGACACAAGGTCAGGCACCAAAATGCGTATTTAGCAGGTACAGACAAAAGAGATACAGTACCTCTTCTGCTGTGTCCCTAATGAGAAATAGACAGGTGATTGCACAAGATTTACACCAGATTAACAAGTTATTACGCATCGGCTGATCCATGGTAACTCTCCATATGTGTATTCCTATTCTGCTTAGATTACAAAGTTTACGAGCTTAACTCGTCCTGTAGGCAGCACACAAATAATCAGGTGGATTCATCCAAAATATTCTACTTTGCCACTGGGGCAGGCTAGGAGCATGCATATGGTAAGGCAGAATTTACAAACACATTAATTAGGTATCAATAATGAGACATTAATTAGGTATTTATCCTTATTATAAGTTCTTGACATCGTGAGATTCAGAAAGGACTCAATGCCTTAAAAGGGAACAGCCTAATTTCCAAGGATCTGGAAAGGATCCTAGTTGCCTCTGCACAAAACCCGTGGACTCCAAGTCTCAGGCACTTGTGGTCTTGCCCTGTTGGTGACATGCAGGAGGAAGGGCTTAGGGGAGCTCCCTCCTGAGCGCAGGGAGGGGTGCCTGGCACTACGCGATGGCAGATCAGTGAAAGGAAGACAGCTGCTTGAAAGGAAACACTTGAAAAACACACACAGCGCCGCTCACCTTTCTCGCGGGCGGTGGGGAGCCGCGGGGCCGGGCTGTGCGTGACGGCAGTGCCCGGGCGCACCCGGCCGGGCAGGGAGGCGCTGGGGGCAGTGGGCCAGAAGAGCTCGGTGCTCTTGTCGGTCTGCGTGCTGCTGTCCCTGCTGCCCGTCTTGGCGTGCGAGGCCGGCGCGCTCGGCAGCGAGGGCGGCGCAGGTGCTGTCGCGGGGCTCCCTGGCAGCTCTGGGGGCTCTTTGCCCAGCAGCAGCCCTGCAGGCAGGCAGTGCTGGTCAGCACCCAGGTGTTGTGTGGGGTGGCACGCGCTCCCCTCAGCGCCTGGGTGTTGCATGGGGCGGCGCGTGCTCCCCTCAGCGCTGAGGCACCGCGTGGGGCGGCGCGCGCTCCCCTCAGCGCCTGGGTGTTGCGTGGGGCGGCGCGTGCTCCCCTCAGTGCTGAGGCACCTCGTGGGGTGGCGCGTGCTCCCCTCAGCGCCTGGGTGTTGCGTGGGGCGGCATGTGCTCCCCTCAGCGCTGAGGCACCGCGTGGGGCGGCGCGCGCTCCCCTCAGAGCGGAAGCACCGCCACACTCCCCACAGCGCAGTCAGGCTGCTCCCAGCTCCACCATCCACCCCTGAAGGCTCCACCTCAACCCAAGGAAGAGCGGCTGGACGTGGACACCGTCCCTGTCCTCATCCTAGCACCACTCACGTCCACCCCGGCTCAGCGCCAGCGCCGACCCAGACCATCCCCTCGCTTCACTCTCCAGGCTTCATCCTCGCCCCAATTCGGGGTTTGCTCCCACCAAGCCTCCCACATCACCCGCTAGCATCTGGCTGTCTTTCCCAGACTAACGCTTTCTGTGATGATGGTTTTGCACAAATAGTGACAATTAAGTTCCTTGAAAGAAAAAAGACCCATCTTTGGCTTCACCCTCAGGCAGAGGGGGCTCCTGTGGGCCTGGTGAGACCCTGCACCCACCGTGCAGGGCAGCCCTGTGACTGCGTGTGGTTTCGCCACGCTTGGGTAGCAGGATTAGGAAAGCGCCCACTCACCAATGCTTCCCTTCCACATCTTCTCCTCCTTCTTCTCCTCCGCTATCTGGTTGCTGGTGAGCGAGGTCTGCCGCGAATGGGCACCTGCAGCTGCCGCGATGGATGGGACCGACCGAGCGGGTCGCAAGCTTGCACTGTCGCTTTTACCAGGGTCCTTCCGTGACCGCTGCTGCAGGACCTTGATCATGGCATCTTTCTCGATTATTTTTGCATGGAGATTCTTTATTCTGCCAAAACATGACAGCCCTGATTACGGAAATGGACTAACTTGTAGGTCGTGGCTCACCGCACCCCACTGCAGTGGCACTGGTCCCTGGGCCCACGCTGATGTTCTATCTACCGTGGGCTGAAGTGACCCCAAAAACATAGCTCCTACCATCCCCCTTGAGGGACAAAGCCCTCACATAACACCTGAAAAGAGCAGCATTTCTGGCTCCAGAGGTAGAACAGGGACATTCTTTACAAGATTCAGTAAATCCATCTATTTCTGTGGCTTCAGTAGACGAGCAGGAGCCATGAGACTGATGGGGACTGTGGATCACTCGCATCCCTGAAACAGGATCACTCACATCCCTGAAACATGAAAAGCAAGTCGCTTTCCTCACGTTTTGGGGCCAAAGCTGGAATCCCTCATTTTGGCAGACTTTCCCTGGGAGGGGTTTGCCTAAGTAAATATCGTCTGAATTAACTGAGCTAACCGCATGACTCGAGTCTGTTGCTGGAAGAAAGATCTACTGCCACTCAACTGAATGAAAAAAGTTCCCTTTGGCTTCTGTAACAGTTGGGCTTTTGGGCCCTAAATGATGCAAAAAGAATGGGCACTCAGCATACAGAGTTAAACAAAACTCTACTTTTTCACTAGAGACCCACAAAGACTCTGAAAACACACAATATTGATCATCAGAGATTTTTTCTCGGGAATGAGAGGGGACTTAAGACCAAACCATAGTGCAGAAGACTGAAGCTATATATTAAAAAAATTCTATGTGTACAAAATTATAATTAAAAGACTGCATCTTTACAGCAGTACACAATATATAGTTAAACGCAGCAGCATTTTGTGATGCAATTGAAACTGAAATGCCATGTCTGGAAAGCATATACCTACAAGGGAGATACAGTGACTTAATTTTGGCTTTAGTTTTCATAATCAGATGTCTGACTTGCAACAAAACACAAGATCCTCATCTATCTTTAATGAAGTCATTGGCAGAAGTCCATTGTTTCATTGGAACCAGGACATAAAACCCAGTAGAAATCATTGTTTGTATCTTCCATATACAAGAACAATACTGTTTTATAAAATAATCTGTTTTTTTCCTGTAACAAAGCCAGAATTGAAGAACTGATTTTATCTAGTTTTCCAGTAAAAACCTTGGAGGAATATAGATTTTTTTACTCAGGCCTTTACCAAAAAGTCTAGTGACTTTACTTCATCCGAAGACTGGATTAAAATTCTGGCCAGGTCTAGCACACATTCATCTGCCCAGCCACATGTCCATTTGTGTGCTGAAAATGGAGAAATATTTGTGCAAATGAACATTTTTCTCTCTGACTGTCTGTGTCTAAGGAAGTTTATTTTACATCTTCTACTACTTGCTCATGCATCTTTTTTAGTGGCTCTTGATGCTAAATTTAGCAGCTTTGTCCTGAAATGCCATTGTGAACTTTGCACAACTCAGATATTAGCCCATCTAGAAGGAGAAAAAAGCAGGCAGTCAGCTAATGAGTTGAGTGCGGCGCAAACGCAAGTGCTCGCCTTGCTGCTTATGTAGCTGTGGGATTAAAATTTCAGCTTTTATGACTAGACACCCTTGTTTCTAGCAGGGGATTTTCACTGAGATTAAAGAAGCATTCAGTTTCCTCATATGTCAACCAACTTTTACTTGGAAGACAGCATCTGTTTTTAAGAAAGTCCCTCGGCATCAAAATGTAACCGGAAGGTAGAAGTTATCTAAGGGACATCATTGATTATTTGGTGTTTTAACACCAAAGGGCAAAACTAGGTGGGATGAAGCGAAGCCCACGCTTTCCGAACACGCTCCTAGCGAGCACCGAAAGGGCACATTGGTGTATGCGCGAGCGCCCTGGCATGCGGCCGCCCCAGCGCGCGCCCCACCGCCGCCGCGGCTCCGTACGTGTGCTCCATGTCCTGGCAGCGGCGCTGCGCGTGCGCGACCTCCTCCTCCTCCTGCCAGGCGCCCTCGCCGTAGCTGCCGCTCCGCGAGTGCGTCGGCGCCGCCGCGGCCCTGCGAGCAAGGCAAAGCGTCAGCAACGCTCGGGGCCCAAAAGCAGCCCCTGGCCAGGAGCAGCGCTTTGGCCTCAAAGCAGGGCCCGTCCACTGTGGTGAGGCAGCTCCTCCAACCATGCGGACGGCTCTGGTGAGCGACATGGGCGACTGCAAACCCACCCAAACACACACTCAAAGAACAAACTCTTTACTGTCAACTCGGATGGGTATTTGGCGTGAGGTTGTCTTACTGCAGTCTATTCCCAGTCATTAATTTCATTAGTAACTTGCATGGTGGAACTATCCAAGAACATGCTAAAAACTGTGCCAAGGACATGAGGGGAGAACATGCTACAAACTGTGCGTGCCACCACAGGCAGGTTAGAAAACATTCTGAAGGACAGGGCTGGAGATCCAAGGGCACTCAGTGACTGGGAAAATGGTCTTGAATCAACATGAGGGAATTAAAAAAGTAGGTACAAAGTAGTACACACAGGAAAACAAACACGGGAATTGCTGTCTAGACTAGAGTGCAAAAGAAAAGGATCCTACTCAGCCATACACGCAATCATGGTTAAAAAAGCAAGCCTCATTTTAGGATACATTCAGGGGATTTGGTTCCTAAGAAACTGGGGAAATAGGTCAATGATCCCACGCTCCTCTTGGCCAGAAAGCACAGCTGGAACATCTTATCCGCTTTTGGGCACCACATTTTGACACTGACAAATTGGAGACAACTGAGACAAAAGCAACAGGAATGGGAAGAGGTTCAGAGTACGACATATGAAGAATGGCTGGAGGAAATAAGGAAGTTCAGTCCAGGGAAGACACAACAAGAGAAATGTGTCTTCCAGCATTTCAAAGGGTTGTTGTGACATTGACAATGTTCTGCTGTTCATCACGTACACCTGGTAAGGACATGAATAAACTGACCTAAGTTGCGGTTTGGTTTCAATATTAGGAGAATCCTTTTAATTTGAAGCTTAATGAAGTACTGAAACAGGGGACCTGGTAAGACCACGAAATTTCAGTCATTGCAGGTTTTTAGAAATAGGTTAAACAAACTCATTACAGTAATGGTCTCAGTACTCTTTTCTGCCACAGCTAGGAAGCAGGGATTTGAAGAGGCTGTTTCAGACTCATATTTCTAATGAATAAGTGAAATTTTGCTTTAATTGTGTTTGCCTTTGGAGTTCACGAGTCATTTTTTCAGGCTTCCTGTGCATTCAGAAGGGCTGGCAAAGCTGACGGACTCTTCAAACCAGTCACCCCCAGCCACCTCACTAAACATCCAAGAATTTTGAAAGAAACCCCAACATTAAGAACGGAAATGCAATCTGAGAAGAGTTCTCAGTCTCTTTTGTTTTTAAATACTGTGGCAAGCTGTCTACTTTTCTGCACTGCTGCATTTGATGTCAATTTTACTTCTTGGCCCTCAGGCAACAAAACACTGTCATCTTTGACTTGACAAAGCTCTGAGAGGAAAACCTTCCACTTACTTAAAATTTATTCAAAGAAAAAACTGAGAATAATAAAAGCCCCCAAATAGTAGAAGGGATATCTTCAGTAGAGTTCTCAAGTCAGAGTTTTGTTTTTTATTTTGATTTTAATTTGTATACTGCCAAACTCATATGTGGGGTTTTTTTAAAAAGAGAAGGTCTCTTTCTAAGCAATGCTTGAGACTCTGGCTCCCAAGCATCAGCAGTGACAAAGACTTGAACTCCTGGTGGCAAAGGAAGGTTATGGATCTTTCCTCTTGAGGTTAGCTGCAGGCAGGGAGACTCCCAGGTGCACTGTGCCTTGGAAAGCCATGTCCACAGTAAGGCTAGAGCATTTCCTGGGAATAGCACACTTCTGGGGCTATACAGCAAGCTGGGTTGAATGCAGCTGTGTACCAACACAAGTTCCTCCTCGTTCCCCTAACGCTGTGATGAGGAGGTACCTTATCTGTGATAAGTCATCTGGTATGTTCAGATTTTACTGTGGAGGCCACTGCTGGAGTCTGACACTTGTGTTTGCTAAACTTTTGGACCTGGCTCAGGAGAGCAAATCCTGTGTTAGCTGAATATTGAATCCTGATGCCAGGTGCACTAATCTGGTGGAGCCATTCAGAAGGGGAAGGCAAGCAAAATCCAGCTGTAGGAAAACACCCATTCCTTACTATTCCCCCATGCCAATTCCACTGCGAGGAGATCTCCTGCCTGCAGCAAGGACACCTTACCTCTCGGTCGCAGCTGTGGCTGCAGCGTTCATGGCAAAGTGCCTGATCGTGCTCTCCTCCAGATACTTCTGCTCCCACTTGGTCATGTCTGCTTCCAGCGCCAGAATCCTCTCCTCCTTCTCCCGCACCAGCTCCATGAGGGCCGGAGCGTTGTGCTCCGGGATGCTGGCTGTCTGGTAGCTGCCCTGCCTCTGGAGGATGGAAACAGTGACAGACATTCACCTCCTGCCAAGAGCAAGAGTTGCTGGATTTTTTTTTCCATGTCTTCTCTGGAGCACACAAAGACATCCCCTGTTACAGCCTCAGCCCTGGGCTCAGAGCTTAAACAGGGCTCCTTGTCTGGGAGTGAATTTCTGAACGGAGGAGCTGGAAGCTACAACCCCAGAGATGTTAAATGGCTCTTGGTTTGTGGTTCCCAGCTCCTCGGCAGCACCCTGACACCTAGACCCTTGCTTCAAAAAGAGGCCCCTGCTATAAATGGATACAGAAGCATCCGTGAGCCTTGTCAAAAATTTCCAGGCCTGGACAGATCTGCCAGTCTTTACTTGTTCGGAAAAAAAGGCCAGTGCAACGGTGTGTCCCAGCACAGCAAGATGAGCTGGTCTGAGAAGGGCTGACAGTCAGCGAGGAGAAGGGCAGCCCTGGGCTGGGGCCGGTGCTGCCACGTGGAGGGAGCCCTTGCACTTGCAGAGGCCTGAGATAGCCAGCACACACTGCTCGGGACAGCAGAGCGTGCGGGCAGGAGCAAGGGGCCGTACGGATTTTGTGGGATACCTCAAGCCAAGATAACCTTCTCAGTGGGACTTGGCCCACTTCCAGGATGGCTGGGCCATGCTCCCGTCAGACAGGTAGCCCTTACCAGAGGGTTTATTTAAGAAAGCAGGAAAAAAGTGGACATAACCCAGCTACAGCTGCCAAAATACCGCTAAGAAGTCCATAGACGTAAATGTTTTCTTATGACAAAAAGCGCAAGAGATTCGTTGCCCTCTGCGGGGCGCTAAGCTCTGTTAGAGGGGAAGCTGTGTCTGCGGGCCGGTGTTTTTATGCTGCGCTGCCCCACGAACACCGGCCAGCAAAGGCCTCAGCACCTGGAGCTACAGCTCTCGCAGGCCCTTCCGTGCTCAGAAGCACATTTCCAGCTACTCCTTGGAGATCCTCATCCTCTGGTTACAAAAAGCTAGAGACACCAAGAAAGGACTTCAGGGTTTGGCTTTGGTGGGTACTAATGCATTTGGAAAATATTTGCTGGAAGTCCGATATGGAATAGACCTTCCGAGCAACTGCTGTAGCTCCACTCCTCAATTGCACTTCAAATACTGTCAAATCCCTGGCAGGAAGATAATGTCTGGAAAGCTGCTCTTAAAAGGGCATCCTGGGACACCACGGATGCCTGTCCTCTTAATTCCCATCAAGCCATCTGCCTTCCCTGTACACTCAACCCGAAATGTGCCAGTCAAGAGAATCTTTTTCTTCTTCCTAGTTCCCCCATCGGCGGCAGTGCAGAGGGGATTGTGAGGTGGAACTTGATTAGCAATTCTCTCCTCTCAGAGTGGATAGATGAGACATGAGGTCAAAGCATTTTTCTTCTTAATTCTTCTTAAATAAAACTAGTACAGACATTTGGGAACTATGGCAACCTAAAATACAGTTGCTAATTACAGTTCCAAAAAAATTAAGCAATCTGTAAGTTACCAGGGAATTTTCTGGCAAAATAAGCAGACATACTCTGAACTCCCAGGACAGAAACTTATGTGACAGTTCATCCCAGTTACTCAATGTATCAGTTTGCCCTGTATCACAGCCCAGAAAACAAAACCTTTTTTAGCTCTATTTATACCATCACTTAATTTTAACTGTATTTTTCTTGAGTATTCTTTCATTGGCAACAGTGTTAACATGCTATGCCCCCACCTTCTTTTTTTTTTTTTTTTTTTGATTAGACAAGAGAAGTGGGGAATGGAGAACAGTTGTAGGAAGTAGACAGAAATACCCGTCCTCCAAGCCCATGGTGGACAGGACAAGAAGTAAGTCCTGTGCTGCACATAACCAAGGAAGGTTATTGTAGCAGATGCACTTCTTGACAGAGATATGAGCAAGCCCTTCATAAGTTACAGCAGCATCAGGCCTTGCTTATGTTGTTGGTTTTTCCTCAAGTGGTGGTTTAATCTAGTGCATCTGTTTGCTCACCTCTGGAGCCAGTGCCCTCGTGTTCAGCACTCAGTGCTGGCTGACACTGGGATCCTCTCTACAACCTCCTCAGGCTTCTTTTTCCTTTTTATTGGTGACCTGACGTCAGGTCTTGGGGATGGAGATTGTGGGAGACTAGGTTTCCTCTCAAAGGAATAAGTGTGCATAAAATATGAGCATAAAAGTATTCCTCTGAGGACACAGGGCTGCAAAAAAATTGAGGCGACATGGACAGAAATGCACACCCACTCTTGTAGCCTATTCTGGTCTGGATTCAGATTTAACTCATTTCTTGTTGGGAAATGTCAGTCCCATTTGTCTCTAGATCGATCATGGGCAAAGATTTCTGTGAACCGCTTACAACTCCTGTAATCAGGAATTACAAGGGCTTTGCTGAGGCAAGGATTGCTTGAATACCCCAGCAACCTCGCTCTGGAGGGAGGTGACCCTGCCACATCTGAAAACAGCCGAAACGGCCCCAGGCCAGGCCCGGGGCTCTCACCTGCTGCATCCTCAGCGAGTCCAGCTCCCGCTCGAGCCGCGTGCGCAGCCGCCGCTCCATCTGCTCCCGCTTCTCGCACGCCGCCTGCAGCTGCGTCAGCGCCTGCTGCAGCTTCTCCACCTTCTCCACGTAGGCCTGCTTCCTGCGGAGCTGCGGGCGGCACGCGCGTCAGGAGGGCCCGAGCGAGCGGGGCGCGCGCGGGGCAGCCGCAGCGCCCGGGGCAGGGGCGGCTGCGTCAGCTCTGCCACGCGCGGGGCAGGGAGAGCGCGACGGGATCTCCGGCAGCGCAGGGATTCACTCGCAAAGAGCCACTTAGCACCTTCTGAACAGGAGCCACCACCGGGTGAAAATGAACATGAACATGAACATGAACATGAACGTGCCTAGGGCAAACATGAGCAGCTGACCTCAGCAAGGAGGAATGCTGGCGGCATCAGTGGCCTGCGGCACCACATGGAGCTTCCTTTTTAAACCCTGCTTATCTGCTCAGCCCGGTGTCTCCTCATGGAGAAGGGAGAGCCCCAGCAGAGAGAAGGCACCTGCTGGCAGTGCATGGGCAGCGTCAGGGCTGCCTGCGCCTCCTCGCTCACTGCCCGGCTGTGCAGATGAACAAGCTTGCTGTCAGCTAAAGCATAAACTGGGACTAGTTAAGGGCCAGATGTTACGCAGGGATTTTGCAACATGACGTCTTTTGGACGGAGATTGCTCAAGCAGCATGCCCTAAAAGGACCTCGCAAGTGCCCGGCAGGCACTGAGGGCGCTTGGCTGCTATTTTCTGGCATTTATTCCTCTGGCCTCCTCCCACACTAACTGAGTGCTAATTGACACACGCCAGGGGAAAGTGATAGGGCTCCTGGCAGGAGCTGAAATGCTTCAGGGCCTCTGGGGAGGAGCAGCTGCTGCTGTGGGACTTGCTCAGGGTCACACGTGCTGGGCACAGACTGCCCCACACACTGCAGTTTGGCCCCAGGGAAGACTAGGTTTGCTTCTCACCCCCAGCCTTTTATAGTTAATTTTCTTTTCGCAAGCATGAATACCTTTTTAAATACATCTGCCTTGGGGGAGAGAAAGCTTCAGTGCACAGAAACCAAAGCTGCAACCCGCCAACAGGCAGACTGACTCCTGACTTAAACCCCTGCCCCAGAAGGAAAATTTTGCCAAGCCATTCAGACCTCCAGAGCAGAGAGGTTAATGGAGGTGTTCAAGGTCATTGCCGTGATCAATAGCGTACTTCCTTTTTAGGGCTTTTATTCTCTTATTCCTCATTTACTTGTGCAAGCAAAACAAGAGACAAAGAAATCACATTAACCTCAGTCAATGTTAGTGAATCACCTGATAAATAGAAGAGCCCTGCCTAGGTATTATGAACCGGCTAAACCAGAGCCGAGAAGATATTCTGGTGTCTATCCCTTATGTAAGTACCTAAATTGCTACTGAAATAACAGCAGTGTAGGTTCTGATATAGGAGGCCCCTAAACATCTTTGTGGACCTAGAAGAGATCTTACAAAACTTGCAGCCTCATTCCTGGATATGTAGATCAAATAAAACCTGGCTCTGGTTTCTCACGGCTGCGGTGGGACAAGGTAAGCAGTGGGGCAATGTGAGCAGTGGGGCAGCCTCCTCTTCACCAGGATCCTCTGCTCAGCCCAGGCCTCAGTTGTAAGTTTTCCCTGTACGGTGCCAGATGCATCGAGGCACCTGCCCACCCATGACAATGATAACAAAATCCCTTTCCTTGATTCTTCTGCCATTCTAAATCCATCTGTGTCACCGGAGGGATGAAATACAGGCTTGTTTACAGCACGCAGCAAAGGGGAGCTTGCCCTAAGCACAGCACCACAGCCAGAGCCGGCAGACGGGCTGGAAGGGACTAGTCCATCTTCCTGCTGCACGGAGTGACCAAGCTACCCACCACGGGGAAGGCGTCTGTTTAACCTGCTTGTTAAGCCCTCAGAGGTAGCGATTCCACAAGCTCCTTCTGCAAACTACTTTGCTGCTTATTTTCTTCTACTGCCAGAAAACTTCTACCCTAATGCCTAATCTGTCGCTCTCTTATGCAATTCAAGCAAATTACTTCTTGTTCTGTTTCCAAACTGTGATCTGCTAGAGCAAGAAGCATTTAATGAAATAATTCACATATTCACAGGATCAGCAAACTTCCCTAAGTGCTGCCCTTGTCACAGAGATTAGGAAAATAAAGATGAAGAAGAGCTAAGGCTATAACGGGGCCACTCCACGGGGCTACTGCTCCTGATCAAGTAAATACATCTGCATAGAGATCAGTGGATCTTACAGCAAAATATCTGCACTGAGTACATAATTCCTGTTTGAGTTACAGCACATCTATTCCAAAAATCTGTGGAATTGGGTTAAAGACTGTAAAAGATGCAGAATCCATTGTAACTCTAAGTAAGTAGGTTGTTCCAGTGTTAATGCTTCTTGCACTTTAATTCTGGTTTGGTTTGCTTAGCTTCAGTTCCCAAACACAGCATCTCATTGACTTCCTCTTCTGTTAGATTAAAGAACAGTCTTTAATCTGGCTGACAGCAACCCCTTCCCCATGTACGTGCATGCAGACTGCAGCTCAGACATCGCTTAACTTGAATTGTTCACAGCAAAGAGTATCTTCTGGAACTGAAACAGCCTCTCAGCTGTTTCCTGAACCCTCTCCAATTATTCCATTTTCTGTTTGAAGTGTGGATGAGACACGCTCCTCCAGTAGTAGGCTCCTAAATGACATGTGGTGATAATAACACCCACATATTTTTGAATTATATCCTTATACTAGCAGGCACTCACGATAATGTAGATTTACATAGTATGTTATTTATGTTAATTCAACTTAATAACTATAGCTTATTTCTCCAGTCTTGCTTTAGAAAGCTTTTAAACTTAATTACATTCTGTTGGTAGAAGAAATCCATGGGGATTTGCAAAGCTGTGCCTGACGTAGAACTCTGTTAATCGTAATAAAATTTTTCATGTGAGTGCTTTTTTTTTTGTGCTTCAATATATTCCAATTATAGTAAGAATCTCTGGCTTAAGGTGACAGTTCAAAATTCCAGCAATGGGCCAAACTGAGCTGCAAAAGCCACAGGCCTGTTGTGCACCATGGAAAAGGTGCTCCAATTTAGTAACAAGAAACAGGTCAAAGCGACAGGGAGCACCAGAGCTTGGATACATGCAGGCAGCCACGACTTAGGCACTACTTTAAGCTGCATGATCCTTTGATAAACCCTTAAACTGCAAGAGCTGGGGGAAAATTCACCTCCCTCTAGACTGAGAAGCTTCCAGGTTCATTTGGATTTGCTCAGGCTGAGCAAATGCATTTGTGCTGTCTTCACGTGCTGTTAACCCTGAGTCCTACTGAGCCGTGGGCTGGAAACACCTGCAGTGCCCTGGGCAGCAGGTTATGAGCTCTCGAGCAGAGATGGTGGGTGAACATTTTCCAGTCCCTTAGCTGGTCTAGTTCACAGTCACGGATCCCAGCTTCCAGCCCTGGCTAAGGTGCTTTCACCTGGGTTTACTAGACACAAAACTGGAAGCTTGAGAGCCCTAAGGCGGCAAAAGGACTCACAGCCCAGCAGGCGCAGGAGAGCTGCTTATAGCACCTGCCTAGAAATCTGCATTTCTGCCTCTGCTGCCTCCACGGTGTGTGGGCAGCAGGTTGCTGCCACCTGCCAGCACCACGCTGAGCGTCTGTGGAGCAGCCAGGGGCTCAGCTTATTGCTCTCCATCCCCTGTGTGACACTGTGACTACAGGAGCAGGTTTTGCCACCTAAAACATTCCTTTAGCCAGCCACCTTGTAATGAAATGCAAATAGGAAACCTCTGGCCGCCTTTAAGGCAAACAGTATCAAGGCAATAATGTACAGATTAAAAGTACGTTAGCTCCCGGGCTACCCCCCAGGGACTGCCTTAAGCACTCTTGCATGTGTGCTAGCTAACAGAGGAGCAGCCACACTTACTATGATTCTTTTCTTGCTGCCGAGTGCCATGCACACCAGAAAGTAAGAAGTTTTTAAAGAAGTATTTCCAATCACCACATCCAAATTATCTAATCAGAGGAATGAAATAGTAATCACTTTCAGCCCTTTCACATAGTACCTTAAATTGTCCAGACTTCTAGTAACCATTAAGTAGCCTAACTGGAGTCTGTGATAATAGATACTCTGATAAAAAATATCCAAATATCACCGAGGTCCCTTCACCCCTCCTCTTTTCAAGCCAGAGTGAGACAATGAGCTTTACACAGTCACTTGCAAGTACTTCAGAAAAGAGCTTCACAGGCTACTCCCTAAACCCCTGGCATCAAAACCCCCGGCTCCCACCTGGCTCTTGAGGATTCGTCCCCAAGGCAGCCCTAGGGAGAGGGCGAGAGGGAAATGAAGCACTGAGGGGGACAGACTCACCCAAGGTCATGCAGCCAGAGCACCAACCTTCACCCAAGCCTCCTAGCTGAGTTTCCTTACCCTCACCAGCGGCCCACCTGCTTAGACATTAAAGACGACATTTATATACTTACATAGTTGTATATACTTATTTCTATTGTTCACAGGGCCAGACACCTTAGGACCAAAAAGGCCTTGACTGATCATTCAAAGTGCATAGATTTTCAGACAGTCATTTCTACACTAAACCTACACTTTCTGCCTGAAGGTCCAAAACATTTGGAGACTTCCAATAATGGAGAATCAGCAACATCACTCAGTAGTCTGTAGTCATATTTACAGTTAAAACTGAGCAATATTTCCATTTTGAATTTGTCCAGCTTCAGATTTCAGCTATTAGATGCTTGCCATTGTCTGTTAGTTTGAAAAGCCATCTCTGTCTGGCACTTCTCTCCCCACCTGAACACTTATTTTCATTGATCAGACTCACAGGATCATTGCTTACAGAATTATTTAGGGTTTTGCATAGATGGCACTTCTTAGGTCCTATGATAAGATAGTTTTTTTCAACTGTCAAATAAATACTGCAGCTATTGTAGCTCTGAATCCCGGAACATTTACCTCCAGGCAGGTCAGTTCTTTTAAGAGCACTGGTTAGATGCACCTACGAAGCCCTGCATTACTGCACTATGTGCATCTCAAAACCTCCTGGCATTCGCTGATGAGAAATGAGAGGAATCAGCATCCCACGTTGCTATTGCAGTACCTGTCCTGAGCCAGTGAGCAGGCAGCTTTTACCTTGATAGCATTGCCAAGCCCTTGGTCATCAGCTAGCACAGTTTGGTCATCTTCCTGGTTACTCGTTAAAGGACCTGCTCAGAAAACACCCATGCTTGTGGGTTCTTTTTCTTGCCTGTTTGGCTCCAAATTGAGTAACTATGTGTTTTCTGTGTGGCAGGGCCTCTGCGAGGGGAGCAGGAGGGAACTGCTACACCATGTTTGGAAGAGATGCAAGACTTGGATGCAGAAAGCCATCATTTGCCTCTGAGCAGAGGAAGGATACCCATGTCTCACCTCCTCTTCCAACTTGATGACCTTGGCTTGGGCGTTGCTTAGAGCCTGGTCCAGGATTTCGATGTGCCTCCGCTGATCCTCGTTGGCAGAGCGCATGGCTGCCAACTCCATCTCCAACTTCTCCTTTTCCTTCAAGTGCTCTTTGTCTGGAAGAAAGACAAGAACAAGAGCTGCTCTATGAGAAGAGCTCACAGGCTGTGGGCCACAAGCTGGCACCTTCCTAGGACAGCAAAAACTGTACAAAAGAGTGGTGAGTGTGGCCCTTACAACACAGCACTTGGGACCTAGCAGTGCTCAGCTGTAATGCACAAGGAGTTTCTACTGCCAAAACTTGCCTTCTCCTTGCCCGTTTTTACATGTAGGCCAATGAGAGACAAGTGGTAGCTCAAGTGGTACGAACACGGTTTGTGCATCCGAGTGCTATCTTACAACTGTGTCAACTGCTGAACTTTGAGCACAATCCTCAGCAAAGGTTTGTCTTGTGGCAGCCACCCCTTTCCCAGACATGGCTCAGGCCCTCCTTGGGGGCTGTATAGAACAAGGACTGTTTATAGCTGTTAATTTGGATGCTATTATCCTGCTATAAGAAACAAGAAACCTTGGCCTGCGGATGCAGGCAGTGCCATGCTCAGTCCATACTATTTGCAAGGACAGGGGTGCCTCTGGTGATCATGGGGTACAAAACATCTGAAGGAGTCAAATAATAAACATAAATCTGGGCTACATGGCTTGAACATTGAAGAAAGTGAAAGCAATAAAGGAGAATAAGATAGAGTGATGATGACCCTCGTGTGCTGGAGGCTGCACAAAACCTTGAGCTGAGCAGAACGTGAGGGAAAAGGCGCCTTGGTCCTCCATGTGGGAGAGTCTGTGGGGCAGCGATCAATGGGCCAATGTATGGTCAGTGAGCAGCACATCTGATTGCCAGGAAGTAAAAAGGCCTCTTGCAAATTTTTGAGGAACAGATTGACTTCTGAGTGCTTTCTGTGAGAGCTAATGAATGGGGCCTGGCAGAGAAGCCCCCCAGATCCTTTTCATGGATCCTCTGAGCTCTGGGTCTCTCTTCAGTTACTGAGAGGACAATTATCCTCTTCAAATGGGCTTTTTCTGGCCATATAGCCTCAAGGGGCCATGGAGGCACTTGCAGAGCTTGGTCAGGGCAAGGAATGTGCTCTCTAACCCTGCTAGGATCCTGGTCCTGGAAGAGAAGACCAAGAGGAGATCTGATCAATATGTACAAATACCTGAGGGGAGAATGTAGGGAGGATGGGGACAAACTCTTTTCAGTGGTGGCCAGTGATTAATTGGTGCCAAATTATTTTTTGGAGATTTTTTCCTTCGTGGAGGCTGTCCAATACTCTATTTTTGTTGTGATTTAGAAGCAAGGCGAGATTTTGAAATCTCAGATTTAACTGGATGAAGCCTCCATCTCCTGCTCCTTCTGTTTTTTAACTGCACGCAGTGGGATGGCAGATCGCCTTCATTCTAAATCACAACAGAAGCAGAGTATCTGGAAAGCCTCCACGAAGGAAAAAATCTCCAAAAAAATAATTTGGCACAATTAATCATTGTTTTGATTTTGACTTTTTAAACATAGCATTACAAAATGTATTATTTCTTAGCCAAAGTGAAAAGCTGCTCCAAAAACATGAAAACATGGAAAGTCTGCCCCTAACATCCAGATTGCCCCACCCTAGCGTGAATACTCAGGTTAGAAATCCCACTACCCCACCTTCCTCTGAACTTATCAAGGAGGAACAAGAAACTTCATAGGGGCAGTGCCAGCCCGTTCAGTCTAGAGCCTCCGTCTGGAAGGACCTTATTCTTCCTTAATTATAGGTGGGATGAGAACAAGTTAATTTACATACTACTATAGGCATCTACATGAGGAGAGATGACAGAACAAGGAGTAATGGGTACGAATTAAAACTCGGGAAGTTCCATCTCCATGTGAGGAAGAACTTCTTTCCTGTGAGGGTGACAGAGCCCTGGAACAGGCTGCCCAGAGAGGCTGTGGAGTCTCCTTCTCTGGAGATCTTCCAAACCCGCCTGGATGCCACCCTGTGCTCTGGGTGTCCCTGCTGGAGCAGGGGGTTGGACTAGATGATCTCTAGAGGTCCCTTCCAACCTCAACCATCCTGTGATTCTGGGTGAATACAAGATGAATCACGTGGAACAAGACACATGTGGACAAGGTGAGGCCAAATCCATTCCTCTGTTTACTCTAAAAGGAAGTACTCAGCACTTCACAAAAATCAGACCCCGACAACCCTGCACAAGCCAAACACACCAATCCCTGTGATCTCTATGCCATTAATTTGCACCAGAAGACACCTGAATATGACTTGACCTGAACTGTACCACACCGACAAGAACTCTAAATTGGATATGCAAGCTTCTTTCTTCCAAACAGATACATTTACTTCAAACAGATCCACCAGAAGAGGTGTTAATATGCCTTGCAAGAAAGTGTAAACCCAGACAAATTATCAAGCAGCTAATTTCATTAGAGGGTGAGGGAACTGAAATATGAATGCTATTTCAGTCCAGTGGCATTAAACTGTCATGTGTTGGGACCACCCTTGCTGCGGTGGGGATTTAAAACATATATTATATGAGGACAGTGTATACAGTGTATGCAAAAGCAGGACTTGGGAGCTTCCCTTTCACCTTCCATCAGTGGCACTTGAAGCTGCTTGCCCTCTTGTGTTAAGTTTTTTATTCCCTCTAAAAAGACAGATGAGGTTATGTCATTCACAGAATGACTGCTGAAATCCACTGAAATCCACTGAAAAGCTGGCAAGAATCATTTTCTTAACAGCTTGCTTCCCCACATCAGCTTTTCATTGAAAAATGCTGGGGGTACCTTCCTGAATTGCATTAATTTTTGATAAACGGCTTTGTTGAACATACCTTAAATTCTCTTCAAGTCCATAAAGCCGAATACCTTTATGTCTGAAGTCGAAAAATACTGTTTTACTGTGCTACACGTGGCCTATACTTTATGAAGGAAGTTACTTCTACCTGTGGTATGTAAACTATTAGGTTTATTAGCCCATAGTCTCCTAACTATTGGAGTATTTCTGTTACTCCTAATTTTTTCTGTTGTTCTCATGGGTCAGTTACCGCATCCCATCAAGGAATTGTTCCCAAAGGCTTCTTTCCTGCTGCTTACAGCTGTAACCTTGCAGCTTTCCACCTCTGGTTGTTGTATTTTAATACACCGAGAGCATTACACCTATATTCTGTGTCTGTGGGTAAAACAAAGAGGAGATAAAGCAAAGAGCCTGGTAAGGCACTTCCCAACTAAGCATTCTGAGCCAGCAAATGGTTAGTTGCACCAAAACAGACCGGGCTCGACCCTGCTTTGAAGCAGAAATATTAGACAGAAAGATGCATTCAATCTATGCCACCCCTCCCCTACCACCAGATATAATCCCAGTTTTGCACTGGGATTTCACACGGATCACATGCTTAATGAAAGCTTTTAATCAGATCAATCTTGGGAGAAAAATGAGATACATTTTTATTAGTGTACCATTTCCCTGTATCAGCATGTCCTCAGAGTCACCTATAACTACATTATATCTAAGTATCAACTTGGTTGACTAATTTATGGACCGTACCAATACATCCTAAATTTTCTCCTTGAAGTGCTACCATGGAGTGGCAACACCAACATCCTGTAAAGACACTCCTGGTTCCTACAGGGTGATCACTGTTAGCAGAACAAAATTACTTCAGATGGTGGCAGCGAGGGCAGAATTTGGCTCCAGGAAGTTCTGCTGAAATAAGACTCACTTTCACGCTATGTTCCTTGTGGAGTTTCCAACTATTTATCTTATGCACGTTTGTATTTCTAGTTTATCGCTCCTTCCTTACAGCTGTTAATTCCAAAGAGGCTCTCTAGTGACCTTGCCTTTCCTAAGCAAAACCTGTGGGACGTATTTAGCCTCTCGAGAGCCTTGCAACTCCTGACACGGCAAGTGTGTGGATGGGCTCTGCCATCAGCCATCTACAGATGCAGCTGCTGCCGGCTCCTCCTGGGTGGCTTGTTCACCGGGATGTGTGTTGGGGAACATGAGCTGCCTCTTCTGCTCATTCAGCCCCTGCTCATTTAGCTTGGAGCTGAATGGCCAACTTGAGTTGGCCTTTGACTTGGCCAACCCAATGGGCCCAACCTTCCAATGGTGTTGGGGTGATGGGTCACTGGGCTGGAGGGCCAGATGGACCCTCGAGGCCCGTGGCACCATCCACAATGTCAGGCTGAGAGACAAATATGGAAGGACAAGCAGAAAACTAAATGCAACAGGGTCTTTTTGTCTCCTCTAAAGACCTTTCAACAACCATTTTCCACCCCATGAAACACCCGAACAAACAGATCCCATTCACTCAATTCCTCCTCCCAGAATTAGATTTTTAATAGATTCTTTACACCTTAAACAGGGTGAAGTTGCTGGGTCCTCAGAGAGGAGTTTCCCTCCAGAGAGCTGGAACGTAGTCAACAGCAAAGCAAAGACCCCCCTGGCCCAAACCCAGCTGTGCTGCTGGGCGCAGATGAAGACTTGGTTAGGCTAAGCCAGGCCTGAGGGAGAAAGCTGAACTGGGGAATCAAGCATTTCTTTTTGCCCTCACTGTCCAAAAAATAAAAAAGGAAGATTCCAATGGGCACCCAAAGTTTGTCAGGCCAAGTCCACAGAAGGTGCCTACATTGAGAGGCTGAACTAAACAAAAGATCACATTGAGAAGAGAGCTCATGGCTGGAAAAGCAGTAGTAAAACCTCAGAGGGTCAGAGCACTGTTTCTTTTTAGCGCATTCCTGCTTCCAGGATGGGGAGGATTAAGCTTCTATTCCCATTCATTCCTGAACACCTCTGCCAAGAGTAATTCCCTGAGCAGCTTGCTCGGTGCGGGCCGTTGCATCCGCATACGGAATGCAGCTTCATGCTTCATGTGCAGCCACCGCTTCCGCTGCTCAGAAAATCAGATACTACAGGTCTCCCTGGAGCACATTTCACAAGCAGCAGCTGCTTTAACCCCTGTGTCCTGGCCACACGCCAGCAGAACTCATTAGAGTTCTCCCCCCTACGTTCCTCCTGCAGCTTCAGTTACAAATGGCATCTTCATGACAAACATTGCTCTTTGCAGTCCTTGCCACGTCAAGACTGAGGAAAAGTTGAGAGACCGAAGCACTTCATGGTCTGCAAAGATAAGGTCCCTGCTTCAGTTTTTCTTGATAGTGATTAACAAGAATTCCATGATGGAATCAACAATTACGATGATTTTTAATGTACTTTAATATTAGAAGACAGTGCTTACAAGTAAGATGGGCATTTCTGTATTTCTCAATAGGTACTAGCTCAAACAACACCATCTTTAATCCCAGATCTTATGGATCTAGGAATAAAGCTCCTTATCCTTCTATGTGTGCAATACCTTTAGAACTACCAACTGCCGGCAGCGAGAACTAGATCCCAGTAGATCCAAGGAAAGCCAGTCAGAGCACTAGTTACCACTGCTTTAACAGCAGATCTTGTGGTCAAATTTTGCACCGACCATACACTGATCACTGATCCATACACAATCCACTGATCACAAATGAGCACAACCTGGATACCAAGCATTTTTGGAACAAGTGAGAGGGTTAGGTTCCTGGTTAGCGACCTAAGCAGGGATTCATTCAGTTTGATGCTTTCTCTTCCTTCATCAGAGGGGATTGTATAGATGAAGGCACTAAATCTTTATTGATGCTAATAGGTTGCATCAATACCCTATGGAAGTATCAGCAGCAGCTTAAATGCATTTTGTTCTGATTTGCAGCTTAAGGCATTTCCATCTGCATTTCACAAAACACAAGTCGGGGAGAATTCGACCTTCATGTGCTGAAAACTGAAAATGAATTTCCCAATCCTCTCCCTTTTTGAGGGCTGGGGCAAGACATGCAGAACAAACACATTTTTCTACACTGCACTGTTTCTTCAGCTCTCTGGGTTGTTCCTTGCACCTGTCCTTGGCTCTGAAAGCAAGGCACATTCTCCCCATGTGCCCTCCTCGCATGCATAACACAGTTCTGGGAAGTGAGAGATCTAGGAGCCCTGAAACTTATGCCTCTAATTATTTTCTGTCTTAACTACCCTGCCCAAAACAACACTCTCAAATACTAACATCTGTTGTAAGCATTTTTGTTGGCCACATTCATAAAATGGGAATATTCCATCCTCTGGGATTAGGGGACAGAGATATTTACGCACGGACTATACAGCGTACCTGCCACACAGCTGACATTCCCAAGGAGCACAAGGCCCTGGCACTGCAAGGATGTCTGTGCATCCCCAGGGAAGGGTCCAGACGATGTCCCACTCCCTGCATGTGCATTTGGAGTTACTCTGGACAAGCACAGACTGCAATCTGCCTCAGATTACTAAAAAAAATAGCAGCCTGGCTGAACCCCTACTCTGACAGAGTGGCTACATGTCCAGAAATCCCAGAAAAAATACACAAAATTACCAGACTCCACTGAAATATTTTTTTTGCCTGTGATACTCTCTATCATAAGCTTTTTTCCTGTCCTACGTCCTTGAAAGCATCCTCAGTCTTCTTCCCTCTCCCTAATCACAGCACCTCTTAGACTCCTAACCTGTTCTTTTCTCTCTTGTACAGCCTCTATGCCTTAATGACTCACTGTTTCATGCCTTTCTTTAAAATAACCTTTTCCATTGACAAATCATTACATAATTATCTTGAAACTACAGCATGTGAGTTCTCTACTGCACCCAATACAATAGTAGCATTTTTCATTACATCCAAATGCCCAGCACTTAATACTATCAGGCATGCAGCCTGGCTTTGCCTATTATTATTACAAAGAATAAGAGGTTTTGTCACCTCTCGTCTCCTTCTCAGAGCACACGACCTCTCTGCGCTGCTGCACTGCTAACGGGTGATACTTCAGAGGGAGAGTGCTTGAAGGAACTGAGAAATGAGCCCTGCATACGCTGCCTTGCCAGGCTTCTTGCAGTGATTTTTTCCTGTTACTGGAGTTACACTGCTATATTAATTCCATGTTTGCAGTTTTACCAATGGCAAGCATTAAAAAACACCTAAGGAATTTTATCCTTCTACATTCTACATCTTCCTTGTGGAATCCTGAGACTGACTTAAAAATGATAACATTTATAAAGTTGCCAATGCTGGATTCTTTTTACGTAACTTTGGGCTCTTGAGCATTAAGGGTCAAGTTTTCAGGCTATTTTTCATAAACCTAGGGACTAAAACATTACTTTTGTTTTCCTAACTAAAGCTATAAGATTTGCATTTACTGATGCATTTACTGATCTGACTTAATAAGCTCCTACCTTTTAGGAAAAAAAAAAAAAAAGAAAGAAAAATGGGACAAAATTCCAAGAGCCAGTGGGAGTGCATGTGGGCACCATGAGTCACCTCTCCTCCTTTTCTAAAAATGACTATTTCAGTCTCAACAGACAAGGACACACGTGGCCAGACAAAACACAAGCAGCGAGGCTGGGGCTGAGCCCCCATCTTCTTGCACTTTTCTGGCTGAGCCTCCAGGCAAAAGCTGCAAGGAAGGGCACAGGACAAGCGAGCAGGTTGGCAGTGGATGCGACTCACACCATGCTCTGCCTATCCCAGGAAATCATCACAAAAATCAATAGATAATTGTGGTCAGTGAGATGATCCCTGGACTGCCAGAGGATTTCCAAGAGAAAGCCCTAAGGGACCTTCAGTGTTCGACTGATACTCTAATATCAAGTTAGTCATTCTGTGTGGCAAAGCAGCCTAAGAAACACGACTAAAGAGGGCCTATGTCATACGTGCCCACTTTTTCTATTCTTAGACACACTTTATAACACATTGGTAACATTTAACTCTCTGGCCTAGACAGGGAGACACTCCAAGCATCCAGCCCCTCTTACGTGTTAGGATCCTGCGAGCTGTATTTGTTCACGAGCTGTGAACTGATAGCAGTAATATGCTGAGAGCACAGCATAAAGCTTTATTGCCAGATACTCACTGCAGATGCACAGAGCACAGTTATACTCCGGCACTGGGCGGGTGTGCAGAGTTGTTACACACTGCACCATTCATGGAGGCAGACAGCTCTCTGGTTCCATATTTGCAGTTGTAGCTTGGCTCCCAGAGAAGCTCTGGATGCAATAAATAAAGCAGAAGGATCGATTCTACATGGTATATTTGCTCCAGAGGGCTTTAAACCTGCAAGCTGCTGCAGGTCTTGGATGGTCAGACTTTTGTGGATGTGTCCTTGCGAGCTGCAGATGCTCAGGATACACGAGCAGGGTATTTGCCTTGTGAGACAGCATCAGGCTGCCGGGTTTAGGCTGCCTGGTCATGCGAAACCATCATCGTATGACAGGGAAACACTACAGCACCGTGCACTGTCATTATGGGAGCCTAAAACTTTAAGGGGATAGATACTTGCAGGAGGGCAGAAATTGGAGATTTTTTGTCTCTTCAGTTCTTGGTGGAAAGGAGGGGTCCAACCATGCTCTCCTTCCTGTCAGTCAATCCATGGCACTGACAATAAAATCAACTGAGGTTGCTTTGGATTTTTCCCAGACAAGAGCAGAATTTGGCTTCTCTAAAAAGTAGGCATCTTGAGACATGATCCCTGCGAGCAACACTTCACAATCCCAATAAATATTTATCAAAAATAAGCTAAGCTGTGTTACCAATAACTCCCACTGCATGATTCTGGTGCTTAGAGAAAAACAGTCTAAACAACCCAATCTGTAGCTTAAATAAGAGTATATGACGAATCAGCCGACCAAAACCAAGCCATAAGGAAAATAAAAAAATATAGTAAAATATTCATCTCCATTCCAGTACATATATATATTGTGCATAAGCATATAGATATATATGTGTGTTTTCCAAACAGATGAATGCAGTACTTACTCTGAGTGACATAAAGGCCCTCTGTTGACTTATCTTCATGCCCATCGAACTCCCTGCTGGCTAGTTGCCTGTTGGCAGTCTCCAGTCGTTCTGCACAAAACAGGAAATACTTTAAGTATAAATATATGTATATAAAATTGTAGGCCAACCAAGAAAACAAGACGCATGCCAGTACTGTAGTATAAATAGACTCTCCAAAGGGGGACATTAAAATGGAGGCTGACACATATGTAAAAGATGAGGCCCTAGACTTCTTCCATGAATCTGTCTTTGAGAATGCCTCGATTTACAGAAGCTGGGGGAAAAGCTGTGGCCATCCACAGCAGGCTTGTTCGAGCAGTTCATTTTTCACACTGCAGAAAGAGTGCACTACATTTGGTGTCTGAATGGCTCTGGCTTTGGGTGGCAAACAGGGTCTGCCACGTCCTCCCCGCTGGAGCAGGGGCTGACCTAGGGCCTGCTCGGGCGCAGGGACACCCATGCTGTGCCCCAGAGACACCCTTGCTGTGCCCAGGAGCTGCACCGGGTCCCTCTCCCTCCCGTCAGGAGAAGGGTGGTTTTCCGCATCTGTCTCCCATGTGGACAGAGCTTCCCCTGGAACAGGCCGCCACCAGCAAGATGCGCCTCCCCTGCCGCTGCCTCCTGCCCTCAGGTGCTGCTGCTCCTCCAAAAACACCTGCCAGTCACCTCAAACCAGTGAGGGAAGCATGACCCATTTTTCAGTGGGCATCTCACTGGACAAGAAGGTACCACAGTGCACCCATCAGGGCGATGGCGCCAGGGGTCAATACTGGGCCCAGTTTTGTTTAGCTTATTCATCAGTGACCGGGATGAAGGGACAGAGCGCACCCTCAGCAAGTTTGCTGGTGACACGAAGCTGGCAGCAGGGGCTGATACACCCCAGAGGGCTGTGCTGCTGTTCAGAGGGAACTCAACAGGCTGCAGAGATGGGCAGGGGGGACTGCATGAAATTCAATGAAGGCAAGTGCTGGGTCCTGCAACTAGAGAGGACCCAGGAATAATCCCAGGCACAAGGACAGGTTGAGGTTGGCCTGCTGGAAAGCAGCTTTGGGAAAAGCACTTGGGGGTCCTGGCGAGCTGCAGACTGACCACGAGGCAGCAGTGTGTCCTGTGGCCAAGAAGGCTAACGGGATCCTGGGGTGCATCAGGAGGAGCATTGCCTGCAGGTCAAGGGAGGGGATCCTGCCCCTCTACCCAGCCCTGGTGAGGCCACACCTGGAGTATTGGGTGCAGCTCTGGGCTTCCCAGTACAAGAGGGATGTGGAGCTGCTGGAGAGTCCATTGAAGAGCTACAAAGATGATCAGGGGACTGGAGCATCTCCCCTCTGAGGAGAGGCTGAGAGCCAGGCTTGTTCAGCCTGGGGAAGAGAGGACTGAGGGGGGATCTTATCAGTATGTACAAATATACAAATATCTTAAGGGAGGGTGAAGAGAGGATGGGACCAGACTGTTTTTAGTGGTGCCCAGCAACAGGACAAGAGGCAATGGCCACAAACTGAAGTACAGTAACTTCTGTCTGAATTTATGGAAAAACTTCTTTCCTGTGAGGGTGACAGAGCCCTGGAACAGGCTGCCCAGAGAGGCTGTGGAGCCCATTCCCTGGAGACTCCTGGACATGATCCTGAGCAACATGCTCTAGGTGACCCTGCTGGAGTAGGGATGTTGGACGAGGAGATCTCCAGAGGTCCCTTCCAGTCTCAGCCATTCTGTGCTTCTGTGATGGATCTACCAATTTTACATGTTTTTATACTAAAAAGAGGTTATCTTGGATAATTTGACATGTACTGGCTAGTGAAGGTACCCAAGATTGAGATTTATACATGGTTGCACTGTATTACCACCTGCTGTCAGCTTGTTAGAGCTCAGCTTGCAGACTGCTGCTCTTACAGTCAGCCCAGTATGGGAAGTGTTAAACTCAAAGGCAGTGTTCGAGGCTGTCTCATATTTTGCCAGAGGATTTGTTTGTAACCAGGGGGTGACAGCAGCCTTGTCTTATGTCACTGAGCAGAGCCTGATTGCTCAAGTTTATCTAAAACATGTGTGAAGCTCTTCGTCTGAAGCCTGCTACCCTGTGAAAAGTGAAATGCTGTGTCAGCTGGGGCAAAAAAAAGCAAGCAAGCCTGACGTACCACGGAGATCCCTGTTGAAATCATGGAGCCTCCGAATCTCTCCTTCGAGTTTGTTTCTCATGGCTTTGTCCAGAGACTCCCGTTTAGTGGTGGTCTTCACCAGGCCCTCATAAGCTTCTGAAATCTTCTGAATCTCTATTTCAAACTGAAAGGAGAGAGACCTCCCGTTAAATCCGGGCAGGGAAGCGCGCTGGGCAGACAGGTGCCCACGGCAGAGCTTGCGGGCCGGGCCAAGTGGGGGCGGGCAGAGAGGCCTGATGTACCCGTGCCAGCCCCCGCCTGGGTGCTGAGGCGGCCAGGAGGCACGGAGGGAACTCGCGCCTCCACAGGGGCTGCTCTCCTTCCTAGAAAGGCTGGTAGAAGGCAGGATTTATATCCCGCCACGAGGGATGACTCCCTGGTCCCAAGCACAGCTCTTGGCACTACATGCCACTATAAACATTCTAGGCTAGACTCTGACCTCATTTCAGCTACAAACTATGGTGGTTTGCTCTTCTTTTTTGATGTTTCTCTTGACTGGAGACTGCTATACTAAAGAAGGGACTCGCTGTTACAACCCAAGCCTGTTGTTTGGGGTTTTCAATATTCTTGGCTTTATCTCCTTGAAAACTGGCAAATTGCATGTTGTCCGGTTTGATAGACCGAGCAGCACAGAGACAACCTTGAGCTGTGAACTTGCTTCCTAAACCCACACACTGACAAAAGGAGAGTCACAGGGAGGGTCTTGTGGCTCAGGTTAATCAGCTCCAGCTTCTTTAACGAACTAATCTCACATGAAACGTTACCTCTTTGGTGAAATCAATGCCGCAGAAATCCACAGCACTGATGTGGGAACCTGCTCCTGCCTGCTTGAACCTTCCACTCTGGCAGGGAAACCAGTAACAGCAACAGCTCTGAATTAGCCCCCAACTTGCCAAGTATTACGTATCTCAAACACACAGTGACTTGCCAGCAAACATGCATCTCCCACACATCCATGCTGCTCCACTCTATGCATGGTATTAAAAAGTACTATAGATCCAACAGTTTCCAACCAGCAATTCTCCAAGGCTCAGAGAAGTGCTGACCTGTGGCACGAGACTGCAGCCTATGTAGTCTACGTCCTGAAATCCTTTTTTAGGTGAACTCCAAATGATTATTCTGAGCTTCCACTTTGTTGGGTTTTGTTTGTTTGTTGTTTTGTTTAAAAGCAGGAGCTCCCTGAAACGCTGGTGCATTTTAGCTAACGACATTTCAGAAAAGCAGGTCCCCCTTCCCTGCTCTGCTGTCATACAACAACAGAGCCAGGCTATGGGGACAACCCATTCAGAAGGATGCTGAATACACCCGAGCTGTAGTGATCTAAGAATTCTACAGTGCATGCAAAGCTTTTCTTTCCTTTTTTTTTTTTTTTTGGATCCTTTCTTGTACACAGTGAATTCTTTTCCCACCAACAGGAAAGCAGGCTTAAAAATAACATGATCTAGGGTACATGAGTTCAAACATGAAGTTCAAACTTCAGCCTAATTCTTAGGGTTCAAACACAGCTGATCAGTTTTCTTCTTCCTCATACATGCAATGGCACAAACTTGTAAGAAGCCGTGTCAAAAAGTCTGATCTTATGTAAGAAAATCTGTTTTCTTTTGGTGAGTTTTCTAGAAAAAAAACCAACCTGTCAACAATTTACTCAAATAACAGCACCCAATCACGTCTTCCCCAACCACAGCAATTTTAACAGACATATATGGCATGTGAAATTCATCAGGGAATCAGAGATCTCAAGGCAAGAGGCATCTATCCAAAATGATCTCTGCCATAACACAAGGGCCATGTGCCCATGCCCTGCCGACACACTGACGTGCCGTTCTCCAGGTTAATTTGAAGGTGTTAGATGATGGACAACCTGGCACACTGCACTGGAAGCTGTTCCCATAGCTCAGTATTCTTGTATTTTTAATAAGCCTTAGTTCCTCTTTGAGTAGAATTGATTTCAGCTACTTGCTCCTGCTATGTTTCCTTTTCCTTTAGATCCACGTGACCTTTGCTATCAAAAGCCTGATATACTGAAGACCTTTTTTCTATAGCATAGGGTCCTCAGGCTGTAGGCTGCATTGAAGCTACCTCACACCACTTCCCTTGAGCATTTAAGCAAACTGAGCTTGTCTAACCCTTACTGAAAGTAAGCTTTAGCTGAGCTCTTATCATTTTAAGGCCCTTTCCAGACTCCTCATCCCGACGGGCCTCGCACCCCGCTGGCGCTTGCTGCCTGCTGTTTCCTGCAAGGCTCCGTCGCCGCAGGACGCCGGCTGCAGGGAGCCGCTATCGCTGCGAGGCAGCTCTGCCGGCACGGCAGGGGTTTCCCGGCCCCTCCGCTCTGCCCAGCGCTTTTCCAGGCATTTCCAGCGACGTGGCACCACGCAAGGCTCCTCCAGCCCCGCTGACAGGGACCTGCTGCAGGAAAAGGGTTGAGCACCACTGAGGAAGGGAGGGCAGCAGAAGACCAAAAGAGCAACCATTAAGGATCCCGATAAACCATGTTTATGTTTCTCTGCAGCTCTGTGATTTTCCATCCCCTCTACTAAAAAAAGAATTTAAAAAAACAATAAAAAAAATATTATTATTATCTTCTCTTGCTTGTAGTGCCTGGTGCCAGCCCACTCAACCAGCTTGCACAGCATGATGCTGGGAAGCAGTAGCCTAGCCTGGCAATTAAACCTCAGTAAGGGAACACCGTCAAACAAAAGCAACAAACAAAGAAAAGGAGAAAGGAAGGCACAGAAAAGCTAAAAAAAATGAGCACAAAACTCCCTCAGCAATTTTGAGATAAGAAAACCAGACAACAACACAGGGATTAATCACTACCTTGTGCCTCTCTGCAAAATGTCTTTTCAGACATGACTTCAAATTTGACAGCCTTAAGGTTGATCTGCACGTACTAATGCCCAGGGAGCTCTCTAAGTCATGCTGATTCTCCCTTTCTAATTTCTTCTCCGGTTCTGTTATGAATAAAAGCAGAGAGAAGATTGTCCCACCTATAGTAAACATGTTATACAGAGATGAAAAAAAGTACATCTCATGACCCCTCCCCTTCCAGCAATAAGGAAGAGTTTCCATATCTGAAGTAGATCATTTAATTCACTATTTTGGGGGTTTGGTTTTTTTTAGAGATGATGCGCAGCTCAAACTGAAGAAACACAGAAATCGGATAAAGAACCTTCCCTGTCCAGGCATTCAAACACAGAAAAAAAATGGCCAAGAAAGGATAACGTGTGTTAAGGTTTTGGTTCAGAAAATATTCCTGAAGAAAAAATGCACTCAAGCATGTGTTTCCCTTTAAGAATCTGCTTACATTCCACTGAAGTCAATGGGATTTGAGTCCCTGTTCTATTGACTTAAGTGAGACTTCAGTCCACACTTAAATACCTTTCTGCTGGTGTCTGATGCAACAGACTCCTAGGACATCCAAGATAAAGAGAACACCATTTCTAGGACAGTAAAAGAAAACCTGAGTATTTTTAGGGCATCATACTCAGATATCTTTTATTAAACCATACTGCTTCTGTAAAATCAGTATTTATTTTTGTCCACAAAGGCTGCAGAGAAGTCAGAATTAAAATCTTTACAGATTTATTCACAACTGATTAACATAGCTGCAAAAAATTCTCAACTAAGTTTAGGAAATTCTGTGACTGCAGCAGTAAAGTCATCTGCTTGCAGAGGCGGATGCTGCAAAGATAACAGCTACAGAACAAGGCTTTTTCTTCCTAACCCATCTGAACTTCCTGGTCACAGATTTTCTGAAAATAGAGGTCAAGAGACATGGTCTCTCAAAGCTGCTTCTCTTCCCATTAAAGGTGTCTCCCATGAAGACCTTGATCCAACACAAACACAACAAATTTTAACTCCTGTTTAGATTTCTAATTTTGCAGGGAAAAGACCTGCAGGCTAAGCCGATTTGAGTGTAAGTGGTGGGAAGTCATGCATGTTTTGTACGTACGTACTGTAGGATCCTAAATAATTTGTTTGGTCTAGGCCTTATGGATCCACAGACAGTAGATTTGGGGAGCACCTGACTTCAGTGAGCTCTGACTTTTAAGAATCATTCTTTTATTTGATTAGATTTTTCACTTTTGTCTTTCGTTGCCACACCAGGCAGCAAGCAAGGCGTCGCTCTTCCCTGGAGAAGCGAAGCACATATATCAAAAAGAGGGTGCCGGATCCGTCTGCAAGGGATTTCTGGGCAAATTTTTTATCAAATAATTATTTCAGATACAGTGGTAGTGTTCTTTGAACCACCATATTCATGTAATAGACATGAGTGTCTACAGTCAGTTTTAGAAACCCATCCAGCAACCATCAAAAGCCTCCGTCTCAATCACATTAACAAATTTCCAAACAAGAGCCAAACCCAGTGCAGGCTGTTACCCTTTCCTAACAAGAGTGGAGCATAATTTTCGCATTGAACTGTGTTGAACAAGACCGCTCAGGAAAGATTTGCCTCAAATTCCCCTTGCATGCAGCACTGCTTCTGGGCCAAGCCTAAGGGTGACAGAGCCCTGGAACAGGCTGCCCAGAGAGGTTGTGGAGTCTCCTTCTCTGGAGATCTTCCAAACCCGCCTGGATGCCGCCCTGTGCCCTGTGCTCTGGGTGTCCCTCCTGGAGCAGGGGGATTGGACTAGATGATCTCTAGAGGCCCCTTCCAACCTCAACTATTCTGTGATTCTAAGCTGTGTGGGAGCCAGCAGCAGCCCCTGCCCCACAGAGACTACTCCTGCCAGGCTGACGCTGAAGGACGGAGGGGGAAAGACCTCAGCAGAAAGTACCTGAGAAGTTGCCCTGTTACCCCCCAACAGCGTCGTGCCATGGGAATAGACACGCAAGTCCACCACAGAGGAGCAGTGTCTAGAGAGAGCCAACACCGTGCCACTGGTCCAGTGACACGAGGTGGCCTGGGTCACGTGGACCAGCTTGTGGGGATCAGCGGAAGCAGCGGCAGGACTGTGGCTCTGCCCATGGTTGCCCTTCACGTACCTTCTGCAGCTTATCCGCCTTCTCGTAGTAGCCTTCCAGCTCCTGCCGCAGCACGTGGTTCTCCTCGGAGAGCATCTCCACCATCTGCTGGGCTCGCTCCACGATGGCGAAGGCGTCCGGCGTGAGCGGGGCGCCCGGCGGCGTGCCCGGCGAGGGCTGCCCGGCGGCGGGCAGCGGCGGCACCGCGCCGCAGAGCAGGGCGCTGCTGGCAGAGGAGGCCTGCGAGGACATGGGGCTGTGCTGCTGCGCCGGCGCGGCCGGGAAGGGCGGTTGGCATTGCCGGCTGCAGGGAAGCAAGCGCGGGGGCAGGCGTTAGATGGGCGCATCCTTGGAAATGCACCGAGTGGCTAGGGAGCGAGAGCATTCACGCAGTTTCTATACGGTTTGTTAACAGGATTATTACTGTGCGGTCATGATCCTGGTCTCTAGTCAGTACTAAATATCAACAATCACAGCAGTAACCGGGTAAATTGCCTTCTCTCCTGTCCTTGACAGGGACGTACATGTTGCGTGAAGAATAAAGGAGCACTGAGCTGAAAACAGCTCTTTTTGCCTGGGTGCTTGCAAACGCTGCAGCCTCCCCCTGTCTCCACCTTGCCCCAACCCCACCGCAGAAGCTGGAGCCCACAGACTCTAGTGAAACACAAGCAATGTGTTACTCACCCTTCAAAGATTGGTGCCCACCTGGAGCAAGCAGGCAGGCTGATGGGCTCCGTTAGGAGACGACAAGAAGCAGTGGGAGCCAAGCAGTGTCCTCGAATAGCTTTAGCAAGCAGCAAAGGGAAGGACTGCTGTCTGGACAGCCCTGATCAATCATGGCAAATAATAAAAGCCATCTTCCAGTGCGAGCCCTCATTATGTCACTCGGTGACTAAAGGCATCCATCACCCCCAGTCTGGTCTCAGGAAGACTGAGCTGGTCACAGTCTGTGCAAACCTATTTGTGGGCTCGGCTTTCTGACAGCGGAGGGCTCTTTATCAATCAGAGTCATCACAGAGTTTGCAGTGGCTGGAGAACAATCCAAGAACATGCTTTAACATTAAGGGTAACCCTGAGGCTGGCAGGGTACCTCACATCCATCATGCACTTCACGCTTTGCAAGGAGAAGTGAGACTGCCCCTATTGCAGGATAATTCATGGAAAAGGAGCTCAAGGCCTGTCTGTGCCAGGCCCCACATTGCTCCCTCTGTACCTAACTCTGCCTGCAGTACCAGAAGCAGCCCAGAGATCCAACGGGGTCAATGTGGACCTCGGGAACCTTGTCAGGGTAAATGAAACCATGCAGCCCCACAGCGCAGAGCCTAGCTGCCAAACCAGGCTGTGTAGAACAGACTTAGGCTTTTCTGCACTTCCCAGGCCTAGGTGACAACCCTGGCCACACTGGACTCATATGCCTGAGCTGGAACCTCCCAAGCCCTATATTAACATCTCAAGCTCAGACCTACAGCAGCTCAAGCTGATCCAAATGGTGCTCCCGACACCCTGGTCCCTCCTGGCCATTCCCATACTCCAGTCTCCTCCATCCCCATGCTCTGCCTCAGGCCAATGCTGCTGCTCACTTGGCTAGGCTGCAGGTCAGTGCGGAAAACTGAGACAGCCAAAATCTAACCTAGAGAAAAACGAAAAGGGATCCATTTGCAGCTAGCTCATGTCCACACCTCACCGGCCTTGCCTCATGAATGTGACAGCGTCAGCGCTGGGGACAGAAGGGGAAAGATGGAGCCAGGCTGAGTAGTCCGAAAAGAAGGGCATTACAGAAGCCATAATGTAGAGAGGCTGAAAGGGTTGACCACAGAGGGTTTTTCAATATGCCATGTAATAGATTGGAGCTTATCAAAACCATTTAACAGTGGCCAGCTGCTTAACGCCACCTGCTCTTCCACACCTGTGCTCTTGCAATCAAGCACTTCCTGAAAGTTTCTGAAAGTCTGCCCTTAATGACACCCTATTAGGCTTGCTGTCAGCATCACTGCCTTTATTTCTGTACCCTGTGCCAGGCGGGAGATCTAGCTATAGGATGTATTTACCTCATTTGGTCTCACAAACCTTTGACTGGTATTTTTCTATACAGGCAATTTTGTGCTAAATAAATACATAATAAATATGATTACCGTTGTCTTCAGAGCCTACACAGCTTCTCAAAGTGGGGTTTTCAAAAGCTCTCGGTGTTGGCTTAATTCTGCTTCCAGTGATAATAACCCATTACTGTCTCTGATTGCAGCAGAACAAAACGAGAAGCAAATGCCCTTTGAAAGCCCTGTGCTAAAAGCTAACATCTCTACTCTAACCAGCTTGTCACCATCAAGTCACACAATGTCCAGGAAAGCTGGATGCATGCATACGTAGTCTAGCATGTTCATCCCGGCCCTCCTTCTGTGCCCAGAACAGCAACTCTGGCACAGAAAAGGACTGAAATGAAAGGAGCAGCAGCATTCAGCCATGGCCACGCCAGGCTCGCACGCGGTGCGACCTGTTAGCGCGCGCTGCAGCACCTCTCCCATATGGGCTCCTGGCCAGGGACAGCCCTGCCCATGCTCGCTTTGTCTTCAATATGCTTTTACCAGCCCAGCGTACATATTCCATAGGCTCCATCTCTACTGGCAAGACAGGCATCTGGTCCAGTTCAAGAGCACAACACAGGGTCACTCTCTGGGGGCAGTGTGGAGACATCAGCCAGGCCACAAGGTCTTGAGGGCTAGATGGCCCCAGGAAGACCCTCAGGCATATTGGTTCTCTAGTAGAAATACAGTCCAATTACTTTGGAGTTAAACTTCTACAAAAAGTGAATAAGACTTTCTCAAGCCAACACTAAGTTGGGGCAGCGCTGTGTGAAGTCTATGGCTCAGAGAGCCTGCTGTCATCAGAAACATTGTGAAGTGGGGAGAATTATTGCTAGGCCAGAAGGGAAAGCACTCCTGAGCCCAGATGCTGTACTGTCTTTATCTCCATATTTTTTATATTGTAATCTGCTCTGGATCATCTTCTAATTCACTGTTTCACAAGCACATGAACCCCTGCTGAGGAAGGGCTGCCATGGCTGGGGGCAGCCTGCACGGCTACGCTGCATTTCTGCCCCATCAGTGCCGGGAGAAACTCTCCTCTTGCTGGTCCTCGCTCGCCCACCCCGTCCCAGCAGTGTACAACACAACGGCAACGCTGGGCCATAGAAAAACAGGAGAAAGGGAACTTCTCCAGCTAGGAAAAATGGGAACCCTTCCCCAGACAGCACGCTACCTGGAGCCAAGATCCAGTCTGACCCGAGGGCAAAGGAGAAGCATCAGCAGAGCCTCAGCCTCACTGTCCTCTGGAGTTCACTGCCTTTGCAAACATTAATACACCAAAATGAAATGGACTAGCAGAGACACAAGCTTTTTCTGCCACCTTATCTGTTGGGGATTGTAGTGTTGGAGGACACACATGGCAACAACTGGCAGGAGCTTCTTCTCCCAAAGGAGGTGGTTCTACAAAAGAGTATCGGCCACCAGCTGGAATATCTGTGCTGATGGAGACCCATGTGACAGACATGGGCAAGAGCTCAGCATCTGATTTTGGGTGCTGATCACTTGTGCTCATCTTCAGGATGAGCACATTCAGGATCCAGAACATTTTAATGTGGGGAAATTCCTCCTTCACACAAACTCCTCAGAGCTCAGGAGGATGAGATAGCGCTGGGTTGCAGAGGATGTAACCCAACACAAGAGCCATACGGGCTCTGCTGGAGTGTAGCTGCTTGGCTCCAATTCTTAGTGTACTCAGCAACTCTGCAACCATGAAATTTGAAGCATGCATCTCCCCTTGCTCCAAAGATATCCTGCAAAATGTCATTGAAGCTTAAACCGTGGCAATACCGCTTTGCTGGACCTGCAAGCAAACTGAAACAATGCTGGGGCGGGGGCTGAGCGGATGGAGGCAGCACAAGGCACAAGGCGGGAGGCGTGAGGCACGAGGCAGCAAGCACGAGACGTGAGGCGCGAGGCGGGAGTGCGTGGTGCCTATGGGCAGCTCTCACTGAGGTGAGTCCTACTTGGAGCGCCCTCGACCAGCTGGCTGTGGGGCCGGGTCCCCATTTTGACGTTATCTCGGGATGGAGCCAGCCTCCACACACTTGGTCATAGCCCTGTTCTCCCCTTGGTGCCTGTGCGAGGCCACCTCAGCCAGGAGAAAACAGGAAGCGGCAGCTACCATGGAGCCTGGGCTGCCCCAGGAGCCCATGGCCAGCTCCACTGGGGCAAAGCGGGTACATTCAAGGTAGCTGGGCCATCCACACAGCAAAAAGGTACACACGGTCCACCCAACAGCACCAAATTACCCAAGATAAGGTTACCTAAGTAACCTATAAGGGAAAAATATCTTCACGATGAGGGTGACAGAGCACTGGAAGAGGTTGCCCACAGAGGTTGTGGAGTCTCCATCCTCGGAGATTCAAGAGAATCTGGACAGGATCCTGGGGAACCTGCTCTAAGTGACCTTGCTTGAGTAGGGCAATTGCACTGGAAGATCTCCAGAAGTTCCTTCCAACATCTACATCTGTGATTCTGCAAAGATGACAGTGATTTACACCAGGTGGAGATCTGGCTCCTGGCTGTATCCTCCTGGTTTTTCTTCCTGAGAGTTCCCTCCTGACTCTGCTCATAATGCAAACCATGGGAACCACTTTTTCCAGCAGTCACTTACTGCCAGAGACCATTTCAGAAGACCATTGAGGCCAACACAACACAACACGCGCCAAGGTGCTGCTGCCAGGCCACAAGTCATGTCCTTTTCTTTAGGTTTCCCCAGTGTGCAAAAGCTGTCAAAAGCCATCCTACCCTTGTCAGGGACTGGATTTTTTTTTTTTTCACTTGAAAAATGAGCAATACGCAAACATCAGAGAGAGCAAACGTCATTTGAAATGCGGAGTGTTTGCAACTGCAACCAAGCAAGCTGCACCTCTTCAACGCACCTGACAGCTCGTCTACACTTAAAGGTTTTACCAGGATAATTAATTCAGCTAAGTGTGAGTTAGTTTGGCATTTCCAAAATAAAAGCCACAGCTGATTTTACGCAAGTAAAAGCCCAACTGTCTGGACACAATTAGTCCAGTACAAAGGTGGCTTGCTCAGATACAGATTTTCTCATTTCTTTGTGCGAAAAGCTTATCCTAATAGAACACATTTTATATTGATCTCCGAATCTAAACCAGAGGAGATATATCACTTTTCCTTTTTCATTATAAGTCAGCATTATTCTCTGTTGTATATAAGCCCTTTAAACACTTGCAGTAACTCTTGATATGGACCTCCCCTCAATTTTACTTTTTCACATATCCTTCAGATTGTCTAATCTTACAGGCATCCTCTGTATCCATATTTTCTTCAATTACAAATCACTCATTGAGCTACTAATGATTTACATGCTGTAACAACATCAGAAACAAGATTCTGTGTAGCTGGGGGCGTAAGAGAGATTCTCAGAAGTATTTTCCATCTTGGAAATTGAACAAGTACAATCTACGTTATTTGAAGTATGACTGTCAAACATCATGGGGATTAACTGCATATGATTTTTTGTGTTTACTTGCTTCATTCGTCCAAATTTAATTATATAACTGAGCCAACTGTAAAATGAGTGTATATGCAATAAAATCAACACAGCCATTCATCTTAACAAATCAACATTTGTAGAAATAAGAGAATAATAACATCAGCTCAGTTAACATCCAAGCACTCATGTAAAACTCCAAATAAACAAAGGAATAACAATTATCCTGAGCGCCTTTGGACATAATATATTAAGAATGGCTTTCTCAAATGCTTCTACTGTGCTTTAAATGTTGATTTTAGGCTACATTAGAGGAGGTTATAATCTTCCAGCCAACACATTTTCATTCAAAATTGTTCTTTTTATAATCATGATACTGTGATATATTATGTTTTCTGATACTTCTGTAATATCTTCAGCGACTTTGATTCTAAAAATTTGGCTTTTTTTAAGCATTATTTTAGAAGTAGGATTCCTATATAATTGGGCAATCCAAAATGGAAAAAAAAAAAAAGAAAGAAAAATGTTAAGATTGTAGAGATAGAGAGAGAGGAAGAAAAGAGTGAGCCCTTCCAGTGCTATGTACTGGAGAACAGAAGAGTTCTGTTCTGTGGATCCCATGTCCTGCTCATAGATCACACTAAGTGATGCACAATTTTCAGTGCAGGTTATGTAATACCTTAACAGTGATCCAAATTCAACAAAATACTTGGCCATAGTCCTCCCTTGTGAGGAGGGATGAAGAATCCCACAAGGACCCCCCCAACTTTAAATTTAGGCATTATCTAAATATTCCAGTTGGGCTGGAACCCCTGGGAGCAAGAATGACCATCACAGAGGACTTCTTTATGCTTTGGCCATTTGCAGGGGAAAATTACAATCTGCTTTGAAAAACATCCTGAAAAAACAGTGTCTAACCCTGTTCTCCATAGTTAAGAGAGGGACAGGACACCATATTTCTTCTTTGCAGCGATTCACAATTAATTTAAATAGTCATGTTAAGGCTCACTTGACTTACAGAAGAGGAGAAGGTGCCTTCCTCAGCCCCATCTCCCTCGGCACTCCTGGAGGAGGAAATGGCAGGAATTGCAATACAGATGGGGTAAGACAAATGGCACTGGTATCACTGCAGCTGCTGGGCTGGCTTTTTGCTTTCATTTATTTTAATGAAAAGCAGTTTAAACCAGATGGATTTAGACCAGATGGAGACAATACAAAGCTCTTCTGGAGTGACTACTGCTACAGTCTGTAACATCATCCAAGAAAGCTACGATCCTTCTCTCCTCCTATGTCACCCTTCGCTGTCAGCACCCTGGCGGAGCGGCCTTCTACCTGATGCTCAGGGTTGTGCTAAACCTGCAAAGCAAGATCAGCAGATGTCAGATTGGAGGACACAGTTTAGGTGCTTGTCCCAGTGACATCCATAAGGTCTGCCACGCTGCCAGAGCACCCACGTCATTGAGGTGCCTCAGAGTGGATGGAAGGACTTCACTATCCTCATGGCCACAGACCCGTGGCTGAATGAGTAAATATAAACAGGTTGCCTGAAAACAGCAGTAATGTAGGGCTTTTTAACATACAAATAACCAGAGAAGCCACACGCCATTCTGGCAGTTAAATATGCGCTTCTGTTTCCAGGCAGGGTGGGAAGTTCTGAGGCTCACAACAAATGGCATGATCTTTACAACATTCGCACTCCACTCTTCAGTTTCGTACTTCAAAAACTCATGGATTAGATCAGAATTAAAAGTGAATTTAAAGGTACCTACATGAAAGAATTCTGCTTGTAACTATGAGGGAAAAATCCTCATCAAGCAGTGGTGTTTCCAGTTCACGGCCTTATTTGCATTACTGGCACTTCTTATTAATGCTGCAAAGAAGCAAATCATTCTGGAGAAAAGTTATCAGGATGTGACAAGGGCCATGGGAAGCAATGAAGAGGATTCATCGCTTGCATTGAGTGATCTGGATCACTATTTAAGCTGGGCACAAAAAAACGATATGTACTTGAACAGGTCCAAGTAGAAGTTTATCCACCTACGAATAAACACGAGAGGCTGCAGTAAAAGGAAATTCTATCCTGGACCACAACTACCTCACATATATTAATGGATAACAAGGCACATGGTGAGTTCCCAGAGTGACAATGTCTGAAACATCAAGTATTTATGAGATACTTAAACAAGGAATATGGAGCCACATTGCAGAGGTGACACTGCAGCTGAGTTTGCCTCTGGTTCACCTGCTACTGCAACAGTGTCCTGTTCTCCTTTCCACAAGAAGCAAAAAGTTACAACAACCAAACCAGAATCCGAACCAGTAACTAGAAAATACAGACTGAAACTAAGATGCAAATCTTTGCCAGAGATGGCAATTAGCTAGTGGAACAAGTCGGTAAAAGCTGTCATGAATTCTCCAGCAGCAGAATGTTTTAATCATCACGACTGAATGCTTCGCAAACTGGAATTAATTCGGGGTCCATGCAAAAGACTAAATTAGGTTATTTCAAAGTTCTTTAGCTAAAAGTCTGTGTCTCTCTGAACAGGTACCTAAGGAAAGTTAGCAAAAGCATCATTCAAGAGTAGCTAGAATCTAGGAAAGGATTTTTTAAAGGTTATTACACTTGGCCCACATAAAGCATTCAGAAGTCGTGAGTCAGGGCCTCAAGCATCATGTGACTGCCTTAAAAATAATGGTATTTTAAAACAAGAATAAATATTGGTTTCTTTTCTATTTGTCTTCTGGTTTTCGGCCCTTTAAGCTTCAGGCTCCAAGCTCTGCTTTGCAAGCATGATATCCATAAAGCAGAGGTCACTAAATCAAATTTATGTGAAAGCTGAGATTCCTACAACATCACATGACTCCAAGGGGTCTTCAGGAAACTACCAAATATCTGGAGATTTACAGTAAAGTTGTAAGATTTGGCAACAGTGATTATAAAGGCGGTGTTCGTGCCTTAAAAGTCAACCACTTGCAAAAAAAAAATTAAAAAAACAAAAATCACACCAAAAAGGCAAGTTTAGCAGCAGCTGCAGTTATTCCATCCCCTTCAGCAACTCCTTGCCAACATTTGTGGGTTTCTAACCACATCTTCCTGAGCACACGATGACTAGGGAGGAGGGGGTATTAATGACCCCAGGTCTTTTCCATCCCCCATATTCATGGGCTCCTCTTCCAGATCAAGCTGCTTCATGCTTTGCCCCTCAGTGTTAGGAAAGGCAAGGAGTCTTTTGCACGGTGCCTGTCCTGAGGGTTTCCTGATGGGCCAGGGACAGGTACAACATGTCCAGGAGAGAGGACAGGACCTGCTGGGTTATGTGATTGCACATGACCATGGCGGGGGGGCAAGCTCTATTTGCATTAGCTTCTTTCCTTCCCCACCTCCAGAGCCCCCAGCAAGGTGAGAACTGAAACCTCTCACCTCAGAGAAGAAAATACAGCGTCTCCAAACCCTGCTCTCCTATTAACACTAGGAAAGTGGGTAGACCTCAACGTCAGCTCCTATCAATGTCTGTCTTTCCAGTCAAACAACGAATGGAAGAGTTTTCTGAGTCCAGCTAATGGGGAAAACCTGAGCAATGGCACAGAAAAGCTGCTGTCCCCCAGCTCATGTCTGGAAGTGACTGGATGGCTTAACAGCCCCACAGCTCTTCTCTAGGGATGTTTAGAGGATGCCTCCCAGTCCGGGCTTCTTACTCATTTAACTGCAGCTTCTTCACGGGGAGATGTGGGGAGACTCCAGCCAGAGAGGCAGCCACCACCACCACCAAACAGCTCATCTATCTTAGCACTCTCAATACAGACGAGCACCTGGGGAACAGGCGATTTTGTGGAATTGTGTTTTAACCAAGAGCATTCGAGAGCTGGATGAGTGTGTCCTGTGAAACACACAATGAAGCACTAGAGCACATTGCCTTTTGTTTAATGGAGCTGCACAAAAAGCCTTGCTGAAATGCACTCACAGAGCTGGAGAGAGGAAAAGTGATGAGCACACACGGATTACAGCCACTTTCTAAAGGCTTTTGTCACCCAAATCTTCCCTCACAGCAAGGCCACAAGGGGAGCCTGCAAGCCATGCAGCCAATTACGAGCTCGGGAATAGCACTGGAGAAGAAACCAGCAAGTTCTTAGCAATTAAGAACAAGTCCAGGTAGTGCCAGTGCTGAGTATTTTGATGTACCCAGCCATTTGCTGTGAAAAGTTGGTGCCACTGTACCAAAAAGAACACCACACCAGGAACCCAAGATGAGCAGGACAACCACCACTGAGCCAGCAAAGCCCCACTTCTCACCCAACCATACACTCCCCATCTATGGCCATTTTGCAGAGTAACAGCACAAGATTCATGGAGCACACGTGTAAATCCAGATCACCCCTACCAAGACAGGGCCAGCAAACAAAGATCTGCAGGATATACATGAGCAACCCTGCTGCTAGCAGGAATTACGGCTCACCAGGCACCCAGCAGGAACAGCAAGGAAACATCTCCCTCAGAGCCAAGTCCCATGGGAAAAGAATGAGAAAAGGCCTGAAAACCCTTGTCTGCCCACCATGAGCCAGGCCTACTGCTGTTGCTTCCTCCAGAAAGGATTCAAGAAAATCAGACCAGCTCCTTCTACGCGGCGCTCCCTTTGTGTGGGGCCGAAATGTCTGTTGGCTGAGGAATCCCACACGGCTTCCTGAGAGCACAGCCTCAACCTGACCGCCTCAGTGGCAAGTTCATACAGTTGTTTCTCAGCATAAACAGAGATTTTTGCTTAGCTCTTAAAAATATCATTTTGCTCTGAAAAATTACACAAACGCAGGACAGCAAATACTGGCAACCAAAGCACTTGTTTGGCCGGAGGAGCGCCAAGAGCGCTCCCGGGCCTGGGGTCACAAAAGGCCTCGTTGGACAACAACTTCCAACATGGACAACACTGCCATCCACGTGACATGACCCAAACCAGCCAGATGCACCAAGGCTGGCAAAATACTTTTCCAAGAGGTCCAAGAGCAGTGGGACGAGATAGAGGAACACTTCAATTCATGTTCGGCAGGAAAACCGCCTTGATAGAGCGGCCCCTCGCCCACGGTGCGATCCTGCGGCGGGCGGCCCTGCCAGGCCACGCACAGGGCAGCCTCTCCCCTCACCCGCGAGCAGGGAGACCTCAGCGGGATCCGCGGCGCTTGGCAGGATCCTAGCAGCTTTCAGGAATCGGCTCACAGGAAGTAAACACTTAAGATTATTTTTAATGCGCTTGGAATAAAACCTGCTCTCATGCAGAGGCCCAGCACAAGGGGCCAAGCACCATAAAAGTCCTGTGGAAGCTTTGTTTGGAAGATTGAAGTAGGACATAAGTGATGTATACACTTTATATGGCCCTCTTTGTGAAAGAGGGCCAGTGAAAGTATAATCTAGTGACAAGGCAGGTCTGAAATAGAGATGCCTCTTTATCTCAGACTTAAGTTAAAAAAAAAACTTTTTTTTTTTAGTTTGGGCTTTTGAAGATCTTGATGATTTGAGGCTTAAGTGAAATCAGAAATCACAGAAATAGCATTTTTCACTTTTAGATAAAATACCACAGGACAAATTTAATTTCTAAAATATTTACCTTCTGTGTGAATTACAAAATATGAGCAGCAGTTCTGCATGGGCCAGCATGGGGTTTTATTTCACCCCTGTAATGCCAAACTAAACCATGAACCGGACTCTAGCTTAAAAGGATAAATATGAAAGTTTCTGGCTTTCATGCAAAAAGAAATTAAGACAGATTCAGAAACTGAAAACTTTTAAATAAAATATGCATTTTCTATGTTTACTGAAGGTTCCAAAATTCACAGTGACCAGTCCAGACGGGCAGACCAGAGAAACTCAAGTCAGCACACAGTGCTGCGACCGAGCACTACAGACGCCTTGGGACATGGCATCATTATGGGCACAGAGTGCAAAATATCTCAAAATGGGAATAAATGACATCTATTTCTGCTCGCTGGCTTGTTTATACCATCGCAGTGTAAGAAGTCACCTCAGGGTGACTGAAAAGCTGCAGATATCAACTGCAGTCACCTGCTTCAAAGCAACCACAGCTTCAGAGCAAACAACCGCCCAGTCGAGGAGGACGTAGGAGAGCAAGGAGCAAACCCACGACGCCAGAATTACCTGGTGACCCCGTACTCGGGAGGCGGCTGGTACCGAACGACGGCCACCTCGGTCCGGGCGGGCTGCGGAGCCCCGTAGGAGGGTTTGAGGACATCCTGCCCCATGGCCGCGTGCTGGTCGCCAAAGAAGAGCCCATGCTCGGGTGCCTTGCTCACGGGGGCCACTGCCTGCTTAGCTTTGTAGGGGTACTCAGGTGGTGGGCCCCGTGGGTCCATGGCCTTGGCGGGCGGCGCGGCCGGCGCTGCCGCTTTGAGCCCTTTGCTGCTCCCTGAGGTAGGCGGGTGTTGCTTAGCACCGTTTCTCTCCAGCGAGAGCTGCATGATCCTCTCGCTGAGCGAGCGGACGTGGCCCTGCTTGAGCTCCTTCAGCGCTTCGTCCTTGTGCGCTTGCCCGCTGTTGGCCCGGTTCACCGTTGCCCGCCCTTCAGTCCTCGACTTCTGCGTGGACACGCCAGCCACGTAAAAGCCCGGGCCAACCGCCCCCGGCTGCTGGCCTCGGAAAAACTGGGACTGGGCCTTGGCCTCCTCGTAGGTGGGTAGCTCTTCGTTGTTCTGCTGAGGCTGCACGGCCCGCGCCTGCTTCTCCATCACTGTATTGTCCCCCTGGTGCTCCTGCCCCTGAGGTTCCTGGCGGGCCGACTGCTGGAGCATTTGTGGCTCTTCTTGCGCGAGGTTTTCTGTGGAAGAGAGAGTGCTGGTAGTGCTGTTGGAGGGCCCTGCGCTCCCCGTGGCCTGGTGCTGAATTGCCAGCAGGTTCATGTTCTCGTTGGGGTTGCCATACCTCAGCTGCTCCTGGATCAGGCGCTGCAGCACGGTGCCCGCGGCCGCCTCCTCCGACCCTCGCATCTCCACCTCTGGGAGCCGGAGGAAGCTGGGAGGGTGCAAGGTGCAGAGCGGCTCCTCGGCTGGGCAGAGAGAGAGCAGAGGCAGGGGTTACACTTTGAGGAAGCCTTGAACGTGGAGAGAGGATGTGGTTGAAGGAGGCGTGAAAACCATGGAGTCTTCCCCTCAAAGCTTTTCAGCACTCCTCCATACTCACCCGTGCCCCTAGCTGGGCAGGCCCTCTGCCCCAGCCGCTTCCCTTTCTGTATTCACAATAAGCACTTAGAAGCATATCCCCATCCCCTCCCCAGCCTTCGCCCAATACACCCTCAACAGCCTCTTGATATACTCCGTGTACTCATCCCATACCCATGGCTCCCAGGTCCCTCCCTGGAGAATCAGGCAGTTTCAGAGGGAAACTGGCTCCTCCTGAGATGAGAACCTACTATGAGCTGGGTGAATTGCTCCCAGGAAATGCCTCTCCTGGGTTACAGAGGCAGCCTACACGGTGATACTAAAGAAGATGCTAGATTTTTGATAGCCATAGAGAGATGTGTTGCATCCTCTCCTGGGTGTGCTGCATGCCACAATGCAGTAAGATGTGGCATTTCTCACAGAAAAGTTTCAAAATGATACTGAAAATATAAAGATTCTAAAAGTGTATTTAAAGAGGAGTCTGTGCTTGGGCATTTTATTTTAGCACAGCAATTTCCCTTCTGGTTAATAATGATATATCTAAGTGAGTTAACACTACCTTGTTCTGGCAGATGTTAGGGCCATAGATACAACACCGTAAAAAAGGCACATCTTCAAAATATCTTTAAAAAGGCATAGACAGATTTGATAAAAAGCTATAACACAGATTAGTGAAATAATTCAGAGGTGACGGTACAAGTTTTGCACCCAGGCCAGTCATGTTTAAGCAAACCCACAAGCCCTGCAAGCTCCATTTGCATGGGAGAAACTGCTGAGTGATTCTGCAATCTGCAGGGAAGCTGCACAGGTTGGGCACTGGTGCCACATGTTATTTGAAATGGATTCCTGGTCTCTCCTCATAGCTTGGCAGAAAGTAGCACTTGCCTGGAGCTACACATCTAATGACAAACAGGCAATGCTGGGAGGCCGGGATCCTTCTGTCCTCGAACCTCCCAGGCGCTCCCACCCCAGCTGGTGTCACGCATTGCTACAGACCATGCCTGAGGCCAACGGGAGTGCTCAAAGGCCCCAGTGCAGACAAAAGGGAGATTGAGCCCCCTGCTTTGGACAGTCCTCACATTTCCCTAGGCTGACTTGAGTTCAGTTTTTGAGGTCATTCTTGGCAACTTTACATCTCTATCCTGCTGCTTCTCATTCTCAAGGGAGTTGTTCAAAAGTACTAACACTTGTTTTCTGGCATTAGAAACTAGCTAAAAAGCAAACTTTCTCTTGAGGTTTGGTATTTCCCTGAGGTTTCATCTGTTATTGCACATGCTGTGGGATAACTTATATACAAGCCAGATGCCAGAGGAGAAGAACAGCCTTCGGCTCTTAGCTGCGAGAATAGGTCATTTCCACTAACATTTTTGCAGTAAAGGACTAAGGAGGACTGTGGGGCTCTGAAAGGAGGGAGATTCCCAGGCTGCCTCATTACATCACCTCTCCTGTTTTCTCTGGGGCAATAGCACCTACCCACTCGCCTGGCTGGGTGTGGGGGTTTCCATGGGTCTGTGGACTTGCTGGGTTTGCAGTGTGTGGGAGTGGGAATGATGCACACAAGAGGGGACAGGGACACCCTGCAACTCACCCCCGGGCAGGGCTCGTGACACCCAAAAGCCACGCTGAGCATTGCCAGGACATGCTGCTGACAGACGCCTGCAAAGGGCATGACAAGACCTGGGCTCTCCATCGTTTTAATTAGGGTGTAGGCATCAACTTAATACCATGCTGGTAGGTAAAGGTTGTGCTCTCCTGCTTTCCATGGAGCTGGCCTGAGGCAGAGGAGCCGTACTGCCCCAAAAAGCATTCCTGCCCCCACTACAAATAGCAGCTGTCTCACTGGCATCTGAAAATCACTGCTGCCTATGCTTTTTTGCAGCCAACAAGATGCACAGAGACACATACATGCATTTACCTGCATGCCTATTAGCCAAGTATGCACCTAATTTATATGCCACTGCAGTTACAGCTATTACGGCTTTATTCCCATTACTGCACTGCACAGAAGCCTCACCATACTGGGCCTTTTTGCAGAGATGCAGCATAAAATCTCTCTTGCATACCAGAAAGTTCCCAGTCTGGGTTACACAACTGAGATGTGCCTGAGGAAAGTGGCAGGTGACAATGTCACACGGTGGTTCTTTATCATACACTGCTAGGATTTGCACTCTGGCACTGCTGGCACCTTTACATTGGGGAGATAAGATATAGTGGCTGGTTTTTGAGGATTTAACTCCGTGTGCCTTCCTCCAGGTGCCTGCAGTCCTGCTACTTTGGCAAAAAGCTACGGATCTCGGCCCAGATGTTCAGTGCAGAGCAACCAGGTCCTGAAGGACAAGTAGAAATGGTGCCTCCTCCACAAGCAGAGGTGAAAAATAATGATGGGCCATAACACTGAAGTCAAAAACTCCTTTGACTCTGCTGGGGGTGAGGAGCTGGCCTCCCATGCTTTAAGTGTTATTTGTAAATGGTTTAAACTGTTCAAATTATGTTCAGGCAAAAACACAGAAGTAAATGTGATAGGTTGGTGTGCAAGCATGACCACCCACTCACCAGCTTTCTCTTTAGCACCACTGATTACTTCAGCTGTTAATGGAGAAACTTCATGCCTGCCAGCAAATAACTGGTGATCTGGGTAAAGAAAGCCAGAGTCCTCCTGTATCTGGGCTGGGCTGGTAGGCTTGTAACAGACAGACGAGGAGCCTGCAAGAAAGAAAAATGAGATGTCAATAAATGAACCAACTGAATGAAAAAAAAAAAAAAGAAATCATGACCTGTGACTGAAGTCCAAAATAATTTTCTTGAGCGTATCTGGGTGAACCGAGAAACTCTGCTGGGACCACCCAGCAAATGCCTTTGCTGTCCTTGGCACCCTAATAACACACTAACTCTGATGAAGGAGCAGCAGGCACCAGGTCCTCAGTGCTATTTCATGCACTGATCCAGCCTAGCTGTTGAGGTCCCCAGTCCAGGTGCTATGCAAGCCTGACCCAGCCTCGCTTACAAAAGTCACAAAAGTGACAAGTTTTGTAGTGACAAGCTCACAAATCATCGTATGGCCCAGAACAAGAATCCAACACAGTGAGGGTAAAACAGAAAGATGCTGAGGGTAAAAAGAAGGAAAGAAGGAGACCTGATAACCCAGAGGCACATTCAATAGCAGCCAAAGTCTGTGAAAGGCTTCTCCTCAAAATCCATCCACTCACAAACAGTAATTCAGTGACACAGAAAATTACTGGGACATAAGATACAGCCAACACTATCAAGAGAGAGAGTTTATAAATCACTTCATCTAGATGTTCTTAATATGGTAAAGAGAGGATGTAGCTGGAGAACCACAGAAATATCTCAGGCTGACTGACTCCCAGCACTGGATTCACATGCCCTAACTTAGGCATCTAATAGATATCTCAGTCTTGAACTAGTCACCCCAGGCTCCTTTCACAAGCAGTGAGTAGAAACAGACTCTCCTGGAGCCAGTTGTTGGGGCTGCTTGTCTCTGGAGGTGTCTATTCTAACAAGTACCTTCAAAATGTGTCACAGCAGCATTAAGACGTGACAACGTTCACTCTGTGCTACCCTCCGCTCACCTTCGCCTTCCTTGTTTCCTGCTCCTTTTTCAGAGCACTTCCTTGGCCTTCAAAACCAAAAGCTCTTTGAGGACAAGGACTGGGAACGCGAGTATCTCCTTGCCCTGAGTTCACCCTGGTGCTCCCAGGACTCAGCAGAACTGCTCATTTACACTCCCAGGTCCCTATTTTAGACAACAGACGTCTATCAACCGCCAGCACTGACCTGCTTGGACTGAAGGCCCTAGAGGTGGTGGCCTTGGAGGAGAACATGTACATCCCAGTGGGGCGGGAGACCCATCAGCATGGAGCCTGGCTAATAGAAAAGATCATTTTCTAATAGAACGGTGCCCCACAGCAACTCTGTGTTCTGCAGGATCTGCTGTGAGCCACAGATGACCCGAAACAGAATCACAGAATCACAGAATGGTTGAGGTTGGAAGGGACCTCTAGAGATCATCTAGAGATCTAGGGATCATGTCCCTGCTCCAGTAGGGACACCTAAAGCATGGGGCACAGGGTGGCATTCAGGCGGGTTTTGAAGATCTTCACAGAAGGAGACTCCACAACCTCTCTGGGCAGCCTGTTCCAGGGCTCTGTCACCCTCACAGGAAAGAAGTTCTTCCTCACATGGAGATGAAACTTCCTGTGTTTCAACTTGTATCCATTACCCCTTGTCCTGTCACTGGCCACCACTGAGGAGTTTGGCCCCATCTTCCCTACATTCTCCCCTCAGGCGCTTGTACATGTTGATCAGATCCCCTCTCAATCTTCTCTTCCCCAGGCAAAACAGGCCCAGCTCACTTAGTCTTTCCTCAAGATGAAACAATTCATCTAGACTGTGGTTGGCGTCTCCGCTACCCACGCCCTTGCTACCACGAATCACATGGGGATGTCACTCTGCTCTGCATTTCCCTACAATCACCACTAAAGTCAACGCTCCTGTGCTGAGTAGGGCAGCGGGGCTGTAATGAGGAATCACGTCTGGCCCTTCCCCTTTACAGGCATGAAGATGATGATACAATTTTCTTCTGTGCCCATGGGAGAGGGACTAGGCATTTCTGTGAAATGTTAATGAATTCACCACTTTATTATTCATATTATGCATGAATCCGTATAGCAGTTATCTATATTTAGAGAGCAAAATGGAAAGATTGCTCAACTGAGCAGATATAAACCAAATATGTTTGTCAAAATTAGCACGGTAGACTGTCCTGGAACTTGTGCTGATGCTGATTCAGAACCAAGAAAAATCTCAAAATCTTGATTTCCAACATTATTAATGTATTCTGCTACAAAATCATATTAAAGGTACCATGCCCTGCTCACACAAGGTCCTGCTTTGGAACCACAAATTCTGTGTGAAACTTCCCAGGCTCGTTTTATGAATAAAAGCTAAAAACTGCCATGGAACAAAGAAAATCCACGTGCACAAGGAAGACAAACTGTTTCGGGCAGTACAGGCAATCTAAATAGCCGACAATTACCAGCTAGGCCACCCCACTCACCAAATGGAATTTAAAAGAAAGAAACTGTTAATAAATTTTGGGTGGCTTTTACTCGCTTTCTGAATGTTGAGTCAGAAAATGCCCTCAGGTCATGTTTTCAAATTCTCCTAGACGCAAAAACGGAGAATAAAGATGTGCTTTTTTTTTTTCTATTTTTTTTCTCTGTAATAACAGCAGAATTTCTCAAGTAACAGCTTCTCTTTGGGGGCTGGGGCTATAGCAAAGCAATCACGTAAAATCTTGCACTAAAATTGCAAGGACTGGTAAAAGCAATCATCTGTCAAATTGCTCAGTCCCAGATCTCTATTATACTCAAGTAAAAACCAAGTGGCTCCAACGCAGGCAGAAATCATTCCACTTTGCTTGTGCTGTTGTTATACTGTAATGATGTTTTATGTTTATTCAGGTTTTAGATTTTAATAAAATGTTGGGTTTAATCGGCGCAGGAAAGCAGCTTATGTGTAAAACAGATAACGGCTGCCCGAAGATGAGTGCTCGGGGCATGGCCGCAATTCAGACGATGCACAATAATACAGAGCTGGGAAGCGCAAGGATGCTTCGTGAGCTGTTTCAGAGCAAGGACGGGGCTTTCTCCTTTTTCCACTTGTTATTTTGGGAACATCATAAACCTGAATCCCTCCTCTAGAGGAGAAGGGGCTGCCCACAGGTGGGCAAGGCAAAACCGGCGCTCTCCCACGGCGGCGGGAGGGATCTTGTGCAGCCATAGGTTATCTTCCACGCTGAAAAAACAAACCCATTGCAGCAGCAGTGCTGGGAAGGAAAATAAAACCAGGAAAGCAGAGCGACGGATGTGGCAAGTGTTTATTTTCCACCCTGGCTCCCACTCTGTCTTTTGCTTTCCGCTGCATTGAAAGAGGCCTTTTCATTCTTTCCTTCTTGTTTCATCAATCCGTCATTTGTTCTGCTGCCGGCCGATGGACAGGGTGAGAAGCACTTGCCTCACTACTGTGCTTGAAAGTTGCAACACAGGATAAAGCGGAAGTGGTTACTGTCTGGAACAGCAAGTGTGAGACAAAAATGTGGATGGTGGAACACAGTGGGAGCAACCACCAGAGGAATAACATGAGACGAGGAGGGGGCTTCTCTTCTTGATATTATAGCAGGTTATTATGGAGCTTCTCTGACTGGGCCTGCACCGTGCATGGCATTTGTACAAACACGTGTTGCGCCTGTTCACAGCAGATTATTTCTCCCGTATCTCGGTGATCCTTTTTCTGGAGGTGTCTCAGGCAAAAAACGCAGATGCTTTTGCTGGGTGCAACACACCTTGGACCAGTCAATAAGCTCTAGAAGGCTAAATACAAGAGCACATCTCCATCCACCAGATTTCCTTGTAGAGCAGTAGCAAAAGACCATGTGGCAGACATTGTTGGGACACAAGTCCTGTGTGGTAACCATGCTCTGAAGGCAGCAGGGACAAAACTGAAGGCCATGCAGAGGAGCAGAACCTCAAGAGACCAAGACATGGCCAAGATGCGTTAGAAAGAGCCACAAACCACATCCAACATGACAGGAGCAAAGCTCAAGGCCAAAGGGATGTCACCCCCAGAAAACAGTCACCAAAAGCACCTCCAGCTCTACCCACAGCCGGAGACTCATTTTACCTCCAATTTGAAGACCAAACAGGTCAAGTGGGAAAAGGAACATGGCCTTGAAATTAGAATTGGCACTGATGATGTCCTGGCACTCGAGGTGTTAGAATGGAAGATGTAAAAAGCTGCAGAGCACTGGGAAGCAGAGCAGGGCTAGCAGTAGGAAAGCCTGCAAAGAGCTCCGGGAACTCCCTCCGCACTCATGTGGTGGGAACGTTACTTGTCCATGTGCAACAGCACAGACAACACACAAGCCAGACACTCACTTCCAAGCTGGCAAAAGATGACATCATCCCACACTTAGTACATTCGGGTGGATAAAATACCCCAGATACCCAGTTGAGGGCCATTTCACCAACAGATAATGCTACTTCAAAATCAGGCCTTTTCTCGTTTCCCCAAGTCAGGAGGCCTTCCCACACCCGCGACCCCGGCAGGGCTGTGTCAGGGAGGGCACATGGCCCAAAAATCACATCGACTTCTGCAGCTGACGCCAGGGCTTCCTGCCGCCAGCCGGGAATCCCCTCCCAGTCTTCACCACCACTGATGCTACTCCCAAAACGGGCGCTGCTCCGAGGAGCTGACTCAGTGGAGCCACATCCTCTGGTGGGACGGGACGGGAGGCCTGCGGCCATCCCACCCCTTCCTTCCCACTGCTCGGAGAGCCTTTGTGCTCCCCCGCCGGCCACCGCGGGGCCATAACCATGTGAGGCCATGACGGCTGCGTGGACATTGTGCCTTTGAGTGCCTCTGTGCTCCCCCGCCAGCCACCGCAGGGCCATAACCGTGCGGGGCTGCAATGGCCCAGCACGTGGGGCCCTTCATGAGCGGCGGTTCTGTAGCTGGGGAAACAGCAGAGCTGCCCCTGCCTCGTTTCTTCCTCCAACGCAGAGGAAGCGGAGAAGGGAGGCGCCGGGGAGAGCCGATGACGGACGCTTCCCCTGCTGCCGCCGATGCTCGGCCTGGCCCTGGGCAGGATGGCTGCGGCCCAGCCTGAGGGTCACCCACATCTCCCATAAGGAGAAAGGTTCCTGCTTCCTTCCTCCTGGGAAAGCCCTTCTGCCTGACCCAGAGGAGCCATGGGAAGAGGCGGCACATCTTCCACAACGTTTCCTTTGGGAAAGGCACCTGTGAGCACGGGAGTCGTCTCATCACCTCACATCAGAACGGGCTCAACTGCTGCAACACCTTCACACGGGATTTCTTGCTATTTCTTACAGCAAAGATCAGCTGAGAAAGCCATGGCCAGCAACATGCTTTGCTGTCCTGTTGCAGAAGAGCCCACCAAACGCAAATGTCCCCAAGTTTAAAGCATTTAGAGATGGAGGCCTAGAACATCACCACATACTTGCCAAGATGCATGGGTTAGACGTGTGTTTGTCTCAAATTCCTTCTACACTCAAATAGGTGACATCATCATCTTCAGAGATGGACCCTAGGGTCTGAGCCACCTCCTTGCACATCTGTCTTTGTCCATGCCCAGGATGAAAACTCTGCTAAGCTACGCACTGCACCCAGGCCCCGTGGAGAAGACGCAGTTTAGATTAAACCCACCTTCTAGCAAAGCTCATGCTGCAGTGGGATCATAGAATCATAGAATCATAGAATGCTTAGGGTTGGAAGGGACCTCTAGAGATCATCTAGTCCAACCCCCCTGCATACGCAGGGACACCTAAAGCACGTGGCACAGGACTGCATCCAAGCGGGTTTTGAAGATCTCCAGAGAAGGAGACTCCACAACCTCTCTGGGCAGCCTGTTCCAGTGCTCTGTCACCCTCACTGTTAAGAAATTTTTCCTTAAGTTCCTATGGAATTTTTGATGTTTCAGTTTCCGGCCATTTCCTCTAGTCCTATCAGTGGCCACCACTGAAAAGAGGCCAGCACCATCCTCTGCACTCCCTCCCTTGAGGTATTTATATACACTGATTAGATCCCCTCTCAGCCTTCTCTTCTCCAGGCTGAACAGGCCCAGCTCCCTCAGCCTCTCCTCATAGGGCAGATGTTCCAGGCCCCTGATCATCCTTGTAGCCCTGCGCTGGACTCTCTCCAGCAGCTCCACATCCCTCTTGTACTGTGGAGCCCAGAACTGGACACAGTACTCCAGATGCGGCCTCACCAGGGCTGAGTAGAGGGGCAGGATCACCTCCCTCGACCTGCTGGAGACGCTCTTCTTAATGCAAGATGTTGTTCTGCACAGAAAATGCTGCGAGTCTCTTTCTCCCATGTGACTTTAATCGGGCCAGCTGGATTTGCATTACATTCACCAAAAATATTATAAAATAACACTTTAAATTTGCTCGAAGCTAAAACCAGGGGATCTGTATTGAGTTAATGAAATGCCATGGTTTTATGGAAACCCACTGGTTCAATCAGTCAAAAACTGTCTACATAACTGTCCCAGCTCCCTTACAAATAATGCAAACACTTGCTAACTATGAACATGAAAAACACTTAGTTAGGGAGTCACTGGTGTATCCGACTTATCTGAATAACTATGGTAATGCAACACAGTACTGCATGCAATTTTAATCTGTTTACTGGGTCCCTCCGGGAGGGAATTTGCTCTTGTTGCTTTTTCCCTGTGCTATTCTCACTTCTTTTTTGTACAGTTCTGTGGGTGCCAGGTGTAACTGCCCGTGCTGAGCGTTGGGATGGAGCATCCTTCTCCCAGGGCACCGGGGGCTCTGCTGACAGCTGTGCATTTGCTGCTGCATCTGTCACACGCCCCAGCTGCTGATAGGTTTTCTGAGCGCACTTGTGAGCCTGAGCACAGTTTATTTTTGATTCTGAGGAATGTGCACGTGAAGGACTCATCGTAAAAAAAAAAAATCCTCAGTAATTGGAATGTACTTTTCCCACCGCAGCCACACACAGCCAAATCCTGCAGCCTGGCTGAAGAGGCAGGTCTGGCCACTGCCTGGCCCCACCTCAGCGGAGCAGCGCTCCCACTGCCATGGTTTTGGCTACAAAAATCAGCTCCTATTATTACACACTAAGGGGGCCATTTGAATAAATGAAGACACAAGAAGGAGGGAGATCCAACATTTGAATCCACAGGAACCCTAGATGTATCCAATACACGTTAGCAGTGTTTCCAGCTCCAGGCTGCACGGAAGAAGCCCATCCTGCAGCCGAGCCAGCCCGTTCACATGGGCTGCACATGGGCCGATGAGCGCAGGCAGCTCTGCGCGCTGGCACATGCCCCTGGCTATCCCACGTCACCTGAGGAATCACACGGAGACGGCTTCTACCACCCTAGTAAGTTAAGCAGGGCCTGGGCACGTTCTCTGCTAGCAGGATGCTGTTAAATTGCCACCATCCCTGGGAGGATTTTGGCCAGTGCCAATTATCGCTTACCTGGATCGGCTCTGGGATAGGGATAGTGTGGAAGTAGGTTTCAATGGAGCCAAGAGAGTTACTTGGCTACGAGTCAAGTTGCCATATATCTATTGCCTGTTACCCTGAGCTCTGCAGGACGCTTTCACATTTCTGGCCTAATTCAGTCCTTGCCAAATTCATCAGGTGCCACAGGCCCCACTGCTGCATCATTATCACTTCCCTCCTACCTTCCTGCTTGTTTGACAGTAATTTATCTGTTTTCTTCTAAGATAAGCATGCATTATGCCTTACAGAATGAGACGCATTAGCCCAAGGGCTTATTACACAGCAGCATAATTCATTTGAAGATTCATAACTATTTTAATGAATCATTTACTAAGATTAACGAAAACAAGCCAGCAAGGTCCAAGAGACAGCAGAGCAATTCTTTAATATTTCCTGTTTCCGATGCGATTTGGGAGCAGAGCCTGGCGGGCACCTCACTGCGGCAGCCCTCGAGGAGAGCCACATCTGCAGAGCAAGAGCAGCCCCCGCACACAGCAGATTTCTGCCCCAAAGCCAGTGCAGCATCTAGGCAGCCTGCCTGCAACACGTGCTTTCTTATAGTTAAATACATAGAGAAATAAATAAGGGAGCCAGGGCAACATGCTCTGCCAGCGCAGCCGTGTGTGCCGTGTGCCCCAGCTCCAGCTAAAAGCAAGTCCTTGTCCCAGGAGAAAGGCCTTCCCGCCGGGCCCGCGCTGCCCAAACGCTCCGAACGAGACCGAGGTGTTTCAAACAGCTTCCAAAGCAATCATTCGAAATTAAAAAATAAGTAAGCCGGCTTTACACTTTCCTATAAACTCCTCTGCGGTTTGCACAGGAGGTCCAAAAATGACAGCGCAAAAATGACATCGTTTCAAAGCCCACATCTGCCTTCCTGTCTCGCAGCCAAGCCAGAGAGGAATATAAATACCTTGTTCCACATTTAAAATATTTTCTCTCTCCTGTTGCTGCACAGAAATCTTGAGTCAACAAGAAAGGAAAATAATTGTTTAAGGGAAACAATGCGACGATGATCAAAGTGCTCCGAGTGCGGGGGGGCTGTCCTAGGGCTGGGCCACGAATTCCCAAGGGCAGAGCCATGAATCCCAGCCTCAGAAGCACCCCTGCTCTGGCCTCCAAAGCTGGCCTCCCATCCGCTGGCTTCATGGCCCATGGATCTGAGCAACAAAGATGATTAAGGGCCTGGAGCATCTATCGTATGAGAAAAGACTAAGCGAGCTGGGCCTGTTTAGCCTGGAGAAGAGAAGACTGAGAGGAGATCCGATCAACATGTACAAGTACCTGAGGGGAGAATGTAGGGAGGATGGGGCCAAACTCTTCTCAGCGGTGGCCAGTGACAGGACAAGGGGTAATGGATACAAGCTGAAACACAGGAAGTTCCATCTCCATGTGAGGAAGAACTTTCCTCTGAGGGTGACAGAGCCCTGGAACAGGCTGCCCAGGGAGGTTGTGGAGTCTCCTTCTGTGGAGATCTTCCAAACCCGCCTGGATGCCACCCTGTGCCCTGTGCTTTGGGTGTCCCTGCGGGAACAGGGGGGTTGGACTAGATGATCTCTATAGGCCGCTTCCAACCTTGACCATTCCATGTGATTCTGTCCAATCTGCAGAGAGGTTGTGTGCGGGAGGGATTGCTCTGCCCCAACCACACGGCTGCTCTCCCGAGGGGGAAGGGAAAGAGTTGAGTTTTCCTAGCCTGGGAGGGGGAAAAAAAGGAATCAACTCAAGTGCCTTTTTCCTTGGTTCAGCTCTCTAACCACTTGGTCAAAGTGGTTGCAAAGATGTCCCCACTTCCAGCACTGCCCCCAGTGGATGCTTTGGGAAGAGCAGTTCCCATGAGCACCTGTCGCCCGGGCTGTTATGACTTGGTCAGGATCCCTGCTCAGAAGGGGAGCGGACCGGGAGGCGCTCTTGGGTGACCACATTCCCGTAGCCTGGCTGGAGGCAGCTCCCCAGTCACCGGCAGGTTTGCGAGGTCCCCTCGGGGACGTCCCCTTCCCTCCTGCTCCACTCAGGCAGGGCAAGCAGCGGCCAAGCCCCTGAGCCCAGAAAACACTGAGAAATCACAGCCCAAAGCACCTCTGCGTGTTAGCACACCCAAACCTAAACGCGTATGAGGATGCTCAGCCCCCATCCACTTCTTCTTATCTACATTTCTCCTCAAAGCAACTAAGCGCAAAGCTCCAGACCAAGCAGCACAGCTTTCCAGTTCCTGCTTCATGGATACTGGGAAGAGTGGGGCCAACCCTATCTGCCCAGGGGTCCCCACGCTGCCACCCCCCGGAACGGCCGGGCACCCACGGCCACTGCCACCCACTCCAGCCTCTTCCAGCTGCTTTCCCAAAGCTTCCGAGCGCCTTCCCAGCCAACAGAGCAGCCGCAGGACCCAGGGGACACCAGCTTGGAGCTCCCACACAGGCGGTGGCGAGGGCTGCCCGCCGGGGGCGATGCTCCCCAACCAGTGATTTAAGTTCCCACTTTGATCCAAGTGCCAGTGGCCCGACTGTGCCTTACGTCAGTGTTGCTGTTCTGAGATAAAAAGTTAAGTGTTACACACAGTCGCACGCGGAAAGGGGAGAAAGTCCCTCTGAAAGAGTAAAACACAGAGGCTGACGCAGGGTTTGCACATCGGCGCAGCGCCTTGAACGCAGCTGCACCAGTTTGGCAGGACAGCTAAGAGACATTTTCATTAACTCTGATCACCAAGGCATAAAATAACCCTTTTCTTCTGAAAAAAACAAGAAATTCATGCCACAAATTCTCAGGGAAGGAGAATATTTTTTGATGTGGAAGAAAAAAATTATCTCCACTGGCTACAATGCATGGACAAGACATTTGCAAGCTTCAAACTGAAGCTATGATTGACTTTGCTGCACTTATTGCCTTTAAAAATTATCACATTACAGAAAAGCAATGGCATGATCAATGTCACTTGGATATTTAAGTCCTTCTATTAATTAAACAGAGGAGTGAAATAGGAGCTAACACTGCCAGGATGCTGTGGATCATTAAGTCAAGCTCCTCGTTATTTCAAGCAACTATACAACAAAACACCCCCTTTGAATACACTGCATTTTAAAAATCAGATTTTTTTTGCTTTTTGCCCCAATCCCCGCCTCAGAAGGCTATTTCAGGAGCTTGTCCCTCCGATACAGACAAACACTCTGCTGGTTTCCCGCTCGCTGTCGCTGCTCCGTGTCCCTGGGCGTCTTTGCCAGCCGTGTCCTTTAGGTTAAATAGCTTTCTCCCTGAGTCATTCCCACAAACTTGCGAGCATACAAAGGAGTCTGGGGTAAAGGCAGAACAAAAATAGTACAAAGACTGTACAGTACTTTTCGAGTAAAAATGCAAGCATTGAACTCATACATCTTCCTTCACATTTCTGGATTTTTCCCCCCTTTTTTTGACAGTGCCAACAAACCATGCACTAAGGATCCGCAGTGCTCCCTTTTATCAACGTTGAGAACTCCTTGCTGTGACCCTACCAAGCAGCACCTGTGCATTATTGCTAGCTGTAATATCACATCTAAAAGAAAAAAGGAATTAAATCACCCAGCTCTTCCGAAGGACACCATGGAAGCTCTGGCCAGATGTCACTGGGAGCTCCTGCTCCCGGATAGGGCCAGGAAGCCGGGATGGTGCTGCTAAGGCCCGTCCGGGCAGGGAAACCAAGTGAAAAGCAGGTGCCAAGTGCACACACTGGGAACCAACAAGCTGGCACGAATCTGGAAGGATTTCACTGATTTCTACAGGTTTATGCCCAGGTTACACGCCTGAAATTCAAAGCAGAATCTTATGAGGAAAAGTCACTTGCAGGGCAAAAAAAGCAATACACTTCCTAAACGCCTGACATTTCCAAAGAAAAAGTTCCCTAAGAAGCACACTCACTTGTGAAGAAAGATGATGCTGTTTTTTTTCTTACTATCTTCTTCTAGTATTTCTACTCTTTTCTATTTCTGCTCTGCACAGAAGGAAGGACAATCCATTTAAAAATCCAGGTCACAAATGGGAACCAGATTATATCTATCCCAAAGCTGCCAAAAAGAAATTGCTGTACGAGCCCCAAATCCTCCTGGGATGTTCCCAAATCCACAAAATATTCTCAAGCACTAAAGTTTCCACTGGGACCATGACATTAATAGCTGTGTGAGAACAGGAGTTTCAGCTGTTTTCCCCACGCTCTGCAGCCCAAGTTGGCCACAAAGAGCACAGCCTCTACCTGAGCACTGGAGCAGCGTGGTAAAAAAGGCCCTTTGGACCACGAACCTAACAAGTTTGTGGTGCTCCAGGTCAAGGAGCTCTTTCCTTCCCATCCCTCACATCCGGGGATGGCTCCTTGGTGCCGTGCACCAGCGGAAGCAGCACACTCCAAGGGGGATAAGCAAGAGGCTCCTTCAGGCTGGAGCGGTGGTGAAGCCTGAAATCTAAGAGCTTGTGGAAAGTGGGCTGGATTTGCCAGGCTGGCAGCTGGGAAATAAACATTTTTAAACGAGTAAATTTTGCTTGGAATCAACAGGATGGAATAAAGCTTTAAAACTCTTCCAGTCCTGGGATTTTTTACAGAGCCAAACGACGCTTTTGGCCAGTTTAGCACTGATTTGCTCTCAGGTACTACTGTAAAAAACTCCTGAAAACTGCAGGCCCCGCAGATCCCTCCTGCTTCCCAAGTGTCTGCTGCCAAACCAGCCCCTAGCCCAAGGCACTGCTCACCCATCCTTGGATCTGCTGCAGAGCCAACGGGGAGGCTGGAATCGCCAAGCTGGCAGGCAGGGCCTTCACGGGGATTTTCAGAATAAAAGCAATTCCCTTAACTTTGCGGTGAAGTCTCCTGCTGAGCAAGGAGCCCGGGAGCTCTCCTGGGTCAGGGGTGGGTTTGCTGCCGAGGACCCAGCACGGAGGTGCAGCGCGATGACGACTCGTCACCATCCCCTCCGGCGGCAGCGCACAGCAAACACAGGCTGTGCCCGCTGGAAATCCAGATGTTTTCCCTGCGCAGCGCTGGCAGCTCCCGAGGGGCATCACTTGGTTAGGTGGCACTGGCCTCACCAGCAGCTGCGCACTTTACCCCCAGAAAAATCCGAAACAGAAAATAAAGGGAAGCAAAAGGGGAGTGGGACACACTGGGGTGGAGGAAGAGAATGACAGAGATGCTTCCCATGGGGCGGGAGGAAGCAGGGGGCAAATCCCCCTCTGCATCCCGACGCGGGGCAGAGGCCTCGGGATCACGCGGCCCGATGCCGGAGAAGGGGAATGTGGGCCCGGGCGGGCGGCACCGCAGCCTCGGGGCACAGAGGAGGGCGCCCGTTTTCCGTTTGCTTTCCCGGTTCGGTAGCGCCTGCTCTCAGCGCTCAGGCATTTCCAGATAAGGTATTTATAGGAACTTTTCCAGACATTACAAACCACTAGATATCTACGTATACCTGTGCAGAGAAACCCTGCTGCCGGATAGCTGCATGCAGGGAAAATCAAGGGGATTCCTCGACATCAGGACCACCTCTCTCCCAGAAAAAGGAAAAAAAAAGGGAAATCACCCTAGCTCATTAGACACACATAAGGGTCTTGCAATTGCCTTAGCAGAGACGAAGTCCCAGCCTTGGTCTTCTGCTAAGGTTTGACAGGAATCGGGTGTCTAGCAGAAAACCACAGAGCTACTCGTTACTGCTGGGACTTTCAGACAGCACCAAGAAAAAGAAAATAAATCCTCTTTCCATCAGAGAAGGGGAAAGTCCGAGCAGCAACATCCCTGTGCTTAAAAGCACAAATCACCAAAACCGGCAGGGAGGACTCGGAGGGCAAGTTAAAAACCCCGCACGTCCCTTTTTGCCTCCCCTTCCCGTGCGTTTCTCCCCCGAGGGCGAGTTCCCGTTTGCCCTCGCTCCGGCCGGACTGCACGGGGAACACGGGGAAGCCCCGCGGCCGCCCCCCGCAACCCCGGAGGGCAAACGCGGCCCCTCGGGGCAGCGCCGGCCGCGGGGGCCGCGGCGCCCGGGCTGGGATCCGCGTGGAAACACCCGCGGCTGCGGGTGCCGCGGGGCCGCGCCGCGAACGCCCCCGCGCGTCCCGGCCCGCGCAGACCGCGCGCGGGGCGCTGCCCTCGCCAGCCCCGCAGCACGGTGCAAGTCTCGGGGCTCGCCCCACCTGGGGACACCAGCAGCGCCCCTCGGCTTCGACGCTGGAGGCGACGGCAGCCCCAAAGAGCAACGAGCGCCAGCGCGGGCGGCGCCGCGGCCCGGAGCGGGCCGTGAACCTGTGACCCTGCCGGGAAAGGGACGGAGCCCGCGGGGGCTGCGGGGCAGCGGGCGCGGCTACGTGCGCGCGGGGACGGAGGGGGCGCGCGCGGCCGCGCACAGCAATGCCCACCCATGCGGAGCCCCGCGCGCGCTGCCGCGCACGCACTGACAGGCGCCCGCCCCGCCACGCGTGGGCACTGACACACGCGCACACGCGCACACGCACACGCGGGGACACGCACCCGCGCGCGCCCCGCGCACCCCGCGCGCGCCCGTTACCTGCGGCCCCGGCCCCGCGCGCCGCGGCCCCCGGCAGCAGCGCGGCCATCGGCGCCCGCGCCCGCCCGCCCCAGGCGCGCGCCGCCGCGGGGGCGGGGCCTCCTCTGGGGCGGGGCCTCCGCGAGGGCGGGTCCATGCGCGGCCCCGCCCCCTCCCCTCCCCCCGAGCCACCCTGTGGGGGCCCGGGCTGCGTTCGGTGACAAGTGCGATAAAAACCCGGGTCTCGCCCTGGAGACGGGAGTAGGGCCAGGATTTACACCCGGGCAGAGGAAGGGAGATGGCGCTGCTGCGGCTGTCCGTGGGGACACGCGGTCTCGGCACGCGTTTTAGCCTCATCTAGGGAAAAAGTACAGGTGCGAGCTTAGGGTGCTGGTCTTGGACAAGAGAGAAATACTCAGTTCCCCCGTTGCCCACAGATGCCCTGAGTATCTGGAAACGAGTCATCTGGGCCCAAATTAAACGCTTTTAATGCCTAATTCCTCTGTGAAACCAAGGGGAATCCTCACAGCCCAGATAGACACTCAGTGTCCCAGAGTGACCAGCCCCCAGTTCCCAGGATTGCATGGTTGCCCTCTCCTCCTTCCCCCGGGGGTAAACGTTGCTTTGCTGTTCCTCCCAGATCCCGCAGAACCGTATCTACACATCTGCTTTTCCCATTTTCCAAAGAGCTCTCATTTTCCTCCAGGAGCCTGACCTGCTCAGTTTCTGGCAGAAGGCTCCTCGGCAGAGCACTCGCTGCCTGGATTTGCTCCAGCACCAGATGAGGTCAGGACAACAAAGAAGAAGAAACAGCTGGATGGCTACTAAGCAGTGGGAACAAACAGGGCAGGGACTAGGCTGTGCTTTTTCCTTCCCGTTTTGTTTATCCAATGGGATTTCCCAGGCAGATTTCCCCCCAGCACGCAGTATCGCAAAGCACCTTCGCGCAATCGCGACAGTTGTCCCTAGGCTCCTCTATCAGGCTGAGCACAGCCCTGGAACTGGCATAAATAGCAGAAAACCTAGAAAACCTCAGGAAATGGGAAGCGCAGGGCCTAACAGTTTCCACAGATAAACTGCATCTCCCCCATGCGCACTTTGATCTTGGCTTTGGTGGGTTTCTTGTGTCTTTTTGTTTTTCCATCTCGGCACATTCTGATGAGTCTGTCCCAGGCAGTCGATAACAGCTGTGACACGGAGGCCTGGGAAGGGAGGCCCACATTTTTCAGTCTTCCTTCTTATTCCTGATATTCAGCTAGATCATCTGAAAGCAGCAAATGGGGGAAAAATCCAGTGAGGAAGAAAGGAGGTGGCAAAGAGGGGAGAGGAGAGAGAATGGAAGACAGAGAGCGGAGGAAGGGAAGCGCGAGAGTGTGTGAACAAGAAAGAAGGCAGAGCAGCAGTGTGCACATGTTCCCCTGCTCAAGAGAGTTTTTCTCCCCCTGATCTCACTTTCTCCAAGGCCAGAAATTCCACCTCCGGCCTTGCCAAGGAGACAATGCAACATTCCTCTGCTGGGCCACAAAGCAAGTGTGAAATGTTCTGTTTTAATCATTTACAGAACAAAAGGAACACAACAGTCACAGGCTGATTCATATCTGCTGAAATCCAGCAGCCAAGCTATGGAAGAGGAGAGACAGATGAGGAAAGGAAAGGGAGTTTTTCTTTCTTTCTCTCATTTATTTATTTTTATGGTTAATCACTATAGGACTAAGGAAATACAAGAAGGACCACACTGGGTTATAGCAAAGTTTAAGAAGCCCATGTGGCCTCTCTCTGGCGTGGCCACTAGCTGCAGAAAAAAAAAAATGTATATATATAAAGAACAGAGCAAATGCAAACACTGTTTGTGCTTGTACACGATCCCATTTTCCAGGACTTCCTCCACCGCAGGAACTGCCTGAGCCAGAGGCCGTACCTGCATCATCATGTTTGATAGCCCTTCATAGGCCTTTTCTTCCATAATGTTTTCTAATCATTTTCTCAGTCCATTCATACTTTTGGCAGCCTGGACATCCTGTGGCAATGAGTTGCACAATGTAGTCATGTACAGTGCAAAGACACTTCCTGTGGGCTGCCGTAAGCCTTTCCTTATTTACTTCTGTGTCATTCATGATTCCCGTCCCTCCACTATATCCTCCTTCAAACATCTCTTTTTCCACCCCAGTTTTAGTTTACCAAGTGGCTCCTTTCATGGCAGATGTTCTATCCCCGGGCCTCCTTTGCCACCCATGGCCACCACTTCTCCAGGCTGAGTCCAGAAAGGCACTCAGTGCTCCAGGTGCAGGTGAGCCAGAGACTGATTTATACAGTGACAGATTATGGAGAGGTCTCCAAAGCTTGGACATGGCAAGCAGAGCCCCAGGCTTTAAGATGAGGAAAGGAGGAAGCGCCAGGAAGTGATTTTCCAATCATTTTTAAATTCCATTCGTGGAAACCCAAGAAGAGTCAAAGGGTTTGCAAACATCTAGAAAAGAAGGCTATGACTAATAGCCAGTGCAGACTCAGCAGGAGCAGAACTTGTCAGACTAATATATTGTGCTCTGACAAGGTAATAAACTTTGTGGATGAGGGAGAAGCTGCAGATGTCATATATGTTGACATATATGTAAGGCTTTTGATACTCTGTCATATGGTATTATCATTATTAGCAAGGGAGAGAAACCTGGACTAAAATTAAGCATTGATAGATGACTGGCCAAAACTCTTCTCAGTGACTACTTACTAATGGCATGAGGCTATGCAAAAACCCTCTCCCAAATCTGGTACTAATCATGAGTGACTCAAAATCCAAGCATGGCTTTTTACATCTGCAGTTGACACCAGGCTGAGATAAGCTGCTGGAAAGCTGAAAGCAAGATTAGAATTCAAGACAGATTGAACCAGTAGGGAATACATATATATATATATATATATATATATACATATATATATAAAGATGCAGTTCAGTGGTCTGCAGCTGGGTGACAATAACCAGCTGCACACAGAGAACAAGAACTACCAGGTAAATGTTCCGAGTTGCCCGCTGCAGCTCAGCTACACATGGGCAGCGTGAGGAGCACAGACAGTGCAGGGGGAGAGCACAACTGCTCAGCTGTCGCTCTGACCCATGTGCACGGTTTGCCCAAATCTCCTGCTATGTGAAGACGGCTGGAACACTCTTCCCGGTTCAAGAAAAAGGCAAAATATTTACAAATACAATAGAGAAAGGAAAACCACTGAAAAATACAGAAAAGATATCACACAAGAAAAAGAATTTGAGTTGTTTAATGTAGAAAAGGACTTAGGTGAGGCAGAGCAACCTTCAAAACCAAAAAAACTCAGTGAAACATGAAGAGGAAAGGAGCAAACTCTTCCATGTATCTGCTTTCCACAGCATAACAAGTAATTGGCTTAAATTACAGAGATTTAGTTAGATATCAAGAAAAGCCTCCTGGTATTTGGAGCAGTGAAGCGCTGGAATAGATTTCCTGGGAAGGTTGCTACAAGTTTTGAGGACACTTCAACCTGTGGAATGATGACTGCGAGCGAGTAGCAGCAGTTAATGTTGCCTTTGGTCAGAAGGAAGGGTTAGCTGGCCCTTCCACGGCCCTCCACAGCCTACTTTGCTGTGATTTTAAGGATAATGATGCGTTGTTACAATATTGAGATATTGATGTTTAGTTGCACAGTGTTATTGTTATAATGACGCTTTGTTCTCTGCTCCTTTGATAATAATTCCTGCCATTCAGATAGCCTGTTTGATCCGAGTGGAGCTCTGTGCTGATGTTTGCAGGGCCTGCTCACACCATCACTGTAATACAGCACAAATCCGAGCTGCTACAGGGATGGTCTTGTCCTCTCTCCCTCCTACCACCTCCCTAGCCTGGCACTGGAGCTAATGCAGCTGTGCATGACTCAGGACAGGAGACTGATCCAGCTGAAAATTAACCAGCCGGGAGGGACACAGAAAAAAAGACCAGTTTTCCATTACTTGTTCTGCTATCTGACATCCTTTGTCTGCCTTGTCTACCTTGGATGGAGAATCACATCTTGTGCAGTGTTTGGAAGGCAGAGTGGAAATGTGAGGTGATACGGGCACTACTTTGAATAATCTTTTCCAGACTGAGGGATATCTAATATTCCCAAGCAGAGGCAAGCAATGTCCATGGAGCTCGTGCTTCCCCTCAGCTGGGAGCAGGCGCCCCGGTGAGGTGACAAACGATGGAGCACAACAACCCCCAGGATGAAATGGGTCACACTGGACTGCACAGATTGTTCCCCCATCAACCTGGAGATGATGCCAGGATGCAGGTTGCCCCGTGTCACTGTCCTGGTCAGCCAAGAACAGCAGAGTAGAGCCCTGTCCCTTGACTAGGAGTCACCAAGAAGCCAGAAGTGAGCCTTGTTTTACAGATTAAAAAGATCTGGCTATCTCATGGTGCATTTCTTTCCATCTCAGCTAAACCCAGTGAAGTCTTGTCATCTGCGAGGGGGAGCCCTTTGCCAAGAGCAGAACAAGGGCAGCCTCAGAAGTTCTGGGCTGAGAGTGGTTAGGAGAAATGGGCACAAGTTGCTGGGGGAACACGTAGGTCAAGGGAGCTGAGGAGCTGAGAAAGTGCAAGAAGAAAAGGAGCTGCTGGAAGCTGTATCCAAGCAAATGTATTTTAAAGCAACTTGCCCTGTTTTAAATAAGACAGGTGATGAATGAGGCAGCCAAAGGAAGGCTGTTGTCTTTATTCCTACTCCCTATTAGACACTTCTCTAGTCCAAGGCATGTCAGAGCAGTCTCTCTCCTGACGCTAAGCGGAGAGAGTTCACGAGAACTCCTTTAAATCAGGGCCAGTTGTATAAGGCTTCTCAGCAAGGGTAGCTACATGCTCAACCCCCGCTTCCAGACCCAGGGAGGGATGATACAATTTACAGTGTCCACACTGGGTGTCTTAGTCTTTTCTCATCTTACACCCAGTAAGATCAGTACTTTTTGTACTCCCACTTTTTTGTGGGAGTTCTGTCTCCCAGAAAAAAAAAAAGCCCACCTCATTGTGTCCCAAGGTATAAGAAAGTCACAACATTTCCAGTGCTGGCTACGGGTGAAACTCAGACCCCACTCCCAGAAAGCAGCGTGTCTAAGCACTCTGCACCAGCAGGGTGCTGCAGAAAGACTCTGCACAGAGCTGAAGCAGAAGATATGAAACACATCCAGCATCAAGCTGTGCCCGTCCCTCTGATCTCCGGTGCTCGAAAGCCCCACAGAAGGCAGGCGTTCATAATGACACATTTATGCCACAGAAAGCATTCAGTGGCTGCCCTATTTTTTAAATAAGTCACCTCCTAATTACACTATTGGATGCAGAAGGAAAAAAAGTAGGAAAATGTATTCCACATGGACTTACCCAGTTGATCCAGAGCAAACAGGGCTGGTGCACCTTCAGAAAGCTCATTCTCTAAGGGAAGAAGAAAAAAATGCTCAGAAGGTCAGCCCAAGTGATAGGGTAGAGAGTTGGAGTGAAAAAAGCTGTTTTAATCACAATGCAGATAAGCCCCTGCTCAGCTTGCTTCCAACTCATCCCTGTAGGGTTTCTACTGGGGAGAGGGGGTGGAAATCCAGCTGGAAATCTGGAAATCCATTCTTTTAGCAGAAAACTTGGAGTCAGTTCAAGATGGGAGCATGGCAGCATGAGCCATATTATCAAGAGCCACTTCTGCCCATTGCAGGGCACTGAGGCTGCACACACGGAGCACCAGCCTGGCTCTCCTTGGGGATGCCCAGCTCTCCATGGGGATGCCCTGCTCTCCATGGGGATGCCCAGCTCTCCAGCCATGCCCTCTGCTCCCTCTCCAGAGCTGGCTGGTGGTGGGATTGGAGCCAGCATGTGAGTCCACGGGTGCTGCAAGCTCTCCCGCTCCTCCCAGGGTTATTTTTTGCTGTCAGCAGTGAGGGTATTTTTGAGATGGCCAGGTGTAACTCTGCTTTACTGTCACGGTTTTAGGAAATGAGCAAGGAAAAGGTTGAAATTTGGATCAGTGAATCACAGGGACTCTTCCCTCCCCTGACGGGACCACCTTTCCAGCTTGCTGCAATCTCCTCTCTGTCTAATGGCAGCAGGGCACAACCAGGGGAGGTTTAACTAGCTGAGAGGAGGGAAAACGGCCCCGCTAGGACATCTGGGGAGCTGAGCAACCCCTTGAGTCCTCTGACAACACTCAGTATTACCGGACTCTGTAAGTCAGTGGCAGGTTGGAGCACAGGATCTGGAAGCTCCTGAGCACCTCCTGACAGCTCATGCAGCCTTCCTCCCTGCAGGTTCCCAAGACCCAACAGGACCCAGCCCTGAACATGTGGCCATGTTTAACAGTTTGGGACTTTTGCAAACTCTTAGTAGCAGTGACTTTGCCCTCCTCTGCTTTATAGACCCAGGCAAAGTGGGACCCTGAACCTGACAGAAATTTGGCCTCTTCAGCTATGAAAGCAACACAGACCAAGTGTTAAAAAGCGAAGAGAAGCAGAAGTTGTCAGAAGGGGCATAAAGCAAGGACTGCAGGAGGTCGTCCCATGGTAATCCCTTATTTTCCTATGAAATTCATCCCTTGGGGCAGGCAGCATGGGTTAGCAGCGCCTGGTCAGCTCCCAAGCTGTGAAAAGTGCCTAAATGCTCCTGATTTAAGGACAAGAGCAACTCGGTGTTTCAAGGATGCCACCCAGTGGTGCTCATCTGAAGAGACTGAACTCAGGGCTGCTCTACAGGAGTATGAACTTCCTTGTCTAGCTCAGCTTGCATGGAAAGGGAGGCGATGCCACATCTCACACAATCCCCTTCATCCTTTTCCAGGCATCTGCGGGGCTACCAGCAGGACATGATGGAAAACAGATGGAGAAAAGCGAAGCATCTTACCAAAGCAAAATGTTTTAGTTCCCAAGGTGCTGTCACCTGGAAGGCTGCAGTTTTATTTTGTTTTTAAGCTGGGCCACAGCACGAGCAAGCCAAACAAGGCATTTTTGCAGAGGGACAGGCAACCTTGTGTCCCGGCTTGTGGGACACATCGCACATGACGAGGGAGAGCTGAGCCTGAGCACATGCAGCTGCTTTTGCAAAACGTGCTAATGAGGAATAAAAGCAAATTACAAAAGCTGTCTCAAAAGTGTTCGCAACCAACAGACAAAATAAATCTGTTGTGTTCCCCCATGGTATCAGCCCTTAGCTCTTCTCTGAGGTTGGTTGGCAATTTCTGGATAGCAATGAACCCTGGCCTTGGAAAACTTGTATCATAGTATGGTAGGCTGAAACCTTGAATGGGTCCATCCAGACACCTTAAGAAGGCACAGCCCAAGGTCCTCTGCTCACCACCAAGACAGAGTGGCTCTTAGGAGACATCCTAAGTTCACTAATACAAGTATGACTAAAGCGAGAAGGGGATCTCTTGCCAGCTCTCCCCCTTGCTCCTCCCTGAATGTAGCCCAATACAACCCCTAGGACTACAGCAAGCACCGTGAATGGCAACAGCACGCTGGGCGAGCACCCACATGTTCATTGGGTTGATTAAAACTGCACAGTTATATCCTACCTCCTTTCACACTGGCAAAGGGATGGATCCCACCATGAGACAACCAGTTGGTTTCATCCAGCTTCCAGTTTTCACCAAGGTCCATCTTTGATCTGCAGCATCAAAGATCTGCTCGCATTGCCTCCTGCCGCTCTCTCTGAGGAATAACCAGAACATACTCTGAGTGGCTGTTGTTGCCTGCTGCATTGCCAGCTGCTGAGAAGCTCCTCTCAGCACAGGAAAATGTTGATATTTTAGGAAAACAAGAAAACAGAAATATCTGCAAAAAGACCACATGAATCACAGGGGAATATTGGACCCCTTGCCTCTGCCAAGCCTCGACTTATTATGTTGAGAAGCACGCGTGCTGCAGCAGAGGGCTGTCAAGCCTCGGGCTTTCTTCAATTTCTATAGTCAATCTGATGAATGCTTAGAAATTCCTAATCCCTTTTACACTATTTGCGAGGCCAGGGCTTTATTTTCGACCAAGGTAGGGTGCCTATGAGGGCTTTGTTTCAGTCGTACTCTGTGTATACGCTCAACTAGAGCGCGCTTTGCTTTACCCTTTGCCAAGGCAAAGCTGGTCATTTAAGTCACGAGCAGCAGCACTTATAAGCACAGAGGCAATAATGTCTCAAGAGTAACAGTGATAAAGATGTAAAAGAGAGTACAGGGTAAAGATGTAAAAGAGAATATGGGCTGCCTGCCACTCTGGAACTGCACGCCCTCAGGCCAGGCCTGGCACAGGTAGGCTATACTCAGCCTCTGATTGCCATAAAAGAGTTTTTTTAATGAGAAATGAGAGCCAGCTGCATGCAGAAAAAAAAAATGAGAGATGCAGTGAAACCACTGAGTGGCTACCCGGTGTTCCTAACCTCAGAAAACCACTTTCCACTGTAGTAATTGAATTATTCACTGCCTATCAGCCATTCCGTATTGCCTACAGGCTTGCTACAGCTGAGGTCCATGGAGATATGTGAAGGCAAAGGTTTACATTTTCCCTCCTTAACCCCTTGGACCAAAGCTTTGCTGGTGGGGTAGACACATAGCAGAGTATTTCATCCCTTCCCTTCTCTGTAAAGCAGGATCACATAGGACTGGGAAGGACTGGAGCCCAGTAAAGAGACCACGATGCTTACACACAATCCTTCTTGAGTCAATAACTGCTAGTTTCTCAAGGAACAACAACAACAAAAAAATCAATTATTGCTGATTTTAATTCCCTCTGCAGTAAGATGCTGAAGAGGAGATAGCTTGTCCTGAGGCAAGTTATCTTGAGAAAGTGTCTGAGGCAAACTCAGATCACAAATGGCACCAATGGAGCTGACTTCTTGGTGGAGTGAATCCCAGACCTGGCCACACTGTGTGGGGGGATTTATTGAGGTGAAGCCCTACCCAGAGCTAAGGGCACTGCCCGATCATCATCACCATCACAGAACAAAACCTGCATGTGGGACGGTAGGAGCTTTGTGGTATCAGCAAGGCGGCTCATGAGCAGACACATTTCCTACAGGTCTGTGGCCCATGGTCCCAGATAGCACTTTCTGCGGATCTCTCTTCTCCTTCTCCTCATATCCCATAGCTTTTCTCCTGGGCAGACAGGCGATGGCCTGTGCTGTGGAAATGTGCCAGTAGCTTAGGTGGCTGCTTCATTCTTCACACTCGCACAGGTATCAGAGCTTTCTGTGGTGGGTGTGCACTAATTTTGGCCTTTCATTTCTATCAACTTACTGATTGCCATTATACTTGTTGGAATTTAACGCTGCCAGGACCTTGAATTCAAAAGGCTTCTGGGAGACATGGGCAGATAAAGATGGAGGGACACAGAAAGAGGCAAAATTATCTCAACAGCATAATTTCCTTAGAACATCAAGCTGAGAAATAGACAGACAGGCCCTGTCTGCTGCTCTGCTGGTGCATTCCATTCATGGGGAAACCCTGGGCATCCTTGGGCACTGTCAGAGCACAGAGGCTGCAGGAACAGGCTGGACCAGCACAGAGGGGCCAAGTGAACGCGTTGCGCCTGCGACCAGAGCGCGGCCAAGACTGCTCAGCCCGTGTGCGCTGCTCAGCGGCAGCCTGTACCTCGGCTTTCCTGGCTCCACAGACAACGGGAGAGGTCTGTTCATCTATTCCTTGCTTAAGAGCTCAGTTAACCAGAATTTAATGCTTATGCATGTGCATGTGTACCAACTCTACCTGCATCCAGGTAGTGCAGCTGAGCAGCAGATAGAATAGGTCACTGCAGGTGCAGATGGTGCAGCTGATTGCCTTTGGTGCAGTAATTCACTGAGGTGCAATTAAGAGATACTGAGACTTTAAGCAAATTTGTTTTGAGCATGGAATGGTTTTAGCTGAAAGAGAAGAAAAAATAATCTGAGAAAAGCTGCAAGGCTCCGTTGTGACATTTCCAAAAGGAAACATTGTCTGTTGTTCTTTCAAATGACATCTTTGGTTTGAAATTGACCTAGTTTTCTTTTTCTCTCCTTTTTTTTTTAGATATAAAAAGCACTAAAAAATCCCAAAACAGAATGTCTTGTGCAATGATTACGAAAAAAAATAAAGAATCTAATAAAAGGAAAGGAAAGGAAAGGAAAAGAAAGGAAAGGAAAGGAAAGGAAAGGAAAGGAAAGGAAAGGAAAGGAAAATGGAAAACACTCTCCTTTACAGGTAGACCCAAAACAAAAAGTATTTTCAATTTTTGAGCTCAGTCACTAAAATGAAAAAACTATTATTTGTAGAGCTCCATTACTGAAAGGCATCTAGCAAATGCATTCTGGTGGCAATTTATTCTTTCCACCTTCCAAGAGAGAAGTTTGCCTGTGACTTCAATAAAAGTATAAGGGAAAAAAAAATGAAAGGGCAATTTATCAAGACAGCATAAAAGATAAAATGGCTTTTCCATATTCACTCATTTCTCTAAAAGAAGAAAAAAGCAAACTGCTGAACCCCAGCTCTTTGTCCTCTGCCCGCCTCTGCTCAGAAGCATAAACATGGAATCGGACAGACATGAATCCCGAGTGCCCATCACACAGAAAGTTAATGTAAATGTAAAACTGCTGGTTTTACCGATGCATGAGATGCAGGCAGCATGGAAAAAAGAAAAGCCGAAATTTGTTAGGGCCAATTACCCTACTGAGAAATGACTAAAAGATCGTAAATCCCATTCATGGCTATAGTTCATGTGCGCCCATCCCTCTGTGAAGAATATAAGCATTAGGTGGTGCAGGACTACAGGCACAGAGGGCTGGATTACATATTTCTCTAAAAGAAGGCCTGGAAATGGTAGGAAAAGGGATCAGGCTGTGGAAATGACAGGCAGATACCAGAGGACACTAGTTGGAATGAATGTTTCTGCAAACAATTCTGCTAAAAACAGAGTTGAAGACAGAGGTGCTGCCCACTTCACCCTGGTGCTGTGATACCTGGCCCTCCAAGAAGGTCTGCCCGCTCCTTTAGGGACAGTCAGCAGGAGGACCAAGGGGACAGAGCAGCTCCGGTGGCGAGCACTGCTACACTGCTACTACTGCACTACTATGCCTGCTGTGCCCACGCGGGTGGAAAGCCTGGAGCCCCCTTCCTTACAACCACGCAGAGCCTCACATCAGCCAACTCAAATAATTTCATCCAGTCTCTCCTTTGTTTAGGAGCCCCGTTTTGCTTTTCCAAGCCCTTCCTCACACACGCGGTGATGCCCAGACCTCCTCGCTCATGGAGGAGTCTGTGGGCAAGGGAATGGAGCAGCAGGAGCAGCACCGCAGCAGTGAGCAGAACTGGGGGCATTGAGAGGGAACGTGATTTATGCTCTAGCTGAAGCACTTGGACTTGTTGCAGTCAGTACTCAACATCTAACACATCTGTAAATTAGGAACAAGAAAGATCAAATGACAGATTTTCGAAAGTGCCTAAAGATCCTGTACTAGATCTTCATTTAGCACAAGGAGAGCTCATTTTATGCACCTATAATTTCCACTAGTTCTCTAAAAAAAAGAGAAGACAAGAAAAGACTTGTCATTCCTGACAGAGTTTCAGGAAATACGAGATATATGATATCCTGATATAAGAAAGAATGGTGGGAGGGGAAGTTGAGTTGAGATGTCCATCACTTCACAGCTTTCATTATACCTCAAATAAAAGCCAATGGATCACAAACCACCGCCTCTTTTTTGTTTTACCTATAAAATTCTTCCTAACTGCAGAACAAAAGAGGGTAGTGTTGGAATTATCATTTCAGTGCTATTTTACAACTTCTCAATCTGTAAGAACTGTCTGTTGGAGAACAAAGGTCAGTTAAGCCTCCCATCTGGAACACTTCCAGTTTAAAGCGATCTGCCACACAGATTCTCCGGGCAGTAAGCAGCTGCACTGGGATTTTTATTTTTATTTATTTATATATATATATTTTTAGTACCACAAACTGCAGAATTCGCACAGCCAGAACATCAGGAAAATAAAAGTTAATAACTTGAGACTAACCCAGATAGATAAAAGATTAGAAAAGTGCCAGATCCTAAATGCTGCAGCATGCTGGGGGTTAATTTGAGGAAAAGAAGAAACAGGCAACGTTCACCCAAGCATTGCCCACAAAATATGCTCCATCCATGTGGCTCACCAAAATAAGATACTGCTGTCCAAAGGCACAGATATTGCAAAAGGCTCCTCTCTGTTCTCTGAGCTACAGCATCTCCTTATATATGTCTCAGCTCAGGAGCTGTTGGTGGGCTCTACTTCACATTCTTGGCTAGGAGGAAAATTAATGGACATCTTTCAGGAACCACAGGCTGGAGGTGATTTTCACAGTTAGTTGAGCATGTCTGGGCCTTTTTTCTTCTTTCTTCCATGAGGAGTGAAAGGAGGATTGGTGGGGACTGGGCAAGAGAAAGGCCTAGGCAGCAGTTGAGGAGGCCACGAGCCAAGACAGGACTGGTAGATGGCGTAAGAGAGGGTTATTCACTCAGAAGAGAGCGGGGTTATGTGTCAGTCATCATTTTGACAAGAGAGAGCAGGATGTGGGAGCCGATCTTTGCTTCTGCTCATATTGGAAACCCTGAGGCAAGGGCCAGCCCTTGCTAACATTTTTCTTCTGGCAAGAGAGGGCACCAATCCTAAGCTGTGCCACTGAGCAAGACTGTAGACTTCAGGTGGGACATTTTGTCATGCCAAGAGGATGAGATGGGCAGCCAAGGAAAGGCTGAGGCTGAGGAAAGAAGCTGGGGTGGAAGAAGGGAGCATGACTGGACAGGAGGGAAGGAACACAGCCTGCAAGAGAAGACCTCCTTTAGCGGCCTTGCAGTCATGGGGCCTGGGGTTAAACACCACAAGAGAGGCTCCATTTCCTAGGCAGACCTGTGGGCATGGTGAAGTCCTAAGCTGCTTCCCAGTGCCACACAAAAATACTGTTTGATTTGAAATATACTTAAACACTATACTGAAATCTCTAACTCTGCACTCACTGAAATGATCCACAAATCCTTACAGTACCTAAACATTAATGGTGTGAGGCCTGTAGACTGCAACTACGTAGCAGCACAGCTGCGTGAGGCCCAGGCCATTTCTTGTAGGAGCGTACTGGGTTCCCCACATCTGATAAAGGTTGTTCTGGCCTTGCCAGTACAGAGGGCAGTGAAAGCCACAGCATGGCTGCACCAGCAGTGCTTAAAACCAAAACATTTGTGCAGGTAGATGCCACCTGCTCCCTTGAGTCGGGACAAGACACATTCTGTTCTGAATTTATTCAATAAATCCAGAGGAGTTAAAGCATCCCCTGACCCCCATGTCTGTTATACTAGAGCAAGACTTTTATGTGTCAAAAAGGCTTTGCATGCCAAATCTGAGAACATTACTGAGGTGAAATCACATCACTTGGGCAAGCAGCAGCTGCTCCTGGGCACGTACATAGTCCCAGGATGGAGTCAGTTTTCCAAAGCCGCCTTTGAACAGTTACTCATCTGCCCAAGGGCAATGCGAGTGGGATGGGGAATGTAGGACCAAGCTTGCCAGGGCCAGCAGGAGTCAAACAGAGCTTGAGCAGGATGTGGGGCCTTGGGCTGGGCCATCACAGACCCAGACAAACCATGGCTCCTGTGCTCCCGCATCCTGCCAAGCAACAGGCCGCACGGCTGCTACAGGAAAGCACCCATGGCAATAAACTATAGTTGGTGTTTCCAAACACCTCGCCTTGATGGCTGCACTGAATCACCCTCTCGAGCTCTTTGCTGCCTTTCTCTTCAACCTTCTCCTTTAATTAACCCAAAAGGTGACTAATGAGCTATTTGTTAATGCAATCATTCAAAGAGCTCCACTTGTAGCTGGTCTTAAAGAGTTTATTAAAAGAGCGTGGTTTTAGCCAGCTGGCACAGGGTACAGTCACAGCATAATTACATGATCTCATGGTAGTTATCTTGAACTAATACATCATCAATCTGATCTTACTGCAGCTCGAGGAGAAGCCCAGAGCCAAGAAGCACTTGAAGGCTTTGCAGTCCCCAGGATAGGAACCTTTTTCATGGAAGCTGCAAGTTCACAGGGAGCGTGAGCATGTCAGGACAGGCTACACGTTCCCATGCAGAGCCCTATCTATCTCTCTGCTCACCTCCACAGAAAGAAATCATTTGGGAGTCATGGAGCACATGATCGGGGGACCATCCTGAAATGGCAGCCATCATGCCCCTGCCCTTGCGGAGGGCGGCAGCGCGGGCAAGGGGTGCACGCACACGGCATACGTGCCTGGTAGGGATCGCATGGTGGCCACGGTGGCTCATGAGCGCCAGGCAGACCTGGCCACTCTCGCTCCTGGCAAAGCTCGGAGACCAGCCGGGTGCTGCATTTCTGATAAACCCTAAATGCAACAAAACCCTTTGAGAGGACCTGTCCCAACCTGGAAGCAGAGGAAATACTTTCAGGTTGGTAATTTGAAGTCACCTGTACTGGTGAAGGAGCCAGAAGCTCCTGTGTGACTTCTGTATCCTTTTGGATATAGAATAAAGGTTAAGCAACAAATAACTAAATGCACGACTATCTACATACCATGGGTTCATTTGAAGAATAGCTTGTCCCTAGCTGGAGTCACACCTCAGTACAGACACCCAGGAACCAAAATGAAAACTTTGAAGCTTTATAAATACTAGCTTTAACTTCAACCAAATTCAAGCTCCTACTGTAGCTCTTGGAAAAGTATTCCCCTAGATACGGTCCCAAAGAAGTCTGTCTGAGGAATCACACAGAGCTGCAGGCGCACAAGACACAATTGCTACCGCAGTGCTACAACCAAGTATGACTTTTATAGGTCTTTTATAAGCGTAAGGTATGCAAGGTCCTGGGTGCCCCTGTCAACCTGGCAAGGACCAGATTTGGGGTGATTTTAATACCGTTGAGATCTGCAAAGTCCTCAGAGTTATTGCATGGTAAAACAAAATTGCTGTTACCCTTTACTTTTCTATTTTCTTCCCAATCCAGCTAATTAAATTGTAACATAACTATTCAAATGTTAAAATACATTAAGTCCTTGTTTTTGTTTTTTCTTTTTTCTTTGTTGTTTTTTATTACCTTGGATGGAGTGCCAAATCAATCATATCAAACATCACAACATCTAATTTTTACTGGTTACCTACCAGATGCCAGGTTATTTTACTACCATGATCAATAATCAATTTAAGAGAAGATAAATTCTCTGTGCTGTTCTTATGACCTCTCAGAAAGCATATAACTTGTTTTTTTCATTCAAGGTAGAAAACATTGCAGCCTCGCCTGGACAAGATCTTTCAGAAAGCAATAAAGTACAAAGAGTAAATCTTACCTCACAAAATGCCCGTGATTACTCTGGCAACAAAGACTGTCCGTGCCTGGATACTGTACGACCAAGGATTATTCTTTCTCAGGGAGATATTTGTCCTTCAGTGGGGAACGACTCTACAAAAAACTATGCAGCCATTGCCCAGACTTGCTTTGGTTTGTGTAGGTAAGTCACTGGAATTCAACCGTTCTTGGGTGTTCAAAGAACTTCAAAATGCTCTCACCAACCTATCAGCATTATGATTCCCGCGAGTATGTGAAGTATGCATTTCCCTTCCTGAATCATATAATTAACTTCAGGAGAGAAAGCCACGGAAGTGCAGTGAAGAGGAAAAAAAAAAGCAACTGGACGGTTGAATTCCTAGAAGGTACGTGGTACACTGCAAGGAGTTCTCGTTCCACAGCTGCAAGCTGACCACACTGTTACAGGGGCTTTTCTAATCCATATGTTCCCAAATTAAAAAATAGCGAAGAGGCTGAGTTGTCTGCTTTACTTCTTGCATTTCCCAGTGTTTTCAAGTAGCATGTGCAGTGAATGTTATAGAGCAGCAGTGACACATTCAGAGAAGCATCCAAAACACTAGAAAAGCTGATCTGAAGTTCAGTGGAGGACACAGGTTACAGGACTGTCTCTGACTGAGAGGGAAGGTGGAGAGAAACAGTTCCTGAGCACTGTCTGTGAACAGAGGCTGAGTCACTGATGTTACAGAGTTAAAAAACGATGTGATGCTGCATTGTCTGGGCTAGTTAAATCTTGATAAGGATGATTGGTGTCTTCCTGGAATTTCTCTTGACTCAAAACCACCTGGAAAAAAAGTGACACCAGCAAATAGATTTCTGCAATCATCAAGCGCCAGCTCAGGTAGTCTCAGAAGAGGAATTAGATACTATGAGAGAATGGGATACCATGAAGATGAGCTTCCCTGAAAACATCTTTGTGCCAAGCATAGGTGAGGAAAGAAGGCTGAGACCAAACAATAAAGGGAGGTCCTTGATTACAGCACCTTCTTGCAAAAGAAGGATGTGCTGATCTGTTACCATGGAGCAAATAGCAGATGTTCACACAGTGCAACATTTTGTCAGATTTTTAGGTTTTCCAGATGTTTCATATAAAGGACTACTGAGTAGTGAAGCTCCAGGTCACCTCAGCAAATTCCTTTGAGCATATGAAGTCCAGTGCCTTTCATCATGTAAATTAGATCATAATTCCATCCTTTTGCTGGTGTACCAAGGCCCAAGTAAGCCTCTTCTTGGTGAGACAGATGCAAATGGATCTTAGATTTTGCTCCATCTCCCAAAAGACAAACAGTATCCATATTCATTCTTGACAGCTCATGATAGAGAAGAGGTGATTTTAAAATTATGAGCTCAGCCATGAAAACCTTTCAGCTGTCCGGTAAAAAAAAACTCCTATCTGGGAGGCAGACAGTTCCTGCTTCCTAGGACATAGTAGCTTCGAACATTCCTGTGCAGTGAATGAGAAAGAAAGTTGGTTTGTGAAGGCTTTGTGCCAACTCTCTATTCAGTGGCCTTTGCTCTTCTCCAGGTGTAATTCAATTCTATCACATCATTCTGGCTCTAGGGATGCTATTGATTTTCATCTTACATTCTTACACCTGTGAACTGCCCAGCATTGCCTATTACCTCTGGCCATATCTACCTCTGCTTGGCACGCTAGTATGGCAGTAGCACATCATTGATGGCTTAGGATGCTGCCAGGCACAAGGCTGTTTGCGGGCTGCCTGCACTGCAGATGTGTGTTCAGGAAGCAAGTGGACCTGGGAGTACCAGGCATCAGCCAAGTTGCAAATATCCCAAGTTCCCAGACCTCCTCCATAGACATGTTTCAACTCTGGTCACAAAGGAGAAAGTGCCCAAGCAACAGAGATATTTTGGAGTCCAGTGAGGCAACAATTAGCGTCAGCTGAGATGACTCCTGGTGTCTGCTGCTGTGAAAGTTTTGGGTTATGTCACTGCTATGCACGGGAAGGGAAGTGACAGGAACTGACTCCAACCTGATTTTCAGGCTTGCTGCCACAGCTGCAGCAGGAACCAGCCTCAGTCCCAAATCCATTTAGGACATCATTATTTTTGTTCCCCTCTTGCAAGCTAATAGATATTGCCAAGAACTGTCAGTTTTAGCAAGGGTTTAGTGAAGTTTTCTCGTTGCAAGGTAAAATCCACCAACAGATCAACCTAACAGCAAAGTAGGCCAGAGTGTCAGTGATGGAAATGTCATGCACTGTCCCCATATTTTTTCTCCCAAATTAACACATTTCTCAGGCAGTTTCCAAATTTTCCAAGCAGGTTACCAGGCAAGTGTCAAAGACTGGAAGAAGGAAAGGAGAAGAATAACAGAATCATGAAATGATTGATTTGGGAAGGGACCTCGGAAAATCAGCTAGTCCAACACCATGAAAGAGGCACCTGTGTGTGACTAGTGGCCTGAATTTTGAACTACGGGCCAAATCCTGATGTTTTCCGTCACGCTTCCAGAGAGCCCCATGATAATCTGTAAGTTCAGAGGAGTGCTGGATCATGCCCTGATTCTGTCCTCAAGTCCAGGCCCACCTGGACACTGCCTAAACACAGAAGCAGATTCAGACAGACCCAAAGTTCTCCCTCCAAGCTCATGGGTGCTGGGTGCCAATGACTTGCCAATGGAAATGGGGATATCCTTGTTCAGATAGAAGCATGGGCTGCAGATAGGCTAGGAGCAGTCATGGCACAACGTGGTATCAAGAAAGGGAATGTGTTATAAGCAGTCAGCTGCAGAAGCATGATGTAGTGGAAATATGTTGGTATGTGCTGGCTCTCATGGTGTCTAGATCCAAACCCAGACTTCCCTCGGTGCTCAGTGCAGAGACTTTGACTCTATACTGGGAGACCCCAGTATAGGAGACATTGGAAGAAAATCTCGCTAGAAATTAAGCTTCAAGTGTCCCTCCAGTTCAGTATTTGTAGTAGAGGTTTTGGATTAAGCTTTTTTTTTAAAAAAAAAATGTGCATAGCAGAGTTGCAATTACAGAGACACAAAGTCCTGACAGTTTTTCCAGGCTTGCTAACACAGGGCATGCACTAACCCTTCTGCTCAGCATGTCTGTGCAGAGCTGCAGTCACTCAGCCTGCCATACAGGCACATTCATTCCTACACAAACAACAAGGTAAGCCAAAACCTTCTTTATAAAGGTGAACAGCAGATGTTGCATAATTCACATAGTTCCACATTTTTTACACAAGTGAGTCATTAACTCCCCACCAGATTTACAACGGGCTGCACAAATCAGCCTTGCAGACAAGCGAAGCACAGCGTTATGGTCCAAATCAAAGGCAGCCTTTCCCACTCTGGAGTGCAGCACCAGGAGGAGCAAGATGGCTCTGAACCGAGATGCGAGGGGTTTCCTGGCTCTGCATGGCTCCTTTGGGCCAGCCCGGCGGGGGATGCGCTGGCAGCAGGGCCGGGCCTTGCTGACAGGGCCTGTCCCCACACCCTGAGGGAGGAGGGTGTGGGAGGCAACTGGCACAATCCTGGCATTTGTCGCCACCACAGGTACAGGGATGGGCTGACACCAGGCCAGGCAGTCACTGCATGTCAGGGTGAGGGGACCTGTGGCCGGGCTGGAGGCCGCACCACTGCAGCACCGCATCCCAGACTGAGGAGGGTTGGGGCTGTCAGGCCCATTGGTGCCCATGGGATCCTGACGAGGGCTGATGGGGGACCACATTGTGGTTCTGTTCCTGAGCCAAACTCCTGTAGAGTCACCTCCAGCTCCTGCCTCTGCCAACCCCTGCATCGATCTGCTCCTGAGTGTGTTAACCTTGCTATGAGACCCAGACCGCATGTCTCCAGCTGCCCTTGGCCCAAAAGCGTCTGCTCTGCAGAGAGAGGTCCGTGAGATACCCTGTGGGGGATAATTAGGTGAGTCTTGTTTTCAAGTCTTCTCGCTCTTAATCACGCAATTTGTTCCCTGGTGAAGATCAAGACCAGGCTGAGGAAGCTGCTTTGCTCAAAAACCTAAGACATTTCTAAGAAGTCTTAGACATTTCTAAGAAGACTTTCTAAGACGTCTTCTTTCTAAGAAGTCAATGGCAATGAGTTAGGTGAAGATCTCTGCTGGCAAACAGGACCTCTTAGAGCCTTTTGTTTAAACCACACTGTTTTTCAGTGGGCTGAATTAGAAATGAAATGTGTATAGTACTGTCTTTGGAGGGCTGAAGTCAGAGGAGATTTTCTTCAGAGGAAGCTGCTTCAAGAATGTCATTATTTGCAAAACAAAATTAAGAATTCCTGAGGAGAAAATAAAAAAGGAAGGCAAATGGTATTTTACCAAATAATTTCCCCAGGGTCACACAAGAGCCAGAAAAGGATTAGCAAAGCAGTGGTCATGCTGGAATTGGGAGAGGGAGTTATTTAGCAAAAATAGACTTAAACATGAGCTCTTTGACCCATTTGAAGGATGAAGCATCCCGCCTCCTGTATCCCACCTGCATGGTGTAACTGGCTCATACAGTGGCATATGTGCCTCCAGACATGGTCTGGCCTGGCCTTTTCTCCTTGAGTTCAAGCAGAGCCCAGCACCATTGCTCTGCACATTGTCTCCTTTTTTCACACCCACACATAGCTCTGACCTTCGTGAGTCCCAGGTGTTTCACCATCTGAGGGCAAGTCTGTGCTCGCCTGCACTAGACTTCCTTCCACCTGATGGGCCTTTCCTCAGCTAAAGAAGTATTGTGTCAGGTGCTTTTCAGAGTCCCAGCCTCTGCCAGTAAAATAGACAAGCACTAACCTCCTCTGCTCCTAAAGTCTCTGCCTGGATAGTGCCAGTGATGGAGAAGATCTATCTGATCCTCCAGCATCAGGGCTGCCACATGGACCCAACTCCAGGATCCTGGATTCATGATCTGTGCAATTATCTACGTGGCCTTGTAGCACAGACATCACATAAATTCACAAATTACTGCTCCTTGATGATTTTGTATGGGACACACACCAACCTACCTGGAAAGACAAGATTTTAAATCTATTGTCTTTCTTGAGTAGGTTGGGGTATTTAAAGAACAGGCCAAATAAGATCATGAAATGACAGTAAAATGCAGCCTTGCTCATGTCTGTTGCACAAAATGGAGTGTGAGCACCATGCTGCAATGGGGCATCTCCAGCAGGTCAAGGGAGGTGATCCTCCCCCTCTACTCAGCCCTGGTGAAGCTGTCCAGTTCTGGGCTCCCCAGTACAAGAGGGATGTGGAGCTACTGGAGAGAGTCCAGCGCAGGGCAACAAGGGTGATCATCCATGGAACATCTGCCCTATGAGGAGAGACTGAGGGATCTGGGCCTGTTCAGCCTGGAGAAGAGAAGGTTGAGCGGAGACCTGGTCAGTGTATATAAATACCTCAAGGGAGGCAGTGTAGAGGATGGGACTGGCCTCTTTTCAGTGGTGGTCACTGAACTAGAGGAAACGGCCACAAACTGAAGCACCAAAAGTTCCACAGGAACTTAAGTAAAAATTTCTTGGCAGTGAGGGTGACAGAGCACTGGAACAGGCTACCAAGAGAGGTTGTAGAGTCTCCTTCTCTGGAGATCTTCAAAACCTGCTTGGAAACAAACCTGTGCCACATGGTCTAGGTGGCCCTGCATGTGCAGGGGGATTGGACTAGATGATCTCTAAATTCTTAATGATTCTATGATTCTCCTGTCTCTAATAAGAGGAATAACTCTCCTTATGTTCCAGGAGTTTGGTGTTGATTTACATGGATATGACCTGGGCTCCTTTCAGGGAGGAGAAAGGAGAGAGGGAAGAGCAGAAACACAGTCAGTCATGATACAGACACTTTATATCTTGACAGAGGGGCCAAAGAAATGCAGCTGCTAGCTGCTTTCTCCCTTTCACCTCCTGACTGCTCACTCTTCGCTGCAAATTATGCAGTGAAACTGCTGGTGGCTACCTGTTGATCATCCCTCCCGGTATGTTTTGCAAGTCTCTACTCTCAGAGCAGGAGGATTTGGAGTCATCTGATGGTCAGTCGTGCCCAACCCAGGATCTTGTGTGCCCACTGAAGGCAAGCAGAGGCCCCTCAGTCCCACAGAGAATCACTCCTGTCCTGCAACAGGAAGGAAAACACCCATTTTCCCCACCAAATGGCTGGGACAGGGAAGCTCCCAAACCGATGGATTGGATTTTTGAAGGAGCTTCGTAGAGTTGGAACCTCAGCAAAAACAAAACTCCTGACCTTTCTCAGCACCTCTGAGTCACTGCCCGGTTGGTGCTTTCAACAAATGACACAGGAGGTGGCCAGAGACGCAGGGTGTGCATGTTTCAGCAGGACAGTAAGTACTTGGCGCTGGCTTACAGGGTTCACTTCTCTCTGGCTAATCCAGGAGCTGTTGGTTTCGTTCAGCAGACTCATGCTAGCCCTGCAGCACAAAAGATCAAAACACTTTCTGTCTCCCACAGAGCAGGTCCATGAGTGCCTGGCCTGCCTGCTTGTTTGCATATTACAATTACTCAGAGACTCTGTACTACACCACTGATGACACCTTCCGTGCGGCTAAGCTGGGTCCTTTTCCCAGATCTGCTCACACACATGACTCCCATCTTCCATTTCTCCCCATGCCCCCCTGATGCATGAGGCCAAGTGCATCAATTATGTGTGTATCTGATAAGGAACAGTTGCAGGGACCAAGTCATCTACTCCCAATTTGTGCTTGGAGCTGCATTCAGCCTAGCTCCATCTCTCTGGTCCTGTCACCAGACAAGACATATCCCAGTCCAAGAGGACTTGTCCAGTTCTTCAGAGAGGGGTCAAGCTGAGATTTTGTGATAAGTCCAATATCTTGTTTGAAATTTTTAATCAAATAGCCAGGCCCAGTGTAGCAGAAGTCACCACAAGCCTCGAAGGCAGCGCTCTTTCAGAGTTACTTGAGGAAGGCAGCACAAATATTGTTCAGAGAAGGGTTTTTGCTTTCCCTTTCATAGACATCAACAAATTCACAGGCAGAACTTCCTACCTGGGGCCTGAGAGAGAGCAAAACTCCTCACTATGGGATAGCCTGCTAGTTTGGCACTCAGTAGGTATGAGGAAAACACAACTCTAAGTCCCTACCACTGATTATGTGAAGCAAGGCCTCAGCTACTGGTCTCAAACATGACACAGTGGCGTAGGGGAGCCCCTCACCTCTCTTTTTCATTTTTTGTGAAATTTTTCAGAAGACCTTGGGTTTTCTCTACATCAGAATAAAATTAAATGCTAAAGCTTCTAAATAGCTCATAAAACAGAAATGTCATTTTCCAGCCAGGTCTACTTGCCTGCTTAAAAAAACAAAACCATCTCCACCATAAAAATATTAGTATTGCAGTGACATTTGTTCCAGTTGACATGTGAAGCATGCCAACTCTTCTATTTTCACATTACCAGTTGACTACTCTTTAGACTAGCATTTTGTAGTAATTAGGGGGTTTTAGTTTGTGTATGCTATTTAAACTCCCAGCAAGGAACCAAATCAACAAGTATCCATCCCATGGCCTGATGATTCACAGGAGGCTCTGACAAATACATTGGTGCTGTGTAACCGCTATGAGTTAGCAGGGGGGAATGACCATAAAGAAAGTCTGCTCAGATCAATTGTAGAAGAACAGTGTCTAACACGATGCGTTCAGATGTATCCTGGAAACTGGGAAGATGGGTGATTTAATAATTCCATGAGGTAATACACAGCTCATTATTACTTTTGCAAGCACATTACTGAAAGAAAAAAAACAAAACAAAACTTTACAATACTCTCTTGCACTCCCACCTACCTTGGCATCTGTAATTCTCTAATCAGAGATATATTTGATCACCCTTCTTAAAGACTGCATTTTTTTTTGCCACCAGTTATGAATGAAGAATAGGTTTTAAAGGGTATTGAAGGGTTCATAATTGGACTTGAGGATCTTCACGGACTTTTCCAACCATAATAATTCTATGATTCCCTGATTCTGTGATCTGTATGAGAACTGAAGGCAATATAATCTACTACTTTTGCCCCAGGAGCAAGCTATGAGGATACACAACAGCCTCTATGGCTTGGGCTGCAGCCGTGGGGTTTTCGCTCTTATATTCTTCAGGCACTGGAGTCTGCACACAACCAGCCGTGCACACAACCAGCCATGCAGTTTGTGCAGTTTGTGCAGTTTGTGCAGTTTGTACAAGGGCTCTCATTTGTGTCAGCAGTAGTAAGGACACGCAGAGGTCTCAGAGGTATTTCCTCTCTGTGAAGAGCCCTGTCAGCCAGGTTAGCTTGATGGGCCTCACAAGCAAAAGATTAAGCTGCATCTAACCCTGTGGCATTTCCCCTCTCATTGCCTAGAACCAGGCAATAAATGTTTATTAAACATTAAAGAAATGTTATGTCTGATAAAATGTTTTACCCTGGAAAATATCAATTCATCCTTTTTTTTCCTTTCTTTTTTTTTTTTTTTTCAGGAATGTACCACTTTCAACAAAACTTCTGCCAGGAAAAGTTTTTTTGGAAGGAATTTTTAATCAAAATATAGAAAAGCCACCTGGGAACTGCCAACAGCTAGTGGTTAGGGCATTCTGCTGGGATGTGAGATAGACTTTTTCAAATAAGGATCTTAAACCTGGGCTTCCCACATCATTAACCCACTGATTATGATCTCAAGCTCTCACTCTCTTTCCAACAAAATCCATAAATCAAAAAAACATAAAGATGAGGTTTGGTGCTCCTGAGAAGTAGGTTAAAAATACCATAAAGCTCAAAATGCATTTCTTCCCAGTCTCAGCTCAATCTGTTTTCCTTCCAGTGAATGTTCTCCACATGTTTCACGTGATCTTTGCCTGTCCTAAACTGAGGTCTAGCTGTCCACACCGTGGCTGCCTTCTGGCACTCAGTTCTGGAAGAGCTGAAAGGCTACAAGTTATGGCCAACATTTAACAACCTGAGGCCAGACAAAAAAATTGGGGTGATCTTTTTTGTCCTCTGCTAGCTCTGCTTAAGCCTTCCATGCAATCATGTCCTGCACAATCCCCGGCTGTCCATGCACCTTGTGCAGAAAAATCCCCTATTGACACCGACCTTCCACATAAACACTGCTGCTGCCACCTTCATATCAAAACTCTGATCCCTCCTAGCTTGTTCTTGTCACCATTTCTTCTGAACTGACATGGGAAAGCTCTTTACACCAGAGATTGACTTCTCTTAAATACCCACATAAGTGCAAGCACTGTGATCCACTGGGAGAATGAAGAGAAATGCTCAAAACAGGCACCTGGATCAGAAAGGTCATCCCGTTATGGTTAGTAAATCCTGCCTGAAAGCAGACACTTTTAACCTAGAAAGATTCTCTTGGCACAGCCTTTCGAGGCAGCCCAGGGAGAAAGCTGTTTGGTGGGAGCTTGTCCTTCACCAATAGCTCCATGGTCAAATGACCATTGCAGAACATTGTTTCTTCTGTCTTTCCAGAGAACCTGTGGCTGTACCACCCACCACTTCAGAAATGCCAGGAAGCAGCAGGTATCTGGGTAAGACATGAGTCCAATGTCTCCTCTTGGTGCTGGCTGTGTAAATAGAAACTTAATGAGCTCTTTATGAGCAACCAAAATGGAACACATTAATTTCCAGAGCAATCCAACATTTTGTTTTGAACAGAACTTTCTCTTCTTTTCTTTGTAATTTTAATGATAAAAAAAGTTACATTTAAATCCAAACCAAAGTGGATTTTTCTTTCCCCCTCCAGTTTGTCAGTTCAGCAGCCAAACCCAACAGCACAATTCTGATGCCCGCTCTCTGGGCACTACTGAATCAATAAATAACAATGTTCTGTTTTCATCTTACCTTGAGTGATCTCTCCGTAGCAAAATACTGTCGGTAGTATCAAGTTCTCCTGCTGTGAGTTTAGCCAGCCCGTTTGCTTTTCTGTTTCTAACCGTGTGATCTACCTGCACAACAATGTCTTGGAGTTTTATTATAAAAAAAGGGCATCAGGCAGCACTGCTTGGGTCTGGACTCAAATCTAAGTGTTAGTGGAGTTATTCCTGACTCATATCTATGTGTGTGGGAGCAGGACTCAACGCAGGGAGCTAATATGAGCCTTTGACATCACTAGTTAAATTTAGGGGATTAGCATAGTCCTAAAATGGTCTAGAGGAGAGCTGCTGCCTGGCTGGCAGGGGAGGCACAGCGCCCTGCAACCACCTCTCACCCAAAGCGCATGGCAGGACACGGGGCCAAGAGTTTCTGAATCGGCCACATTGCTGCGCCGCGTCACACCTTCAGAAATAAACCCAGCGAGGAGGTCCTCCGAGCTCAGCTGCAAAACAAAGGCAAGCGATCTCGCTGGGGTTGTGTTTTGTGGGGTGGAGAGCCCTCCTGTGGGGCCAGTAGCCCTAGAGTCCTTGTAGCTGCCACATCCCCTTCACTGATGCAGCTCCCACCAGCTAGTGCAGGAGCCGGTCGATCTGAAATTGCTCCTGCAGACAACCCTGAGATGAATACAGCTTCAGAAGAGAGGAGCAGGGAAGGCAAAGGAGGCAGCTACTCCCCAGAACACTGTGAAACACCCAGAGGAAACTCTCCAATCTAATTTCTTTCCCTTTGGAACAGATAGTATAACATAATTCTCACTGACTTGCACCTCTGAACGACGCCTTAGCACTTCTCACTGGTTTCTTACTTACAGGACGTGCACAGAAACTGCTCACATATTTTTACATAGGCTGCCAGCCTGTGTAAACCCCACACACAAGGTGGCACAGGATTGAGCCCAGGCCTGTGCATGAGTGACTTCCTCCCAGCAGCTCAGCCTCGTGTCTGATCTGGCACGGAGCGAGTAGCTGCAGGTGAACAGGGGAGGCAAGTGTGAAAGCAGCTCCCAGTGCAAACATCAGGGTTATATTTCACAGCCCTCTGTAAGGGAGCATTGCCACATCAGGTAGTTGCAGGGTAATCTTGACATTTCTCTTCCTCCACAAAATGAAATTCTCATTAGTCTTCAGTCTGAGGGGCTCATGAAATACTGTGCTTTAATGACATTTTTAAATACTCATGCTGTTGCCTGGGATAGTTAGATATGTCTGTGGAAAGAGTTTCTTACTTTTAAGAAACTATTTGCAGCTTGGAGAGGTAGCTATGTAATTGCAATTCAAGATGGTTTTGACAGATGATCTCTGTACTAATATAAGATGGTTTCTACAGTGTACGGTCTCCTTGACCTCTTGCTGATTCTTACAAAGCTCTTCCTATTCTTGGTCTAAATTAAATCCCCAGGAGCTATTATGAGAATACCTGTGCATTTTCACACACTGTCAGTATAGAGATTGCAAAGGGCAGCCTTTGACATGGCCAGAGGTTGCAGCTCAGGTTCTGACAGCACCATCTTGCATGGGCAGCTGTCTTGTTTTGTTGCAGATGTGGCTCGTAAGCCATGGAGACTGCAGCACTTAGGGTGCAAAGGAAGAGCCATCTGCTAGCTTTCCTCATGGCTGTGCCATCACCAAACAACTGGTGAAACAGCAGTCACAGAAATTAATTTGGATCTGTCATGTGAGAAACAAGATGACCCTTAACTGCTTTCCCAGTACATCTCTCTAGCCCACACTAATAGGAAAAGGCAGAGTGGAGCAGGCTGAGGTGCCTCAAGTCCTGCCTCTTGCTTCTGACACTAATGACGCTCCAGAACCCAAGGGTACGCTAACGTAATCTGGCCTATGAGTTATTGTAGACACTCATTAACATCCTCTAGTGTTAAGAAGTTTACCTCAGATCTTTATTAAATCATGTCTATTTGGGTATCTGGAAATGTTGCTGTTGGCATTTCCAGCTCTCCCTGCCTCCGGCGGAATAGTGACCATAATTTGCAGCCTCTGGAGGTTCTTTGCTGCCACAGGCTGTGGAAGGCCCGTGTTCAGCATGGTTCCTGCACACTGGTTCCCAAACAGAGGGCAGATACACATGGACCCTTCCCAGCGTGGGGCAGGGGGATCAGATGCTCGCCTTACTAGATGGAGAGCTGGTTCTCATGAGAAATGGAACAAGTCAAAGCAGTTCTTAGAATTCCCCTGAGAATATTCATTGCATTTTTAAAAATGAGCTTAGAAGGATGAATGCTTCTTATTAAAAATATTTCTCATTAAAAAAAAACCAAACACTTTTCACAGCAAAGCCCGTATGGTTCACTCTATCCTGGTACAAACACTCAGCATCTTGAAGGAGCAGGTATTCTCTCTCTCTCTCTCTCTTTATTGGCAACATTTCTACTTGAGCAGCTAGACATTAATTTACCTGTTTAACAATTACCTTTCAATGTGCATCAGTCTCCAGATTTTCACTTTCTGCGAAAGCTGAGGGCTCCTGCTGCAACTTGGCTCTCAGGTAATGAGCAGGATGTAGTGTTGCTCCCTGGATCAGTCACTCTTCCATCCTCTTTCATTCTCACTTTGATTTATTCATTCTCTTTGTTGCCACTCGAACTCAGGGGCATGTTGCAAGTACCTTCATCTTCCCATCTCCTGTTGTGATCAGCGAAGTTTCTCAATCAATTCCAGGGCCTCAATTAACTCTGCAGATGAGGAACTGATTCTAACACTTTTCTTGCATAAATACTTGAACATAATGAGCTCGATGGTGATTAGTGATGATCCAACTATTTGCTGTGAAGACTGGGTCCACAGAGGTTATTTACATTAAAAGCATTGATTAAATTGAACTAGGAGCTGGCTGTGGCTGGAACATAGCTCCTGCTCGTCATATTTTGCTATTTTCTGTCACAATGAATCACACTGTGAGATTGTTTTTAACTCATCAAGGTATATCTCAAAGTCAGTTTCATCTTCTACATCCATTTTTTCCTGTCGGAAGGATGTTGTAAAACCTTGGTCTTCTGATGGTTGCACTCTTTGTTCTCATTCCCACTCCCAACACGTTCAAGGGCAGTTTATATCTATTTGTTCTTAGACCTATATTCTCTTTTAATTTAGCTCTCTTCCATTCCCATTTCTGTCCCCAAGGAGCTATTTTGTAAGATCATATCTCATACACACAGCACTGAGCTGTATTACATATTTCAGCTGGTATACATTGTCCCCCTAAGGCTTTGACACGCAAACATTCATCCACTTAATTTTATTCTAACATGTAGGCGTATTAAAATTAATGGGACTACTCAGAAATAAATGAAGCATAGCTTTGCATGAAAATTGGCTGTGTAATTAACTCATCAATGTCTAGTCTGCATCTAAAAAGTCTGTGCTTTTTTAAAAGGATTATAATAAATATTTTCTGTCAAAAGAAACAAATACCCTTTAAATTGTCTTCTTTCATTATGAAATGACAGAGCTCTATGACAAATTAATACAATTACTTAGGTTTAAAAGATACTACATGTTTTTTAAAGCCATAGATGTCTCAATATTTTTAATTACTCTTAAAAAGAATAAACCATATCCAGAAAATAGTAATCTTTACATTGAACTTTAGATAAATAAGTGCCCCCTAACAGCACACATTCACTTAATTTTGAGCAGACATGGAAGTATTTTCCTGGATTGCTGGTAGAGTCAGTGAATCATGGCAAGCTCATTTTTCAGCTCTGCAGACCTAATTCCACTAAAATTAACAGCCACTCTATGTCAGCAGAGGCTTGGCTCTTAATGCAGATGCAGAGGAGGGCAAAGGATGCACAGCTGAAGAATGACAGTTCCTTATTTCAGAGCATCCAGCTTGCTATCATTGGCTTTGATTCGGATTGTTATGCTTGGATTTTTGCATGCTATTTAATAATAGAAAGCTAGGAAAACTTCATGCAAGTTAACACACAACATGGTCCATCAAAATAGAGCTTAGGACACCTTTAACTGCACCTCTGTTGGCATGTAGTTTAAAAGTATGCATATATTGAGTAACACTGTAACCAACACTTCCCTCTGGCTTTGCCTGCACAATATTTGGACACAAAACTAATTTGTTATGCTGCCTACCAATGAACTTACACTTATTTCAAACAAAACAGCTTTGTTTTTTTCAATATAAATTCCTAACTCTGGGTGTGCAAGCACGGACTCAGCCTGAAATAACTGGAAATATGATTTGCACAGAGCCCAGTACTGCGGCTTCTCCTTCCATTGACAAACCCAGTGTTTGCAGTAGAGAAAATTATTCTTCCTTGTGCAAACAACCTGAATTCTTTTAACCCATATATTGGAGCACACAAAGAGCTTCAGCAGCTTCTTCCATGACAGCCTGTTTGACTTCTGCATGCATCCATTGCTGATCAATCCCAGGTTTTCCACTCAGCATCAAAATCTTGTATTTCTAGCTCATAAAATAGCGCCTGTATTCCCCAAATACTCTTTTTCCACCCTTATTTTTGAACAATACATAGTTTATGGCAAGTTTTTGTTAAAACATCTGCCTTAAAAGAAGACAGTGAGCATTTCCAGAGGATAATTCAACCAATCTACCTAGCAGCTCTCTCCTTCACTGACAATAAAGAAAGCCTGAAGTAGCTGATCCAGACATGGATATTCAGTTTCTGGGTGTCTTAAAGAGGAGAGATGAGTCACACCCAAAATAGTCCAAAACTTTAGACTACTTTCAAAGCTTTCTGATCTAAAGGGATACATGGGTGGGAGTTGCACCACCTGACTTCAGCTGTGAAATTCATCCTGTTCGAACCGAGATGCCTGCTTTCAGGATGAGATAAATCGCACCAAATTCCTGCCTTGGGTTGGGCTGATTCACCCTCAAAAGTTGCCTCTCTCTTCCGTGACAACAGAACTCAGATGACTCCATTTATATTAGCAGTAAAAGGTGGAAGAAAGTCAATTCTAGCCCTATGAACCATGATCTTGAGCTATAATATTGGCATGATCATTTTGCTAGGGCGGGTCTTAGTAAGCACCTTAGCTTTGTATTTCTCGACCGAATACCACAAAGCTGGGATTTCTTAAATTCTTGCAGTTTCTTGGACTTTAGGTAGGTTTCCATTCCATCCTCACTGACTTTTCTGCATAGTTGAACCGGGCACAAGCTTCCAAACATGTGGGTGCTCTCCTTGTCTGATGGGTAACACATGTCGATGCGAGCTGAGGAGGATTTGCCCAGGAGAAACGCTGTTCTTCAAACCTATGCCACTGGCCTTATGTGTTTCCTACTGGAGTTCAGAAACTATTTTTATTTGGGGTGTTTTCTCAGTCTGTTTTCTTGCTGGTACCATGTGTGTTCAGGTAGATCGATGTGTCCCTGAGTTTAGACTCCTCTGAAGGGCAGTTAGCAGAAGGGGATTACGATAAGACTCAAGGGCCATCTGCCACTGACTGGTAAGGCAGCAGGGAGCATCCCTGTAGCATCGTGGTTTCTCTTGCACACACATGTGCTTTGTCCTCTTTCACTTCACCCTCTACTCTCCAATTCTGCTAATTGCATTACATGGTAAATTGCTTTATATATGTTCCAGTTTGACAGCTTCAGAGTTCATTTGTTCTTCACATCTCCATGCTGACAAGAATTGTGAGAATTGTACTTCTTTTTCTCTCTTTTTTTTCCCTGCTGCTTTACTGTGATGTTGCATTAAGGGCTTCTTTCAGGTCAGGGGGTGCAGCTTCTCGACCCAGGCTCCAGCCAGGCGGCCTGTTCCAGTGCCCCGAGGCAGGTGAGTGCCCTCCGCGGCAGAGCGAAGCGCCCTGGCCTGGGGACGTGCTGGCTGTCACCTACGTGCAGCTCTCCCTAGCCCACTTGGGCCAAAACAGGCCAGATGAGCAAAGTTCTAGTTCTCAAGCCATTTCAGTCTGCATAAATGGAAAATTTGTGTGTACTTCCAAAGCACGCTCCAAGTAACTTGTCAGAAGTATGCACTCCTGCACAGGGCTGTGCCCATTTAAATAAATCGCTGCTATATAGCCTGTTAAATCGACATTATCCTTCTCTTTAGCCCAGACCTTTGACATTACATAGCTGGGTCCCTATTAGGCTTAACAAAACCAAAACCAGATCACTCCTGTAAGATCTAGGTCTCATGAGACTCACTCTACTCCGACTTAACTCTGGTAGATATAATGCAAGTGTTACTCTATTAAAATCAGTTCAGTCACACTTCTAAACCCAAGTGGGAAGGGAGAAGGACTTATAAACACTTTGTTTCTTGCATGGTTGAAGTTATGATCACCAAAGAAGAATTGTTTTGGGTTTTCATTTCCCAGAACTCATAAAAACAAAGTGGGCAGCTGGGATCAATGTGATGAGTTTCAGGCAAATCATTCTGGAATGGTGCTGAGCATCAAGAATAATTTTGTGTTATTATTATATTCATTGCTCTCTAGAGAATCTGACATGGAAACCTGAGGCAATCCGACTGAATTCCTCTACCCTGCTGCTTTATTTAGAGGGGAAAAAATGCTTACTGACCAGAAAAAGGCATGAAAATAAAAGGGGGAAACAATTTTTTATTAAATGTCTGAACTCTTGCTGCTTTTGGAATTAGAAAACATTTTGCATTTAAGCACTCATACATGCAAAAGAACAGAAACAGAAAGGCAACACAGCATACTCTAATACAAAATGAAATATGACCTTTAAGAAACCTCAAGCTTCTGAAGAGTAAATGTTAAAGCTATATATAATTCGAAGTATATTGACTAAACCAGATGCTAGGTTGAAACCTGTCCTCAGTAAAACCATTCTCAAGTTCAGATGTGGACTCTATTTATTCTGTGTGATTAAAAAAATATATATTTTTGAACTTTTACTGTTACTAAAAAATTTACTGCATGGGAAAACACTGCTATCAGAAATAAAGCCACCATAGCCTGTCTAGAGAAACACTCACATGCACTTAAGCTTAACAACTAAATTGCTCCAGGGTTAGATCCAGGCAAAAATCAAGATACCTAAAAGGTAGATGCTACTTGACCCAGCCTTTACCATGGGACTCCCAGAGCAGAGCTCAGAACCCATAAGCAAGGTTCAGGTTGCTATAAAACACACGGTAGGATACAGCGAGCTACAATGCATCAGCTAGTCCTCACCAGCTCTGTCGAATGAGCCAGCTGCTTTCTGTAAAAGTAGTTTCTTTGGATAAAATTCATTCAATTGAATAAAATTCAAGTGTTAGAAACCGATGTTTGCAGTCCCCCTTGGTCTCCCTGCTCCATAAACTATTATCCTGCAACATTATTAGGGAATAAAAACATTGGATCAAATCCAGCTGTTGAAATGCCTGTTGAAACTCCCACTCATCTTTTACAAAGAATTTACATGCACACAGGTATGGCCTTTGCCTTTGTATTAACGATACTTGTTTAATAGCCCCAGCAGACAGTATTTAGGAACTTCAGATCCCAAACATGGATATAGAAAGATGCTGAGAATAAGAATAAATCCAGATATTAAGGCACCTCTTACTGATATATTAGTAAATTTGTGTATATTTTGTTTCTATTTCAAGTATTAGTGGGCTATCAGGTTTGCTACTCTGTTTGCAGATGATATGACTGATGTCACCCCATATTTGTGCAAATATTTTTTGCAAATATTGCTTGTCCTTAACAGCCCTCCCCACCCTCAAATCAAGAACATCATGCAGACCTCCTCCCTTGTCTCAAATGAAATTTGTGTCTTATCAAACATAGCCTGCAGGATGTCTTCTGGCTGTTCAAGAGTGTGTTAGTTGCTTGCGTGCCAATACTTGAACACCCCGTGCAGCACATTCACATATAGCACTGTCTGCCCTAACTGCCTTGTGCAAAACAGTTAGAGAAAGTTTGGCAGAGCCTGTGATTAAAACACAGAAAAAATCACCAAGTTCAGGAAACAGCTACCTTAATAACAGCAAAGAGGCACAAATACAGGGCAACCTCAGCCAAACATCTACAAATGGAATAACACACCTGATAGCCTGCGAATGCTTGAAATGGAAACAGGATATATGCAAAGTGCCTCTATTTGAAATGTGTGATCTAGCCATTTTTAGCACCTTTGGCTCTTTATCTGAAGAGCAACATTCATACTCCTAACAATTCAACCCACAATAGGCACTTCACTCAGGATTTGTATGACCAAATTCTGGGCTTTCCTCTCTCCATCACAAATTTTGCCATTTGGATCTCAGAGATGTTCAGTACACGCAACTACCTTGGATGGCAGGTGAGCTCTTCCCCTTGTGTATCTCTGCCCTGGGGCCTCGGTTCTTGGCCCAGGACAGGGCATTGCTGAAGTCCCAGTCCTGCTTAAGGTGCTAGCTCTGATATTGGGGTGGTTTGGACAGAAACTCACTGATGCCCTGCAAGGCCAGGCTGGAAATGCATAAACACCCCACAAATACACCGTGCAGACTCACCCCTAGCTCGCCCTTGCAAACTGTGTCTTTTGGGAGTCAACTTGCAACTGCAGCTGCTGCTTGAGCCCATTTTGTCTGCACATAAACACGGCACGGAGACAGACTCTTCCAATTGAACAAACCGAGTTCAGAGCATTTCTTTAGGAGCAGCACTTTCCAGCCAGTATGTAAGTACGTTTTACTGTATACATTTTTTCCTATGCTGTACTTAATGGCTGTTAGTGTTATTTAGTGTTATTTTTTCCAAACCATCTGTGCCGATGCCTGTTTTGTTTTTATCAAGATTATCTTGGTAGCAAGATTAACAAGAGAATGAGCTCAGAGGAAAGTTCAGTGTAATGTATTTTAAGTCATTCAGCAATTATGCATCAAAAACACTCATAAGATCAAACAAACATTTCTTAAGAAATGAACATTCTTTCACTTGAAATTTCATATGAAATGGCACTAAAAACATCTGTAGATGGAAAAGTGATCTTGCAAAACAACTTAGAAGTTAAATGGCAACTGTGTGCCAGCGGAGTAATAACGGCACATTCATGAACATAAAATCTCCACGGAAAAATGGCATACCCCACTTCTTAGAGCACTGGTAAGGAATTTGCTTCCAGTCTCCAAAGACATGAATTTAACTATCATAATTCCTGACCCAGAGCCTACAAAACACTCAGCTGTCCTAATTCAGAGGACAGACTTTTTCTTAGTTTAAATTTAAAATGAGACATTTTCTAGCCTCTAATGCAAGAGAGCATTGGAGCATTAGCAGCCTTGATATTCCAGTGAGATTTCTGAAAATCGTCTTTATGGTGTGGTATTATCACCCCATCACAAGCAGAAAAGCCTGTCCATGAGCCCTGAGCGTGGCTCCCTATGTCACCCTAGTGCATGGCCACCCTTGCAGGGCTGGAAAGCTCATCAGGACCTATAGACCAAGGACAATATCCATCTACTTCTTTCTTACTCAGAGAAAGCTCCCTATACAAATATTCAAATTTTCAGAGTAAAATAGAAACATGAAGAGATGCCTCAAAAATACTACTGCAGAAGCATCCAATTCCTAAGGTGAAGACTGTGTTTTATAGAAGAATAAGGGAAAAGATGTGAGAGCTAAGAAGGTAAATCGACACATGACTGCAGTGAGTACAGAAATGATATGGCCCTGGGGTCTTAAAGAGGGCTTATCTTTCCCAAAATCAAATAGGTCAAAGAAAATGCACTTTAAATCTTTCCTGAACCTGTCTTTGGTTTTCAGTAACCGAACTTTGTTGTTCACATTAGCAAGTTCTCAATCAAATTTGTTCCTCAACTGCTCCAAGCTGACTCTCAGCCATCACTTTGTTAGCTGAGTAGATGAGATCATCAAGATTCCTCTGACAAAGGCACTTTTGGGGGGTACTCCCTTAAGCCTGTGACTCACCCCTACACTGTCCCAGTGTTAAACCCTTACTGAAACAACCACAATTTAAGAATTGTCACAACCTATGAAGAGGTGCAATAATTCATCTACTCCTGCTTAGTGTTTTCCTGCATTTCCTTTGCTTGCACTCGCTGAAGGGAGTTCCTCCTTCGCAGGTGCAGGACTTTGCATGTGCCCTTGAAGAAGATCCCTGTTGGCTCAATCTCCAGCCTGTCCAGGTGCTCCTAGGAGTCAGCCTTGCCTTTGAGCTTATCCACTGCTCTCCCAGGGTGGTGGAGCAAGTGTTCTGCCACCTCCTTCAGGTCCCTGGCAGAGATGATAAATGGGAAAGGTCCATGGATAGACCAAGGTGGTAATATACTTGCGTCTATCTCCAGGTACTTTACCAACCCTTCTTTGGGCCTATAATGCCACTTTTACAGGATCTTTCTCTAGTCACAGCCTCCCAGGACAGGAGTCCTGGGCTGCATAACACAGCTTGCTACAGGAGCCCTCTGCCTCCTGCTCCTCAGGAGGGATTTTGTCATGGCCAAATGTGATTTGGATCATTCTCTACCTGCAGCCTGTCCTGCCTCCTCATTTATCCGATTCCTGAACTCTGGGTCAGACCAAAGTTTATCAGTAATGATTATTTTGTAGTATCCCAGGCCAGCGAGTACCTGATTTGTGTGAAGCCTTCCAAGCTTCAGGAAACCCCGGAGTGCCCTTGTGAGGAGAGCAGACATTCTCACAAGAGCACCAGTGCTGTGGAAGTCCTGCCTCCTGATCCTGGAATGAGGGTGGGCCGCAGCTCTCACTGCTGAGTGCTCCAGGCTGAAGTGGCTCTCCCGACACCCACACCTATCACCACGAGTGATTTTGCTGTGAATGAACAAATTTAAATTCAGAGTGATTTAGTGATGAGCTGTTTTCCAAACATGGCTAATGCATTATTTCAAGCTTGACATGCAAATCCAAAATTCCAGCCTTCTCCTTGACTTTCTCTTTTGTATAGGTCACAAAACCATGCACTTCAGCATGGCAACTAAGCATAAAATGCATTTAAATGTGACTATAATCTCCCACATTGCTCAGTTCTTTCATCTGCCTTTTTTTCCTTTCCGCACATGGAAAAACTACCTAAAATTTTAAAATACATTTTAGTTATTCTCTGTTGTGTGTATTTATGACCGAAGACAGGATCGAGGTGGATGCCTTGAATATAAAAAAATGAAAACAGAGTTTGTCTGAAGAGAACATTTTTATAGTCAGCTTGGAATAATTAAAGCAGATTTTCCACATTTCCATAGTATGTCAAAAAAACTCAATTAGGTGGAGAAAGCTGAATTGTAGGAGAAAGGGAGACTGCGACACCATATGGTCATCGACAAGACTCGTTTATTGAACACTCAGTGTGCACTTTTATACATAGCTTAATTAGGTTCATGCATATTGCAAAGCTTGAGCTCAGGATAGGTTAGCTCTTATTTGCGTCAACGAAATTCTATGCAAGATTTCCCCGTACATGCGAGCGCTTCTTTACAATGATTGGTCAAGACCCCGCGTCCATGCGTCTAACTATACAGTGTGATAGGCTAACTAACAGAGGCTGACTAACAGTGCCCACGTGTCCTCACATTTAACGACCGTCCCCCTCTACTTGTTTGTCTCAACTCTTTGCCTCCTTATCTGACTCTCCGCAAGATCTCCTTATCTCTTAGTCAGCAGTCCTTCCACCCTTTCAGCTAGGCCTGGCGCCCTTCTGCCCTTTCATCTAGGTCTGGCGCCCTTCTGCCCTTATCTGGCTTGCTCACAGCATGACCACTGGCCTTCAGGAATCCCACAATTCCCCCTTCTTGTTTTTGAGCAAGCCAGGATTCTTGATGGTTCACCCAAAATATGTCTTTGATCGCCTTGTCTACCGTCTGTCTCAGACACTTAATCAGGCAGGGAACGACCACCAAAATGCACAAGATTAGTGGAATCATCAAACCCGTTTTGCTCAGTGATTGTAGCCAGCCAAACCTTCTTTACAGCATTCTCAATCATATTTGATACACATTTCAATAAGCAAGGCACAACTAGTAGAATGCAACATAGTATCAACAACACCATCCCAACACTTAATACCTAACACCGGTGCATCGAGTTGATCTGCTGTTCCACAAAGCCAATAACTCTTGATTTGGTTATAATTAACAATCTGCCTAAAAAGCATAACATATCCATTAGCGCTAAAAGCAGCATTAACCCCTATAATAGCGTTAAAAGCAATACTACCTCCTAAAAGCTACAACATACAGCTAATAACAACAGTAACACTTCTTCCTCCCATGTTTTCCTTCTGCAGGCTCACACTTTCCACAGCTAGGGTACTGGTTGCTTGCCTGCTACATCTGATCTAGGCGAGTTTGCTTCCAGCCAAGGTCTCACCCATTTCGCTGGCACCCATCTGGTTCCAATATCTATAAATCAAAAAATTTAAAAAATTCCCAATTCTCCCCCTCTTTTTTTTGTTTTTTTGTTTTTGTTTTTGTTTTTGTTTTGTAGCCAGTATTTCAGCTTTTGGTTCTTCATTCTTCCGGTATCAAACCGGTTCCTGTTTGCCTTTGTTTTGTGCAGCTGCATCAACTTCTTTATCTCAAGGAAACTCTGTCCTTTGTCTTACTTAAGCCCTCCGTATCAGCTCTGCCTGGCTATGTCCTTTTTCCATTAACCAGGTTTGAACAATGCTCTCTACACTTCCCCCGTTTTCTTTTTGGGCTACTAAGCTTGTATTCCACTCTTGATTAACTATTCGCGTAAGCATGTTTTTGCAAGCATTTAAAGATACATGGTACAAGAAGCAAAATTGCAATAAACACAATCCCTATGGTAATTAAGTGTTGCACAATTGATGTTAGCCATGGGCCCAAACCGAGACCTTTTATCCAGTTGTCAAGGCCGAATCCTGTATCGTGCTGTAAATGTGTAGTCAATTCATGCAATTGTTCCAATTGCTTATGTATGGAATTTGAATGATCAGAAAGGTTCATACAGCACATTCCCTCTAGTTCCTCGCAACCATGACCGTGTGCTAATAATAGGACTTAATCAGTCCTCTCTGCTGATATATATTATACAATAAAGATCTAAAGACTACACATACAAACAGCAAAAACATAGTTTCTGTCGAGTGGCACGACCTCACGTAGCTGTGCACTTCACTAGTGAGTTCCACTGTCTCAATTGCCAAAGCCGATCCTTGTCGCCAATTAGGTGCGAATGGGCTTGGGATTTGGCAATAATCACCCAAAACAATGTGGCTACTGCGAGCCTCTATTCAGGTGAAAGCACCTTTAATAAGCAATGTATGAATAACTACTCTTGAGGTAATACTTGTCGGCAGGATACTGAGACTGAACATCTTCTCGAGTTGGCAGATTAGAGGGTTGCTGACAGGCTCCCAACTCGGCGGGCGTCCCCGCAGAGACAACGTGGATCTCAGTATTAGGAGTCTCACCCCCCCTCTCTCTGCACTGTCTGTTTAAGCCCGGTGCATCCTGCCACGTAGGGCCAGTACGTGCCAGCAGGCAGTCCGGGGGGCGGACAAACTCCACCTCCAGTCACATAACCTTCCCTCCTGGGTGCGCAAGTGCGCATATCAGAAAGCGGTCCCAGCTGTCAGTCTGAGGGTCCTGCCTTCCTCATCTTCCTCTTGGGTGTTTGACCTTCAAACTAGTTTAGAGGATGTTTGCAGTTCCCGGGCAGGCAAACATCTTCTTTCTCAAGATCCCATTATGACTCTACAGATCATACAAATTTCCTCCTTTCAACCATACCTCGTGTCAGCATCATTATACAAAGGACACAACACATAATAAAGACGAACATAGCAAACAGAAATAATAGCCCTAATAACGGTTTCTGTCCTCACTTAAAGCATTACAATTCTTCAACCCCCACTTTAAAAGACAGATCAAATTCCCCTGCACCTCCCCCCTGGCTGTTGTCAAGCCCTCAGCAACGTCAGTCTCCTTGATCTCATTCGCCTTCTCTTCCCCGGCCCCCTTCTCTAATTTTTCAAGGCGATTCAACAAGTCCTGGACCCAGCCGGGCTGTTCCTCAGGCTCGACAGGGGGTCCGGAAGTGGGGGCGCAGATGGTGCAGGTGCTACAGGTGCAGGTCGGGGGGTTTTGGCGATGGATCTCCAAACACCAGCGGTTGTCGGTGGCGTGGCGGTCCCGGTCCTGAAGTGCTCGCAAAGGCTGCCGTGACTCCGGCGGCCACTTTGCTTTTTGCTTTCACATCGGATTTGAATACTAGGTGGGGCTCGGCTTTGAACCCATTCTCTCTGCACCAGATCGAAAGCTTGCAGAGGGCCTGTTCATCAGTAGCTTGCTCCAGGGATTGCACGAGCCTATTCACCAAATTTCCGTAGGACTTCCACAATCCCGGTAATTCTTTCTTTAAGTCAATTCCCTGTACGTTACATTGTTGTAAGGTACGGGTAAATAATTCATACGCCACTTGCCTATCCATTCCTGACGTCAGCGCGCTGTTGCAGCTCTCCAGGCTCCGGTGGCGCGTATGGCCCGAAACCATCTATATGATCTTCGGGGGTGCCGTCCTTCCAGCGTTTGCTCGGCGGATTTGCACCGTCCTGGCTGCAGAGGACCCAACTCCTACTTTCTCCACCGTGGTGCGTCCTTCTCCCGATTTCTTTTCTGTCCGAGAGAGGATTGCCCTTCGTTGTATCACGTCGGGGTCACCATTTGTAGGAGAAAGGGAGACTGCGACACCATATGGTCATCGACAAGACTCGTTTATTGAACACTCAGTGTGCACTTTTATACATAGCTTAATTAGGTTCATGCATATTGCAAAGCTTGAGCTCAGGATAGGTTAGCTCTTATTTGCGTCAACGAAATTCTATGCAAGATTTCCCCGTACATGCGAGCGCTTCTTTACAATGATTGGTCAAGACCCCGCGTCCATGCGTCTAACTATACAGTGTGATAGGCTAACTAACAGAGGCTGACTAACAGTGCCCACGTGTCCTCACATTTAACGACCGTCCCCCTCTACTTGTTTGTCTCAACTCTTTGCCTCCTTATCTGACTCTCCGCAAGATCTCCTTATCTCTTAGTCAGCAGTCCTTCCACCCTTTCAGCTAGGCCTGGCGCCCTTCTGCCCTTTCATCTAGGTCTGGCGCCCTTCTGCCCTTATCTGGCTTGCTCACAGCATGACCACTGGCCTTCAGGAATCCCACACTGAATCTGATGTGAAAAACATTCCATACTTTATTATTATTTTTATTACTTCTGATGTATTGTCATTTTTGTATTTTAGAAATGGAAGTACTTCATTTAAAAAATCCAAAAGAAAATAACTTCTATCCCCCCAAAATATTTTCAGTTGTACGCTTCTCATCCACTTTAGTTCAAAAAAATAAAACACGCTGCCCGCGAATGAGACTGTGGCTGTTTTAAAGGATTGTACAAGCTGCACAGCTCAAAAGCAGTGTCAGTGTGCAGGGACAGAGTCACGCGCTCTGTACAATCACTGTGTGATGGTTTGGGGTCTGAGAAAAAGAATTATCTATACAAATATAACTCAAGGCAGAATCTAGCCTGAAACTCCAATAAAAGCTTAAATCATGTCAGTAAATAAATCATAGGAGGCACAAGGACAAGAAAAGGATGAGCAGCATATTCCTTTCCCCAGGCCATGCTGAAGGACGAGCAGAGAGAGATGAGAGCTGTTCCCAGGACACTCTCCAGCTGGGGAGGAGTTGAGTCCTGACATCCCAATGAGCAGAAGTCAAACCCAAAGCAAGATTGCAATAATGAGGCCTTGCAATGACAGATTACATCAAATAAGACGATGCGACCCAATTATACCACTGTTGGAAGTTCCACAATGCTGACAAACCTTTCTCATATAATGAAGATGGGGAAGAAGAACAGTTAAGGGAGCCAGACGTACAGCTCATGTGTCAATAACTTTTCCTAGTATTACACTAACGGAATGTACAATGTATTAGCTAAGCAATCGAGAACTCATTTATTTTAGTGGATAGAAGGACCGCCCTCAAATGACTGATCTAAAAAGGAGATAAAATTCAGTTCTGATGTGTTGGTGAATGAAAAAAAAATAAAAAGATTAATTATATAGTATTCTCTAGAATCAGTTACTTCACATGCCTGCGCTGAATAACCCTGACACATAGAGCATTCTGGCTTCAGCCCATGAAGTTTGGAAGCCATGGCAAAATACCTGGAGACATTTGGAAAATAAGTGCTCTATATACCTGTTAGGTGTCTCCAGACTGGACACGCTTGACACAAACTCTGCGCTCAGTTCTCCTCTTGCTTAAATTAGTAAAGCTGGTCTGAAGTTCTGCCAAACACTTCAAAGGCAGCACATCCATTAAACCTTACACCAGTCCTGCCCATGAGGTGTAAGGCTCGCTGAACTTCTGCAAGACAAGTGCTATTATCCTAATTTTGAGTCCAGGTGAGGCAAAGAAGAAACATCAGGTAACCTCAGGTGTTTGCTGGCTGTTGGTGAAGCGTGGCCATGCAGCTGAGACCCTAATGAGGATGGGTGGCACTGCACTGGTTTCAGGTCTGTCGTTACTAAAACCTCCTACATAACTTGGCAGATCACCAGGTCTCCATGACCCACATGAAGGAAAGGCTAAAATATTTCCAGTATCCAGCTTGCTGAGGAAGAGATTTTCTCTGATTCCATCTTTGTTTGCACAGGACAACAGTGTCTCTGACCAAAGTTTGCAGATACTGCTGCAACGTTGAGAGTAACACTCCTCTTTTCTGCTCAGATAACTAGAATATGCATGTTCCTAAAAGATATTCCCCTTTATCCTGGTGGATCACAGATGCTTTCAGTTTTGTTGTTCAAATTATTGTATATCTAGAGTCTAAAACAAACTGCACACTAGCAATGTGAGGCATACTGACATCACATCCCAACACACCTTGGAGGCAGGGAGGCCAGAGGGTGCCCCGGGTCAGCAGTGTCTGCCTCCTCTCCGGGAGCAGGGAATGATGGAGCAGAGGCATTCGTGGGTATGCAGCTTGGCGGGACAGAGATCTTCCACATACAGATTTCCCTGCTGCCTAAGATAGGCAGAAAGTTTGCTCGTATAAAGGGCTGGCCAGAGTCTACCATGCAAGGGCATGAGAAGGTTGAAGACGTCTGCCTAAACGGTCCACGCTGAATAAACTCACCTCCAGGCCAACCCCTGCCTGGCTCAGAGGAGCAGCGCTGGCCATTGGGATCTCTGTGCCAGCCAGTTCAGCGGTCAGGAGCGGGGCAATGGCAGCACCTCCTGCTCCTCTCCTGGGAAAGGAGCGGGCAGTGCCCTGCGCTAGCAGCCGTGTCTCGGGGAGCAGCTGTCCCGGGAGACAGAGGCCTTAAAGCAGCTGTCCAAACACCAGCCCTGGACACAGAGCGGAGACCTCAGAGCGGGTCGTGGGACAGACCCTCTCCCCTGCTCTCACTCTGCTCCCACGGTGCTGCCCGAGGCCTTTAACCTCCGAATTGTCATCAAGAGACACGATTCCTTCTCCGTTTGCCCTCTCTGTGGGCCAGAAGTCAGGCTGTATCTGTTTCAAAAGCAGGACAAGCTGGAGCCCGCCTGCTCCAGCCACAAGACCCCAGGTTATTGCAAAAATGAGCATTGCACATCTCATCATGAGACTTCAAGACAGACCCTCGTTCCCTTACTGCATTCACAGCACGGGCTCGGCTAATTCAACAGATCCGGTATACCCATGCGAGGGATACATGAGTAGAAAGCCATCTTGAAGCATAACTTTACTTACCCCTTATGAACTAGAAGGCCAAAGACACAGTAGTTCTTCCCAGACACTAAGCTGATTCTTGTATATTTTTATTGACATGCCACTAAAGCCACTAATTCACCTCCCTATACTTTCAAACCAGACACAGTCTCTCATCAAATCTCATTGAAACAGCACTGCAGAGGCACTGAATCGCAGAACACCCAATGTCTTATATCCTAGGGACATATATTTTTTTCATAGTCACAGTTGAGGCAATCTGCACCTTTAAAGCCAGAACTATTTTTTCATTAAAACACACAATTCTGTGCTGCCATTGCTCATGGTGTTTAAGAGCAGCTCCCTATGCAGGCTCAGGTTCCAGGTCAGGTCACGCGGTGGGGGAAGTCTCAAGGTAAACTCAACACTGGAGAGAGAAGCAAGGAAGAAGGGCTGTCTTCACCGGTCAATCACAAATTTTGTGGTGGTGCTTTGATTTTAAAAAATGTGAAATGTCTTGGCATGTTGCTGGATGAAACCAATACCTGAATGCAAGCACTTATTCCTCTTGCCCAAAATAAAGCATTCAAACTGGCAACCCCCAGTGAGCAAATCTAGGCACCTCTGAGAAACCCCCACTTGGGGACATTTAGTATGAAACCCCGCTGAACTCATACTGAACACTTAGGATACTGCTGGCTTCGTAGCAGCTCCGCTGAGAGCAAAGCCAGCAGCGAGAGGGAACGAAGAACCGCGGTGCTGCAACCCCATCTAGGGGACTGAGCCACATCACAGCTCGGAGGGGTACGGGCGAAAAGGGCACTGCACATTCTGAAGAGAATAACGTAGCTCTAACCCCCAAAGTCTTTCCTTCTCTTTTGCATTCTACTGACTTGTTGCACTGCTCTTAAAATCTGCCAGCCTCACCTGTGCCACACATATGTCACCCTTTTCTTTCAGCCTTCATTTAATTCTAGCATGTATGGTACCAGTCTAGGTTTCATTTTCCCTGCCTCTTAGATATATGTAGCTATGGATTATATCTATATAACTTATGTATGTATTATAGTGAACACACAAAATCAAATGCTTTTAAAGGGCTTAGACTATTTCAACACAACGGGAGAAAGTCCATTTACAAAGTCTGGCAAACCCATGAGCACATCGTAATTTTCTGCAACATGTAAAAGTAAAACAAAATGTGACTTTGGGAAAAGAAAGCTGTGCTACAGCTCAGGTCTGGGTCATCTCCCACTCGCTTCACGTCACCCTGGGCTTTCCTGAATAATGATGCACTTACTTAGAGAAGGTCCTCAAGCTTGAACTGAGGTACATGAAAACATCAGTCCCAACACAGCAAAGACTTTTGGGAGGTGTAAAAATGAATAGCAACTCAAGATACACACATTTTTTTCCTCTGTTTTTCTGCTGCTTTTGGACAATTTGGACATCTGTCTCTGCTCTCAGTGAAGCTGGTAGGCATCACATCTGCTCTGCTAATCACACGTGCCTGGGATTTGCCCTGGACTTAAAAACAATAATAACAATGAGACAGGCGCTTTTCACAGAGGGAAGAAAACAGATCTAAAAAATTAAAAATTTATTGAAAAATAAAAGAGGAGCAATTGAAGATTAATGATCATTTTCCCCATATCATAAGGAGGTACCACATTGTCAAAGATTTATAAGATGTTTGACTTCCTAATTTCAAAGTGGTTCACAGGACCACCTTTTATGAAAAAATAAATAAATACATAAATAAATAACAGTTGTTCTAGATGAATAATCTAGCATATTAGACTGCTCGTAAAATCTCCATTTCCTGAAAGGACTGGCTAAGATGTGTCTTCTTGCTGAATCCCTCAGAGATAAGTCAGTACCTTACTAGTGTAGACTACAGCAGTGTTCTGTTCATTAACACTTAAGCAGCTCTTTAGAAGGAAGATAATGCAAAATCACAGAATCATCAAATAGGTGGGGTCGGTAGGGGTGTCTTGTCCAAACCCCCGCTCAAGCATCTTCTTCTCCCAAGATATTACCGTATCATGTGCATGCAAATTAATAAGTGCTATCACCATCGGAACAGGACCAAGGAAAAATGCTTTGAAATACATCATAGAGGAAGTAATTTCAATTTAGACAAGAGTTTCATGCTCACATAGAAATCTGCATTTTTAAACGGGACAGTGCGACTTTGATCTCTCTCTGGAATTATGCCATTGGCTTCAGCTGAACTACTGGGGATTTGAAATGTTGAGTAAAAATCAATTCAAGTTGCTTTCACCCGTTCATTTGTAATAGCAGGTTACGTTATAGACATCAGTGTAGAAACACAAAAAAAGGAGCGAGTTGGCCACTTGGCATGATTTCATCATCTCACCTACAGTTTCTAGTTTAAATATTTATTTACTTTAAAGCAAGTACATATGCATTCCACACATAGAGATTTATGTTTGACAAGAAAGATGTAATTCTTCTCTGCCAAAAGAGAATATCCTGATCTGAGTGTCTTAGGAAACATAGTTTAGTGCTTAAAATATTTCCTATTCTGCTGCTGTTCGACTGGCTTCCCTTGTGCTGCAGCTCTGGCTGGGGCAAGGAGCGAGGCTCTGGCATAGGGAGGAAGACACTGGCGCAAGGAGGAAGGCACTGTCACTTCTTGGGGCACTGCAGGTCGACTGCTGCCTGTTTTGTAGGCTTTAAAGACGGAAGTGGGTCACTCTCTAGACCTCAGGAATAACTCAAAGCCTTCGTTTGTGCCCCGGCCCCAACACCTTGGCTTAGACTAAAGCTCTGGAGTCCTCAACAGTGGTTTTAACATGTAGTTTACACTCACCGTTTCTTCTTTTTCCACCACTCTTCAAATGTTTGTAGAATCACGATCTCCATAGGATAAACCAGAATAGATCCAAAGGGTCACAGAATGCCCTGTATTATGTTCCTCAGTGCCCATGCCAACAGGCAAGTTAGTCTTGGAAACCTGCAATATTTGAGAGTCCAAGTATCCTCATTACTGGTGAGGGCCACTGTCTGTTTTACCACGAGCAGATAGCCAGGGAGAACAGACACAGGGCCCTTGGGAGGTTCTAGATCAAGGAATAACTCCTGACTGCTAAGAGCAGTGCATCATGTTGGCACACGCTGGATGAGGATTTGTGTGGGTCTGGTCTCAAGGAACAGGGGCTAAAAGTTCATGGCCAATAGTAATTTTATTGGGTTGCAACCTCATATTTATATTAAAAAAAAGTGTTTTTATATAAAAAAAAGATGTGTCTTACATGTGCTCCAACAGCCAATCCAGCCTCGTCCGAGGCTTGCATAACTTGAGATACCCAATCACAGAAAACGTCGGCTTTAACTTGTTCTTGTGTCTAGTTAGCAAGCCGCATCTGGCTTGAGCCGGGTGCAGTCGGTTCTTGTTCTTGCCAATTGGTACCTTTTGCCCTTTTGCCCTTTCCCCTACAGATTTGCCCATGTTTCCTGCAATTTTTGAAGACCTCGAGAGAGTTCTGTAACTACCAGCCTGCAAACAACCATCAAGTGCTAAGAAGCAAGCAAATGTTTTCATTTTTTGACATATATGACACAACTGTATGGAAGACAAGGTTGTACTTCATCAGAAAAAGATCTGGAAGTTTGCAACAGCTGCTTAACCATTCCCATATTTAGCTCCACATAATGGAATATGACTCTATCCCAGCGTTGACTTCTCTGTCAGCATGCTATTGTATGCTGACCCAGTCTTTCATTTTATTTTATTTGCAAGATATTTGTTAATATGGCAGCAGCAAAAGTTCTAATTCATCATTTCTGCTACAAAATTCATTCTCCAGACAAAAAAATCAGTCAAAATTCATAAACAGCTTTGTTCTATTGGGAAAACCAAATACGTCTTGTTAGTGAACTCCAATTTATTTGAAAAGGAAGGGCAGAATAGAAATCTGATCCATTTTATTAGTGCAGATTAGGAGAGACTTTCCTGAAATAAGGGAACATTTCAGGTCTCCAATCTGGAGAACTGTGAGTTTCCTTTTCATGAAACACAGGGAGAAAAATATTTTTCCCTACTTCCCTAATCCCTAATTCTTTCAAAAATATTATTAGAAAGAAATGTCTGTAGTAACAATAATTATGAAGTGGGGTCTTTAAATTATTCACAAGTGCAAAAAGTGGATGAAATAATGTCAGAATTACTGGATGCTGGATAATTAAAACCTATTTACATTGTATTTATAACTGAAACAGGGAAAAATAAAAAGTCAGTTAAGAAGAGCATTTCCAAAATGTGCCTATTCATTATGAAACATGGATAGAACTGAAATGAAAGAATAGATGGGAAAAAGTACCAAGTTAAGCAGACAGGGAATGGTGTGTGATGGAATTTTGGGAAACAACATCATGACAAGCCCACGCTCGGAAAATTTATTTTGCAATGCTTTTACAAAGCACATAAGCCTCTTTTTTCTTTTTTTTTCATGCAAAACAAGCGCACAAAATTGCATGTCAATTTATCTATCGTGGCCTATTTAAAAAATAAATAAATAACAAGTCACCTAGTTTTCTCGCTTTCATGACAGAAAAGGACAGCTCCATCAAATGCTTTAGGTTTTTCATGAAATTTCTCAAAGTAGTGAAGTGAAACAAGTCACAGACACTTTGATTCCAACTTTGAGTCAAACATTACATGGTATTAATACAGCTGCTATTAAATCTTAAATCGAGAGGCTTGTGTGCACTTTCACTGCAATTTGAGTGGAAACTGGAGCAGCCTATTTTAAATTAATAATTTTGTTTAAAACACTTTTGATACAAATACTCCAATTCTTACTGGCGTAACTGCTGCCAGTGCCTTCTCTCATGAAGCAAATATAACCGAAGAAATGGGAATTTTAACTCAAGGTAGGTGTTGAAAAAAGGACATAAACTAACCTTCAGAGTCTTTCAAAGAACTATAGGAACCAGATTCAGGATCAAATACACGGAAAGACCTTCATAGACTGTGCAAATCTAAAGAGCCCTTCAAATCTCTGCAACAGGAGGCAGGGATCTGTAGTGCCCTATAGTCATACTGTCAAAACGTGGCAGAAATTCAGGGCTGCTCTTCAGCAGAGAGGCACGGTTTTCTGACACAGAACCCCGATTCTGGCTGGTGTCCACCATATGGTGCAGCACGTTATTGCCGTAAAACGATTTGTCAAATAGGCCCAAAAGCATCTTTTGAGTAAGAACGTGGCTTTGCATTTCTGCATCATCGTGCAGCAAATCTCTTGGGTAACACTGGATTACATCAGTCAATAGCCCTTATGAGGCACGATGGCACAATCCCAGCAGGAATTACGAGACACACACAGAAAGGCCATCCGAGGAGCTTATGCTGAAAAGACAGCAATAGCGTACACGTCAACCTGCTTCCTCACAAAATCCTATTTCGGCTTTTGACAATGTTTAAAGATCTTTTCCTGCAAAGATATAAAACAAAATGTGCTTTAACTGATTCCTGATGATAGTAACGAGCCCCAACATCTTCATTCTGCAGAGTACATCACAAAAATAAAGAATCACAGTATCCCTATGAATGATGAAATAATTGCTCAGATTTGAAGCCTATTAGAAAGAGCAGCAAGAATTCAGTATCACAGTGCTGCTCAGTGACACTGGTGAGCTGCTCAGTGCCTGCCAAGGAGAACTGGGTGGCACAGGGTGCTCTCCTGGTACCACGCTTCCAAATAACCCTGCTACCAGGTACTGAATCCTGAGCAACACCAGAAGCCATCTAGTTGTGGTTTCAAAGGTCTGGCACCTCATTTAACAAATACAAAAATTGTTTGCTCAAAAAAAATCACAAAAAAAGCCATCACTAACACTCATCAGTTCTCAAGGATAAAGATTCCTGCCTGCCTAGATTTTGTAATCCCTTGAGTAAAAAGTATCGAACAATGCTTGAAGGAGTTGTCTTGCCAGGAAGCGGAGCAAAGCAGTCGCAGCAATGAGAAGAAAATTGGGATGTTAAAAAAACAGACATCTCCAAGTCTGCTCTTGAGAGAGGGAAACTCCCACGCCCGTTCTGAGCACCCTCTGAGAGGCAAAGCTGCCTAAACCAAGGCAGGGGCTCTGCACAAGCACATCTCTGCTGCCAGCGCTGACCAAACACACTGGTTTGGCCAAGTGCTCACAGCGAAGCCCGTGAGGTGCCCTCCTTCCAGGGCTCAGCAACTGTCCAAATCAGATGCCCCAGAGCAGCGTAATACAGTAAAAAGCGGTTATTCTACCTATTTTATGGTCTCTGACACGCACGTCTTTCTGGTATTTATTTCCAGATCTTGAAATTTGTAGATAAATTGCCTCCCCCCTTTTCAGCATTGGGAATCCAACCTCACCGTCAGCATGGAACAGTGTGATTCTGTGGTATATGGAGAAAACTCTGTCATGGAGAAAGTAGAGTTATTCATCCTTAGTGATCCACTGGAATTAATGAGGTCTAAATATAGTTATTATGTCTGCTTTCTGTTTTCTGCTTTTGCGAAAGGAATAGCAAACCTGAAGTTTCATTATACTTAATTGATTTCTTATTGGGCCAGCAGTACCTAACACGGTACCCAGGACTGAAATGCAAAATTAATCAGACTAAATTTGCCCTAATCAGCTTCACAACTGGTATGGCATTATAATCTAGTAATTCCTTCTTCCAAAATATAAAAGATAAATTATTTCATAAAAAAGGCAATATGTCTTTTATGCCTAGCATAATATTTTTATACACATTGAAAGTAATTTATTTATAGCTTTCCTGTGCCTAACACTAATAAATATTAATACGTTCAAGCATAAAATGATACATTACACTAACCTTGTAATGTAGTTTAATAGCAGCATTATCTTTACTGTGATAATGCCAGAAAAGAGAGTAGAGAATGAGGTAGGGAACAAAGGAGACAGTCCCTGCACTAATGAGTTTATTATGTAGCTTCCCAGCAGTTTGTTTGGGCAAAGCAAGGTGGTTGCACATTCATTTGGAGCCAGTTTTGTGCTCGGCTGTGGTCAGTGCGGGTGGTACCTTCTTTCTCAGGCTGCAAAATCCGGGCGGACACCAGTTCATCACATCTGCACCGGTGTTGGGAGATGCACTTACTGTATGACAGTTATTAAAAAAGCAACTCTTCATGAGCCTGTTGCTGTGGCAGCATCCAGATATACATTGTCAAGGGAAAAGAGAAATGCCACTGCTGAAGGACGCCACAGGAGCCCACCAGAAGCAGTGGAACCATAAATCAAATTCTGCCCTGGGAGAAAAGAGAGCAGTGCGTTACCCTCCCATTGAACAGAGCACTTCTTAATCTCATTCTTATTTTATACGTCTGAATGATTCCTCTTCCAGCTTGCGTGGAAGGGGCTCCTGCAGCAGCTGCAAGAGGCACGAGCACTGCGGATTTCACAATTTGACTTTGCAAATTGCTTTCTTACCTCATTTGACCAAAATAATTCAGTCTCAGTTACATTCAAATTTTGCAATGCCCATTTATTTTTGGATAAGTTGAGCTTGCTACTGAAAGGCTGCCGTCAGTATGACCTTTTCTTTCTCATTTTAGGTTTCAGGAAGTCTGAATGGCTTCTTTTTTGACACGTGCAATTATTATGTTGCAACAGGGGAGAAGCACAGGCAGCCCTAGACAAACACTTCATTCTTTTTATAACCCTTCATGCACAGATATAAGAGCCTGAGGGACTGCAAAATACAAACTGTCAACCATCACCACTAGAGAACTGATCAGCAAATAAATTGCATCTATCAATATCAACAGAGAAAATGTTCTTTGGCCTTTAATAGTAACTGCTTGGTTTTCAAGAGTAGACATCAATGATCAGCTATTTAACTATCATTGCTCATGTGACAGTGAAAGAAAGACCAATTCTGCCTCTAGCTCACAAGCAAAATAAAGTGTTTTCCAAATGGAGGAAGTCAATATTTATGTCTATCCATTGACATAATTTCTATTTAGACTAAAACACCAATGCAATTAACTGCATTTATGACTGCTCCACTTAAAGGCTTAGAACTTTAATTACCTCAAAATTATTTGAGGAAAGATTGGGAAAAAGTAGGTATGAAACCTTTGGATCTCAGCCTCTTCAGCCTCTTTAGGTGTTTTCCAGCACCTGCTAAGCAAAACAGGTTGTTGGTGAACAGGGATCTGATTATTTGCTTCCTGTCTGACCTGGGGAAGTGCAATGGAACAAATAATTTGGTGTTTAAGAGAATTCTGGTCTTGGATAAGAGCTGTCTTAGCAACGCTTCAGCGTGGAAAGAGACTGAGATAATGTCCCTAATATTTGGAGAGTACCCAGAAGCATAAATAACACATAACAGTATTATACCTGTTGGAGCCCTGTTACCATTTGTTATACGAGGACACAAAAATATAGCATTATTACTGTGACCTGCTGCTATTATTTCTCACTTCTGGAGAAGCAGGAGCACTCAACCTAACTAGGTGTTTTTTCCAACTGGATCTTTTTCTATGTAGACTTTGTCTCAGCTGAACTTATCTTACATTTATGATCAGATCTCAGTAAGAGAAAGTAATCCCTAGCCAGGTCAGAGAACTGCTGCCAGCTAAGGCCAACTGCAGGAAAACCAGGTTCTCCCGAGACCTCATACAAACAGCAATCTAGGGGGTGATCCCAGGAGCATGAAAGTCACTTCCTTAACTGACCTTCTGCGTCTTTGCCCTCGCTCTGTCCTAGCAGGGGATGTACTGACTATTGCAGAAAGACTCCAAGAAGCTGATTTTAATCCATAATGACCATAATGCTCTTCAGTGCCTAGTAAGGCACTGACCCTTGTTTCTCTTCTTGATCAACACTGCCTTACCTAAAACTGGTAGCAACTTCTGAGCTACCCTTCCCATGCAGAAGAACACTGCTGGTAGTGTTTCATTAGCTAGTACATATGTTACCCTTAGGACGTTTTCTCCCGGAGATGTTCAAAACCTGGGCTGAAACTTAGGGAGAGCTGTTCTTTACTGTGCAGTCAGGTTTTGCTCTGTTCACTTACAGTTCAATATTTTGAGCTTTCGTGTTTGGAGTACTCATGCAGAGTGGAATTTTGAATATTGAATACATTTTTACATTGATTCAGTTTAATAGAAGTACTTTGTCACATGAACCTTATAGAAGACACCACTTGAAAATAAAGGAGGAACCAAGAGGATATTTTCTCCACAGTATCTGTTTTTTAACACAGCCCAGGCTCTTGTCCTGAAACCTCTCAAAACCGAATTCCACGAGGCCACGAGGTTATGCTCACTGCGAACGAAGGAACGTAACACACCATTATTTCCTGCGGTTCCTGTTCTGTCTGTGCTGCAATTTGCGCGATTGCAAAGATCAAAGAGATGGAAAGCACAGGAACTGTGTAAACCTATTACTAGCTCAATACAATGTAAACACAGTGCTTGGAAAGAACAGTTTGACCTTATTTCACTTTCTCCTGCTCTCAGAACGAACAGCACGTCAACACAGCCAGTCCCCTGACTGTGTCCTCACAATAATTTCTCTGGCAGCAAATACAGCACTTACAGGTATGACAGTGACACATCCGAGCAGGAAATGAAGGAGTTTGAGGAAGACGGTGTCCCCTTCTGCACTAGCTCTGGGCAGGTATCATGCCACCTATACCCTTATGTACCCTGGACCATGATTTGTCCTGAAGAAAATGAATTACTACCATTATCTATAATAAGCCCATAGAAAAATTGTCTTTTGACAAATCTAGGATATGGTCCTAAGATTGAAGAGCAGTGATTTCCTTGGCCAGGAAATCTGCCATGTCTGGACATAGGACTTTGAAACTACTCAAATATTAATTTCATGTTTTATACTAAACTTTGTGGAAGCTGAAGCAGAGAGAAGCTTTTGTGACATTTTCACTAAAGCCATAAATTCTTGAGCTTAGCACAAACGCTGAGTTTTCATAATATAAGCCAAATAACCACTATGACTGACTGTATTTTCTTTTATCAGAATGGAGAAGTACCTGTGAAATCAGGTGATTGACAGCCCTGGAAATTAAATATACCCACCACACATCAGATTGCTTTGCTGACATTTCTTAAACTGTGCTAGTAAAACTAGATGGATGAGATTCCACCAAAACAAATGCAAACTTTTCCTCTGCTGTAGGGGTTACACTTTAGAATGATCGAACAGTCAATATAGAAGGGTTTTGTATCCTGGAAACCCATGGGAAAGAAGATGAATCCAAGAGAGACGTTGCTATCGGATGCCTCAGGGAACAAGGACGTTGCTCCCCAGTGCTACCCTTCTGGTAAGGTCTTGGCCAGGGTCACGCTCCTCACAGACAGGCACATGCTCCTTGTTCTTATTACCGACTCGTCAGTCATCCAGTTTGTGGCATTTCTTTAGCATTCCCATGTGTCTAGGTGTACCTAGACAACAGCCCCAGTGGAGGACTTCAGCCTGCACAAGGGCATCCCAGTGAATGCAGTAGGGCTGCCCAGAGCCTGCACCAATGTGGACATCAGCCCAGTGCCTCGGCCTGGTTCCTTGCCAGCCTCTCCTGGGATCTGCCTCTGCCAAATTGTCCTGTGCTCCTCCAGGGTTTGGCACTCAGCAGAGCTGAACGGCCTTGCCCAGAGCTCATCAAAAAGCCAGAGAAATTGGACTTCTGAGTCTGCTTCAGGCCCACTCAGATACTGCCTCCCTCGTGTTCCCCATAGCTCATCCCTCCCCACCACTCATTACCCCTCTTGCTCGCCATCACTGCACCCCTGACTATCTCAATATCCTTCATCACTAACACACCAGTGACCTAATACAGGTACTTTTCAGCTCAGAGGGGTACACCAGGTGTTTCTATAAAAACCCAGTTCTTGCGTGTAGACTTCCTGAAACAAATCCGGGCTCCTACGGATGTGCAAATTAAGATTTATTTTGGTATAAGGAGAAGTGTAATGGTACGATTCTTAGTAGTGTTGCATCTCTGGTGCTGAATCATCTTGCAGCAAAATTAAACATTTATAAGATGTAGAAACAACATATCTATTTCTCTCTTGCAGAGTGTGAAGGAAAATATTAAGAGCTCTTGTGTGATTTGAGACTTTTGTTTAGATTGCTATAGTTAATGCTTAATTATCCAGGGACGACCAACAATGGAAACGGGTCCCCACTCGAGGTGGCAGAAGATCCCCTCCACAGCCCACCTCACCTCCACCGGTGACCACGTTCAACAGGTACGAGGCCCTGGAACATGTGAATCAGATAGAGGAGGCCTTGAACCAAGGCCCGTCTAAGGGGATCTCTACAGAGGGGCAGTCTAATCCATGCAGCAAGGCTGCTCCCCCTAAAGTGAAAAGGAGCACCCGGAAGAAGCGGCGGGTGATCGTCGTGAGTGACTCCACACTGCAGGGCACGGAGGCACCAATATGTAGACCGGACCCCTCATCCAGAGAGGTCTGCTGCTTGCCTGGGGCCAAAATAAAGGATGTCACAGAAAGGCTCCCAAGAATTGTTCATGAGTCTGACTATTATCCTCTACTATTGATTCATGTGGGTGCTAATGATGCCATGGGGAAAATGAGGGACGTCAAGCAAGACTTCAGAGCCCTAGGGATGGCCATCAAAGGTACAGGTGCCCAGGTGGTGTTCTCCTCCATTCTGCCAACGAGGGGAATGGACTCAAGGAGGAGAAGGCGGATATGGCAGCTTAACAACTGGCTGCGCCGCTGGGCCTGGCAACAGGGTTTTGGCTTCTATGACCATGGGTCTCTGTTTGATGACCAACAGCTAGTGGGGAATGATGGGACTCATCTTAGCAAGAGGGGCACACGTCTCTTTGCAAAAAGGCTAGCCAACCTGGTTAGGAGGGCTTTAAACTAGGCAAGAAGGGGGAAGGGGAGTGGCACACTGACACGGCAAGCAGTACCGCACAGCCCAGGTCAGATGGCGTCCAGCGGGAGTATGGTAGTGGGGAAGTGAGGATAGGAAATGATCACGGAGGGTCCTCTTTCACCCCTCCTGGGAAACCTGTGGCCTCTGTTGCTTCCCTGAAATGCCTGTATACCAATGGGCGAAGCATGGGGAATAAGCAGGATGAACTGGAGATCTGTGTGCGGTCCCAGTGTCATGATCTCATCGGAATCACAGAGACGTGGTGGGATAGCTCGCACGACTGGAGCGCTGCCATGGAAGGCTATGTGCTCTTTAGGAAGGACAGGCTGGGAAGGCGAGGTGGTGGAGTTGCTCTTTATGTGAGAGAGCAACTGGAATGCATGGAGCTCAACCTGGGAGTCGAGGATGAGCGAGTTGAGAGCTTGTGGGTAAGGATTAGAGGGCAGGCTAATGTGGGAGACACTGTGGTGGGTGTCTGCTACAGGCCACCTGACCAAGACGAGGAGGTTGATGAGGCCTTCTATAGGCAGCTGGATGTTGCCTCACGGTCACAGGCCCTGGTTCTCATGGGGGACTTCAACTACCCAGACATCAACTGGGAGGACAACATAGCCAGGCATAAGCAGTCCTGGAGGTTCCTGCAGAGCGTCGACGATAACTTTTTGACGCAGGTTGTGGAGGAGCCGACGAGGAGAGGTGGGCTACTGGACCTCGTGCTATCAAATAGGGAGGGCCTAGTAGGAGATGTTAAGGTGGGGGGTAGCCTCGGCTGCAGTGACCATGAGTTGGTGGAGTTCAGGATTCAACGAGGAGGAGGCAGGGCTGTAAGTAGCCTTGCGACGATGGACTTCAGGAGGGCCAACTTTAGCCTCTTCAGAGACCTCCTCCGTAGAATCCCATGGGCTAGTGCTCTAGAAGGAAGGGGGGCCCAAGAGAGCTGGTTAGTTTTCAAGCGGCACTTCCTCCACGTCCAGCAACAGTGCATCCCTGTGTGTAGGAAGGGAGGCAGAGGGGGCAGGCGACCTGCATGGATGAGCCGGGAGCTTGTGGCAATGCTCAAGCAGAAGGCAGCGGTATACAGAATGTGGAAAAAAGGACAGGCCCCCTGGGAGAAATACAGGAACGTAGTCAGGGAGTGCAGAGATGCGACAAGGAAAGCTAAGGCACGTCTGGAAGGCAAGCTGGCAAGGGACGTTAAAAATAACAAAAAAAATTTCTTCAAATATATTAACAGCAAAAGGAAGATCAGGGAAAACGTGGGTCCGCTGGAGGACGGGATGGGCACCTTGGTTACAAATAACACAGAAAAAGCAGAGTTGCTCAATGCCTTCTTTGCTTCGGTGTTTACCAAGGGCAGCCCTTTAGAGCCCCAGGCCCTAGAGACAAGAGAAGAAGCTGGTGGAGAGGAAGACTTGCCCTGGGTAGAAGAAGATTGGGTCAGAGAGCACCTAAGGAACCTCGATACCCACAAATCCATGGGCCCTGATGGGATGCACCCCAGAGTGCTGCGGGAGCTGGCAGATGCCATAGCTAAGCCGCTCTCCATCATCTTTGAAAGATCCTGGAGAACGGGGGAGGTGCCGGAAGACTGGAAGAAGGCCAATGTCACGCCAGTCTTAAAAAAGGCAAGAAGGAGGACCCAGGCAACTACAGGCCAGTCAGCCTCACCTCCGTCGCCGGAAAAGTGATGGAACGGCTCATACTGGCCGTTGTCTCCAGGCACATGGAGGACAAGAAGGTGCTCAAGAGTAGTCAGCATGGATTCACCAAGGGGAAATCTTGCCTGACTAACCTGATAGCCTTCTATGATGAAATGACCGGCTGGATAGATGAGGGGAGAGCGGTGGATGTCGTCTATCTCGACTTCACCAAGGCTTTTGACACCGTCCCTCACAACATCCTCCTGGGCAAGCTCCGGAAGTGTGGGATAGATGAGTGGACAGTGAGATGGATTAGGAACTGGCTGGATGGCAGGGCCCAGAGAGTGGTGATCAGCGGTGCAGAGTCTAGTTGGAGGCCTGTGGCTAGTGGGGTCCCCCAGGGGTCAGTCCTTGGTCCAGTCCTGTTCAATTTATTCATCAATGACCTGGATGAAGGCACAGAGTGCTCCCTCAGCAAGTTTGCTGATGATACCAAACTGGGAGGAGTAGCTGATACCCCAGAGGGCTGTGCTGCCATCCAGAGGGACCCGGACAGACTGGACAACTGGGTGGTGAAAAACCTCATGAAATTCAACAAGGCCAAGTGCAAGGTCCTGCACCTGGGGAGGAATAACCCCAGACACCAGTACAGGCTGGGGACCGACCTTGTGGAGAGCAGCTCTGCAGAGAAAGACCTGGGTGTCATGGTGGATGACAAGTTGACCATGAGGCAGCAGTGTGCCCTCGTGGCCAAGAAGGCCAATGGAATCCTGGGCTGCATTAAGAAGAGCATCTCTAGCAGGTCGAGGGAGGTGATCCTGCCCCTCTACTCAGCCCTGGTGAGGCCGCATCTGGAGTATTGTGTCCAGTTCTGGGCTCCACAGTACAAGAGGGATGTGGAGCTGCTGGAGAGAGTCCAGCGCAGGGCTACGAGGATGATCAGGGGCCTGGAACATCTGCCCTATGAGGAGAGGCTGAGGGAGCTGGGCCTGTTCAGCCTGGAGAAGAGAAGGCTGAGAGGGGATCTAATCAGTGTATATAAATACCTCAAGGGAGGGAGTGCAGAGGACGGGGATGGTCTCTTTTCAGTACTCACTGGATAGTTATGAAATTTGTTGTTCAGTTTTCATTTGTATTCTGTTAGGCAAGCCCTGCCTCAGCGTATGGGCTGTCATCTGATCTATCTTGATGCTGAGTCAAATTTAAACTTTTAACTGGAAGTAAAAGTAGAATCATTTGAATAAAAGATGCCAGATTCCCAGTCCCAATCCTATCCTATATCTATGTTACATCACGTAAATCATTTGAAATTATTCTCTTTATTTTTAAGTTAAAGCCTTATTATACATGAACTGTTTCATCTAAACTGAAGAAATCTGTACTATTTCTTTGTTTACTTGCATGTGTTTTTGTAGCAGTTTTAAATCTGCTATACCTACATATGTATAGGAGACACAAAAGCAGCACTGCACTAGATTACTGCAGTAGCTATGTTCTCTCAGAATGACTTAAAGCATTGACTCAAATCTAGACAAAGTAAAATGACATGACATTAAAAAAGCTAATCTATTTTTAAAAGTCTTGCTTGAGTTTCCATGTTTATAGCATATAGAATTGTCTAGATCAGTTATGAGCTGGATTTTCCCCAAGACCAAATCATACTCTGTCCCTGCCAAAATCAGTTGTGTGCTTTCGAAATCCACAGGATATGCATGGGATGGCAGAGCAATATGAGCAGCATGTGGCTTACCCAGAGATGGACACAGTTCTCGAGCGGTGGCCTCGATCTACTGGCAACGCTCTTTCTGATGCAGGCAGGATCCCATTGGCTTTCTTGGCCACAAGGGCACATCGCTGCCTCATGGTTAACTTGTTGTCAGCCAGGAGCCCCCGGTCTGCAGAGGTGCTTTCCAGCAGGCCAGGCCCCGGCCTGTACTGCCACATGGGGTTTTGTTCTTCCCCAGTGCAGGACTTGGCGATTCCTTTTCGTGAACTTCATGAAGTCCTTCCCTAGCCATCTCCTTAGCTAGTCAAGGCCTCTCTGAACAGAAGCACAACCATGTAGTCTTTCAGCCACTCCTCCCAGCTTGGTGCCGCCTGTAAACTTGCTGGGCGTGCAGTCTGTCCCACTGTCCAGTAATAATGAAGGTGTTAGGCAGCACTGGACCCAGTATTGGCTCTGGGGGACACCACTAGGGACTGGCCTCCAGCTGGACTTTGTGTCTTTGATCACAACACCGTGAGCCCAACAGTGCAGCCAGTTTCCAGTCCACCTCACTGTTTTTCCCACAATGTGTCATCACTGCTTATGCATCTGCACAAGGGAGGAGGGAAACTCACCATTCATCTGAAACGCTGGATGTTAACTGTAGCCTAACACAGGAACCAGTGCCATGATGGTCCTACTAATACTCACCGGGGTGTTGCTTTCAGTCTCAGGCTAAAACTGCTTCCCAGTGTGAGATCAAAACATAATTCCCCAACACCCTGGCCTAGCCTGGCCAGCAAGGGCTGGTAGTCAGCTCCCCATGCTCCTGCAAGTTTTCCATCTAATACATTTCTTTTTCTGTATTGGTGATGTGCTTGATTCTTCCTGCCTCATTCATGTTGCTGCATACGGGAGAAAGCTTGGGGGAGCTTTTCTGGCTTGTTATTCTAGGTTTTTCTGTAGGTTTTAGGCATGTCAGCATTCTGAGTGCTGGCTAAAAAAAACTATTACAAAGTCTGTGCTGTGACTGAAATGGTCTCGTCTTGTTTTTTATGCTAAGTAAGTTCTTCGCATTCCTCAAGTTCTTCAGATGATGGGTTTCAAAATACTTCAGCAATATAATAAAATTCTTTGATAACTTTGCTTATCAACTCCATCTCACACACAGAATCAAAGCCAGGTCTTGCAGTGTTCACACTACCTGCAGGACCATGTTCTTGAGGGCTGTGCTGGAGTGACCTAAAACAGTGACCCAGTAGAGAGGGGATGCCACAATCTCCAACATCCTCCCATGAACCGTGTGGGCAGAAAGAGGACCCAGGATCCCCTCATCTACCTGCTCTGCCCTTTCAGTGCTGCTGTACGGTAGAGAGCAAGGAGCAGGGGATGTCCCTGAAGGACATGTATCATTTGCTGCAAAGGCTGGTGAGATTTATAGGCAATCTGAAAGGGGCAAAAAGAGTGAGGTTTGGGGGTGCGCTGGACTCCAGCCCACTCCTGACAAACCAGTTCCAGTGGTGTTGCACTATTGCTCCACAGTCATCTGCTAACCACCACGACGAAGCAGAGCCATGACTAGAACATTGGCTTTCCTCACCCCTGTCAGCACACAGCCAGATTTCCTGTCACTAAAATGGATTTAAGCAGGAAAAAAAAAACAAATTAAAAAAAAAACTAACAAACAAACAAAAAAGTTTACTAAGAGCTCACAAGATCCTGTGAATTATTCCTCATGCCCTGCCTTACACACCTTCTAGTTAGGTGAGATGGAAATCACGAAGTGTAGTGAAAAACTATTAACAGACAAAGCATCTGAAGGAGAAACTATATGCCAGAACCAAAGCAATAACATGTTTTATAAAACTAAAGCTATGTCTTTAATGCAGACTTTGGAAGACAAAAGTAATTGGCAGACAATGTTCCAAGAATGAAATGAAGCACCTCCGGAGGTAAAGGCAGCTGTGATGGTTTCCATCAGTTGAGAGCTTCACTTGTATTTCTAGTCATTTGGAAACTTCAAAGCAGACACATCCTAAAGGAAAGGTTGTTTCATGAAACTCTCAAAGACACTGATGAATCAATGAAGTTTTGAGAGACACCATTGCCACTAGGGCTAATAGGAAAAAAAATCAAACAAAATAAACAAAAGGGTTTATTTTTCCTATTAATTGGGATTCACCAAGTAAATGTTTCAGTTGTCATCTCCCCCAACCTTGCCTTTTCTGGTTTTATTGATGTAAAATACCCTTCTTCCTCCACTGATATGTAAGTGTGTGTCAAGAGCATCTTCTTGTTTTGAGTTCTGTGATCCAATTCCTCTCTATTTGCCAGACTTTAAAAGATACAAGGGCTATTTAATTGAAAATTGAACATTCAGCACTGAGGACAATAGATATGTATACTAGGATACGGTATTAAGCTCCTTTTATAGCTTTACAAGAACTCATTTTAACAAAGCAGATAAAGCACTATGTTTAGTGGCTAATTCTACCCATTACTAAGGGGAATCAATTTCATTAGAGCAGATACAAACTGAGTGAAATCCTGATTCCAGGAAAAGCAGTGTATGAACCCCCGTTGGTGTCAGCTCTTGGAAGCACCTTCCCACCCAGCAAGCAAGCAGCAGGGTGGCTGCCTCCTGTGACATTTTGAAAGGCTCCTGTGCACAGGGGGATTGCGCCCCACCAGACGTGACCTCACCTTACAAGAGGGAAGAGGACAGGAGGGATGTGGTCTCCTTCCTCCCTACAATGATCCCAGATAGAGCGGCACCTCTGCAAAATAAAAGTGCTCCATTCTGGAGGACCTAAATCAAAAGTGCACAACGGACCCAGCACTTCAGAAGGGTCTGGGAGAGAACAGCAAATAACTTATCCATAACCGCAGTGGAAATTTCCACAGCAAAAACCTCCTGGCCCTTAGCCTGGTGCTGTGAATTCAAGGGCTGCTTTCTCTTTTCAGGTACATCAGTATTTTCAGTTCTTATGATTTTACAATATGCTTGTAAAATGATAGAATGCATTTAATGTCTATATTTAAGAATAAAATCTAGATTTGTTATAATGGCAGCAGCTTCTGTATTTGTAACAGAAAGCAAATTGCAAGGAAGAGTAATTCAGTCTTATTGAGGCTTTAATCTTCCTTCAAAAGTTCAGTTCAGAAAACACACTTCATTGCAGTTACTGTAATGGACAGGACAGAGAACCAGTGCTTTTTTCATAAATATATAATTTATGCTTTATGAGAGACTGAACCCAGCTCTCATTAACCTCATTTATTTTTTCAAAGCACAGACGTACTGCATTGGGATTCTGTGTTTGCTGTCCATCATTGAGGTAATAGAGATCATTGAAAATCATCAGGCATCCTTGACAAAATAATGTTCATAAACAAATAGCGAATTCACAGCATAAGACCTCAACCTTTAAAACACTAACACCAATCTAATTTTTATTCAGCTTCTAGTGCTTACTCTAATTTACATCAGGACAACAGGAAAATCATACCAAAATTTCTCAGCAAACATAGATTTCCCAGCTCGGCCTCAGAAGGGCCAGCAGAGCCACAGATCTGTGCACATTTGAGGAAGAGTGAGTGAGTAAGAAACCAGCATTAAGCCAGACAAAACATAGGTCTAAACATAGATTTAAACCCACAAAATTAGGTAATTGCAGGGACTTAAAGGACTTTGCAAGAGCAGTATGATGTCTGATTTAGGGATGTATTTCTTTCTTAAGAGAAGGTTTTCCAATTCCAAGCTCCTGTAGCTGCAGAACGCTTCCTGGACACGCTGAATGGCCCCCCTTTCCAAGTGCTCCCAAAAAAACAGACCTTGTCCTCCTCACCTCTTGTACTGGGACTTGGGAAGGGCAGTCCCTGTGCCAAACGTCCACTCAAGTAATTAGCTCAAGATAACAAAGAAAAACCCCTGCAGAATTTGAGTAGATACCGTGGCCTTGAGCATTGCTTTCAGACTGACTAGGAAAAAAACACAGAATTACCCAAACCATAATTATTGAACATCCATTTGCATGAGACATCTGAGTTATTAATAGAACTTTTCTTTCTTTCTGATTAGTAACATATTTTTGGATCCTGTACTTGGTACCTGATTTAGCTTTACTTAAATACCTCTTAAATCAGTGTGAAGTCATTGTGTTCAATCCAACTGCTTTTAGACTGAGCCAGCTCTGTGCACCCGACAAACGACTATTTACACCCTTAAAACAAACACCATATTATATAATTGCTCAAGAGAGACATGTTAGTGATTTTTTAAACTAATCAGGCACAATTCACTTCTCATACTCAGCAAATGGGCTTGAATAAATGCACTCAGTGTTTGGCAGAAAAATATTTGCCTCAGTCTTTGCCATGCAGAGCTCAATCACGTCTGGAAAAGCAGCAATTAAGCATTTCCCTTCTTGGGCACAAGTAAACAAGCAGCCAGTTTATGCTCTATTTGCAAAAGTTAAATATAACAGCGGTATAACATAAACACCTGAGGAGAAAAAGAAGACCGCAGCACTTGCCACATCCTGGCTGGGCAGGATGTGTTAACAGAAATGCTAAAACTGAAATACTGACGACTATTTGGTGAAGAAGATGAGTAAAAAGGGACAAAAAAAGTCAACTTTGCTCCAACTAACATTAACAAAAACTTTGGCAGAAGCAATTTGGGCCCCTTGACTTTTGTTGCCTGGTTGAAGACAAGGACGAACTGAAAAAAAAAAAGACCACAGGAGAAGGTAGTTATAGCAATATGCGCTGAGTATTGATGTAAGCACAATCTTCATTTCCTTCTGAAATTTAAGGAAAAAAAATCCAAGCAGTGGCAAATTCTCTGCTGGTCAAGGAAGAGTATTATTTTCTGAAATGATGCTTTCTCAGCAGACATCCAGCTTTAATAAATGCTCCTTTTCACAGTGAAAATAACCCAGCAGAGCCTCTCCAATGAAAACATTTTTCCCCTGGCACAACCAGGCTTCATTTCTAGCCTCAGACGGCCTGGTTGCTTTGAGAACAATCAGCCACTTCTGTTGATTAAAAGACAGAAAAGCAAAAATGAATTCTCTTCAAAAGGCATTTTTTACCACTATCTTTCATAACATGTGAACAAGAGGAAATAATAAAACAGGACCATTCTGCACCGCTTCCTTTCTGTAGTTTTATTGAGTGTTAATCTAAATAATTAATACAAATATAAAGCTACTCCATTCTATGATGATTCGAGACTTTACAGTATCAAACTCCCTGAGATACAATACAAGCATTATATAACGTAAAGGAAAGGATCACATACTTCTTCATTCCATTTAAGCCATAATCAAAAAGTAATATTAACTCTTCCCATTAGAAAAGAACATAGTTACCTTCATTTCCTCCACTGCCACCCCAACAACTCTAGGCATGGAATAAACCACTTTTGCAAAATGCATTTGAAAAGATATTTCTATTTAGAATAGAAAATAAATTGTCTTATTTTTTATGGCTGGATTAAATGTATCACCTGCAGCATCTTGTGGAGTCTAGTACATGATCTACAATCACTCTGCTAATACAAATTTATTTTTAACACTTAATTTGGAGTCTAAAAGCAGAATTTAGAAGACAGTCTTTTGCTTATAAAATTACGCCTACCATTAGTTTAGTGTCTGTCAGTCTGTACACCAAGCCAAAAATCAGACTAGATTTATAGAGATGCTGCATAAGTGACTTCAGCAACTGCAGACCAAGTCTGAACTTCCAAACCTGAAGGGAATCTCTGCAATGCTCACGCAGACAGTATGAAACTGGAGACGGCAGCTTTTCTTCCTGAGCAAGCACTTTGCAATAGTTTTTACAAAACTGTAGCCCTTTCTTTGTAAAATTCTTGAAAATGATCAACACATGACTCAGAAATACAGCACAATTGTGATTTTTTTCATTCAAAATGAGTCTTCAGATAAAATTCAGGAAACATTCACGCAATTATAAAGCTCCAGTTACTCTGTGATTTCAATTCCTTCTTTTCTCGGAGACGCTGAGAAAACGGGATCAGGTACAATCTTTAGAAATGGCCTGATGCGTTCCTACTAATTACACAGAAGCTTTCAGGGAATGCTGAAGAATTTAGAAATACTGAAAAACTGCCTATTTTTAGCAACCTGTTGAAAAGCAGTGCAGCTTTAAATAGCAAAAAATCTAGCTCGCTACTTTTAAGAACAGATTTTTCTATACATTTAAGTGACCTGTGACAAAAGTAGATGAAAAAAGGATAGATCAAAGGGAGATGCACTGAGCACCAGGAAATCATGACTGAAATTTCTTTCCAGATTTGAACATACAAGTAACCGAAAGGCATCATCCAACCACCAGTAACTAGGAAGATTCTAGTCCAGGAAAACGGCAGATTTTGAAAGGGTTGGGAACAACTGCTGCAAGCTTTCTCTGCAGACTGAGAAAGTTTTGGCTCAGGAATCTTATACTTTTTTAAAAAATAGTCTGATTAGTCCATCACCTGGTGTAACTTTTAAAAATGCAGGCTATAAACTCAAATAATCTCTACATATTCTAATGCTATGAGAGAAATAAATTAATCTTTTGCATATATACCCAAGAGAGCAACAAAAACAAAAATCTGCAGTTCTGAGCCTTCCCCTGCTTTTTCCTACATGGCACTAGCTTTGCAGGGAAAAACAAGCAGACTCCTGTAAACATCAATTAATTCCCGAATAAAGCAAGGGGTGGGAATACTCCAACTTTATTTCTACATTTTTTTTCTCTTTTTTTCCTTTTTTTTTTTTTTTTCCTCCTGTACTTACAGCTCCTCTCTAGTTTCATACAGGATAAATGTGTTCCTGGCTTTGGTCGGCAGTGGAAGAAATACTTCATTCTGTCTGAGGTGTCTGTTCCACTCAGATCCAGGCTCTTCCACACACTTTTTTCCTAACTGGATTTTTTATTTCGCTCCAGGAGATATTATTTGGTTGCTGCAATTTAAAACATTGCTAAATAAAAAGTGCTATTACATCATGACACTCTTCCATTCAACACTTGAGGCTCAAAATCTGTCTGCAAAAGCTTCTTCATACCCCTACTGATCATGGTGGGATATATTTGCCTTTGTGTAGTGAAAATATGTCTCCCGAGTACAGAGCGCCAGCCCTGATCACGTATCTCCTGTGAGCAGGAGAAGGTTTCACAGTCCAGGAAGCTGTCGTTGCTGACAAAATTGGTTTCAGCTGTACAGCTGGAGAACTTGGCGTGGATGATACACGTCTAGCTGTGCACAACCCTAAAGGTTTCGGATTTGCAGGACTTCTGGAAGCTTAATTTAACTCTAGTCTTGCAGAGCTGCATGATGGCCTTTGTATTTTCATTGTGTTGCACGTGTGTAAAAAATCTCCCTTTCATCAACTTTTCACAGCTTGCTTGCCTGCATCCGCCGACGAGAGGCCTCCAGGTACCGCCATGGCCACACGGGTGAGCTCTGGGAGCCTCCCGCGCTCAACCTGCATTAAATCCATTCCTGGGGAGGCCAGGAGAGCCTCCCCCCAGAACATCAGCTTTCAAACCAGCTGGCCAGATTGCGCACAGTCTTGACCTGATCCCCCGCCGTGCGTACAGCCTCGCAGACCTTGCAGTAGTGCTCGTCCCAGAAGGAGGTGACGTGCACCTCGTACTTCTTCCTCCAGGCGAAATACCGCCAGTATTTGGGCTTGTTCTTGTCGAGGAACTTCAGGTAGGCGGCCAGGCGCCGGGGACTGGGGAAGTCATCGACGTGGATGAAGGAGTCGGGCGGGATGAAGCGCTCGTAGTTGGCCCTGCGGGGCCCGAGCACGACGGGCACGGCGCTGGCGGCGAAGGCGTTCCTCCAGAGCTTCTCGGTGATGTAGTCGGTGTGCTGCGAGTTCTCGAAGGCCAGGTAGAACTTGTAGGCGGCGATGGTGGCCACCACGCCGCCCTCGGCGAGCGCCAGGCCCCGCGCGCCGTACACGTCGATGGGCAGGTGCTCCTGCAGCTGCCGGTAGTAGCGCACCCGCGCGTGCTCCTCGTTCCAGTTGCTGATGACCCAGGCCACGAGCCGGCTCTTGCGGGGCAGGCTGAAGGGCCGCGGCGCGGGCGGCGCGCGCAGGTAGCCATAGGGCACGAACACGTCCGAGTCGGCCCGGTACGACATGGTCCAGTTGAAGATGCCGGCCAAGCCGCGCAGGCCGGGCGAGTGCGAGGGCGACTCGAAGTTCATCCAGACCCAGATCTGCGCGGGCGGGCGCGGCGGCGGCGCGCGGGGCAGCCCGTGCGCGCCGTGCAGCGCCAGCTCGCGGTGGTGGAAGAGCACGGCCCGCGCCTCGCCCAGCCGGCTCCGGTCGGCGCTCAGGCGGCAGCCCGTGATGTTGAAGCGCCGCCGGCAGTCGGCCGCGCGCCGCGCGCGCCCGAAGGGCTCCCACCACAGCAGCACGGTCACCTCGGCGCCGCCGGGCGCGGGCGCCGCGGGGCGGGCGGGCGGCGGCCCGCGCAGGCAGGCGAGCAGCGCGGCCGCGGCGCCCAGCAGCGCGCCCGCCAGCGCCCAGCAGCGCGCGCGCCGCCGCCGCCACCAGCGCCGCGGGCAGCGCGCGGGCCGCCGCCGCGGCACCGGCTCCATGGCGGCCGCGCCGCGGGGCCGCTGCCGCCGCCAGGGAGCCGCGGCGGCGCCGCCGGGCCGCGCATGCTGCTCCCGCTGCTCCCGCTGCGGCGGCCGCCGCTCCGCGCCCGGGCCCCGCCGGCCGGGGGCGGGAGCCGCCGCCGGCGCCGCCCCGCGCGGCCCGTCCTCCCCGCCCGGCACCGGCCCCCGGCCCGGTCTCCCTCCTGGCCCGGATCCGCCGCGCCGCGCGGCACCCCGGGGCGCAGCTCGGTGCTCGGTCCTGAGTGGGAGTCACTCACTCCCCTCCGCGGGCTCTTCGCCCCTTCTCCTCTCTTTTATTCGGCGCTTCCCTTCCCACAGAGCCTCGCTAGCGCCCGGCGCGCTCGACGGCCTCTTCCCGACCTCATGGTTCCGCTCAGCCCGCTGCACCATCCACACGTCCCCCACGGTCGCCGTGTCCGTGGCTCGGTGCACGCAGCCTGCGCGCTCCCGCAGGCCCGGGGTCCTCTCCCCAGGCTGCAGATCCCCGCTCGGGATCCCCTGCCTGCCCTCACCCGAGCTCACACCGCAGAACACGGCACAAGGACACGGCTCACACTGGGCTTTGGGCATCCGCGCACTGTGCAGAGCAGAGCAAGCCCGGGAGACCGCGGCGCCCGCTGTGGTGGCACACACAGCACCAGGGCTGACCCTCCCTGCTCGCCCTTCACTCGCCACGGAGCCTTGACCTGCTCTTGGTGACCCTTCCGAGCCACCTCTTTCCCACGCCAGAGGTTGCAACTCAAACTCCTTTTCTGCCCAAGCTGACGCAGGCACCGCACGCTGTGTCTGCTGGGCACGCAGGGAAGCGCGTCGCAAGAGGCACGGGGGTCTTTTGAAGTGGTTATTTTGAAACTGAACTTGAACAAAAGTTTTGAATCAATCATTTGGCCAGAAGAAGTGAAGAGACAGCAGCTTTGAATCCCTGCCAAATTCATCAAAGAGTTTAAAGCGCCTTTGCAAGGATTCACCGTTTGGCAAGGGAGAAAAAAATACTTTAAACAAGTGGATTTTTTTATTTGTCATTTGAAAACTTTTTTTTTTGAATCAAATATGTTTAATTTTAAAACTTCATGGGTATTTAAAATATGGAAAAGTTTAGGGTTAACAGAAATTTACCTTTTCCATCTCAGTTTCACTTAAAATAATGGTGCAAAAAGCATTTCAGATAGCCTTGAAACTTTTCCCCAATGATTTGCTGCAGTGAACTAAGAGATCATTGATTCACACACTTTGGAGTATGTTTTTATAGAACTGCAGAGTTCATGAATCTGACACTCTGCATTTTATTATCCAACAGCTGTAAATCCAAGGTCATCTCTTTCATAAATTTACTGAAAACAATGGAGTTGCACCAGTCATCAATCCAGAAAGAATTTTATGCCTGGTGTAACTCAACTGTCTTAGCGGCAATGAACCCCACTGCCACTGACCATTTACACTGCAGCATCGTATTTACGTACCAACTAAGCCAAGGACCCATGAGTTGCTGCTGTGTTTCCTTGTACTTTCATACGATGGTATTTTCTTCTGCATTGGAAATGTATGTGCAAAGTTTTCAATATTTGCAGACCATATTTCTCTCATTCATGCACAAATGAACAGCTATCTCATTTGCGACTAAGCATTCTATGACTTGGAAAATCTCTGAGGATTCTTGTCTTCTTGGCTCAACAGCATTCAGCTACTGAGAACGTGAATGTGATATACTAAACCCAAGCAGTCCCGCACAGAACTCTGATTCTTGAAGGGGCTTCCATGAAAATATCTGTTCTGGAGTGCATTTTATCACAAAATCAAAACTACGGTTACATATGGTCGTCACATCTTCATTAGCCAAAGTCAGTGCCATCTTACTCTGTCCCAACACTCAGTGTCGACTGCAAGGGAGCTCTGAAGGTCACTAATCCACCTCCCGCTCAGAGCAGAACCGTTGCCAGTGCAAGCTCACTTGCTCACCTAGGTGCTGGCTTGACTTGCATCAAGATCTTGAACATATTCAAGGATGGAGACTTCACAACGTCTCTGGGCAGCTGTGCTCTTCCCCTTCTGCAGCATCCTCCCAGTGCAGATTTTTTTCCTAATGTCGAACCTTGAACTCCTAAGCTGTTATTTGTGGCTGTCGCCCTTTGCTCTATCCAAGTCTGGCACCTTCATAGTTTACCTGCTATTAAATCATCCCTTCACCTGCTCCTCACAAGACTAGTCCAAGTCCGGTTCCCTCAGACTCAGGAGAGGTTGAGAGAACCTATGAGGACATAGGTTCTGTGAGGATCATCTTGGTAGCCTTCTACTGATCCTCTCCATGTTCTCAACATCCTTCCAAAACTAGGAGGCTGGAAATGGGACACAGTATTCCAGGTGCAGCCTCATGAGTGCTGAGAGTAGGGCGATAACTGCCTTCCTTGGTCTGCTGGACGTGCTTCTCGTGATGCTGCCCAGCATGTGGTTTACTTTATTTTTGAGGCGAGCTCCTTGTTGACTCACATTCAGCCTTGTGTTCACCAGGTCCCTTCCAGCATGGCTGCTATCAGCCAGTCTACTCCCAGCTGCCACCAATGCCCGGGATTTTCTGCCACACATGCAGAACTTGGTATTTCGCCTTGTTGTACTTCCCAAGATTTTTGTTGACTATGTGAATTTCTTTGAATTTCCAAATCCTTGGTGTAGCGAACTTCAGAGCAAGTGTCAGCGCACAGTGAGGGACAGCTGCATGGAGTGACATCCCAAGGCTATGGAAAGAAGTGGTGTCAGTGCCACCATCAGAAGGCAGCTGGTTGCAGGTCTCTGTATAGACTACGGGCTTTTCCCTCCTTAACATCATGCTTCTTTTATAGAGAAGAAACACCAGTCTGACACAGCTACCCTCCTGTCAGCTCCATTTTGTCTCATTTCTTGCTTAAGATGCAGCCTATCAGTGGCACAATTGAATTCCGTTGCTCTGCGTCACAGCAACCCCACGGATTTGTAACCATGATCTGTGCTCTGTCCATAGCCCTTTCACAAACTGCACCTGAACAGAGTTAGGAACGTGGGAATTAATGCGATACTCGCCTCTACAAATTTCCTTTTTTTATAGAAAAAAATGGGCTTTGTCAAGCAGTTTTGTTCACTGTGGCTCCCACAGAGGTCAGTGGGGAGTATAACACAGTGAAAGGTGAGCAGGCGCTGCAGACACTGCAGATTTTGGCTGCTTTTGGAGGTCAAGCAGGCCAGGCTCTAGCTCCCTCCTGGACTGCAGAGCAGGCAGAATCCTTGGTGCTGTGTACACCAAGTCAGGGACTGTGATCAGCTGCTCCACGGAAACTGCAGCAAGCTCCACTGCTGCTGATGGACAGGGAGAGGAAAAGGAAAGGGAAAAGGAAATAGAATCATAGAATCATAGAATCATAGAATCATAGAATCATAGAATCATAGAATGCTTAGGGTTGGAAGGGACCTCTAGAGATCATCTAGTCCAACCCCCCTGCATACGCAGGGTCACCTAGAGCACGTGGCACAGGACTGCATCCAAGCGGGTTTTGAAGATCTCCAGAGAAGGAGACTCCACAACCTCTCTGGGCAGCCTGTTCCAGTGCTCTGTCACCCTCACTGTTAAAAAATTTTTCCTTAAGTTCCTATGGAATTTTTGGTGTTGGCCCTCATTAATGAGGTTGCTGCAAAATAAGTATTTTGCTAATTTGAATGTTAAATATTTGCAGTTTCCAACAGCATTTTTTTTTATATTTTTGCCTAGAGCTGCCCATCTGTCTTCCTCATCTCTGAATCATTCTGTTTTGTCACACTTGAGAAGCAGCATTTAAGAAGATTCTTTGAAGTTATTTAAAAACTCTCTCGAAAACACAGAAGTTATAGGATGATGTAGCTGTATTTTCAGCCGCAGCTATCAAGTTAGACAGCTCATAAGTGAGGAAAATCCTGTGGAGTTTTATAACCTAAAGCAATGATGTGCCTGAAAGAGTGGCAGGATGCTCTCTGGTACTAAAATGACAATGAGAATTGCTTTGAAATCCCTTCTTAAACAGCCCCTGTTGTTTCAACAGAAATTTTTGCCAAGAAAGGCACTAAATCCTGTGTGGAAAATAGTGATATAATTTCTATTCTGTATAAATCACATGCTCTACTTTAGTATGATGTTGAAATGCTTATGATTTGATTACGTAACGTTTCATATTTGGGATTACGACCTTTGTTGTTTGAGAGTTTAAAATTTTGAAATACAACTGGAGATAAAAGATTCAGCTGCAAATTGAGGCCTGTCTCCTTGAACAGGTAACCCCACACGACTGCACGAGGCAAATGTGATGTTAAAAGGTGGTGCCTGGCTGCGGGTCCATTTGCTCCTGCAAGTAGAGCTGGATTAAACGCATGCAAAGCTGCCGGTTCCAGGTCAAGGCACAGGCATGAACAGATGTGCTGAGCACACTGTGAATTAAGGATACTGTCCCCAAATGCTCTCCTACCTCCCACTGCACGTTCACTGGGATAGCTATGTTACAAAAATATGGACACCACAGGCTTATTTATGGTAAGTTTTTATTAAACGGGGTAAAATAGTGAAACACAAACTCTTGGCCTACAACCTGCAGTGTTCAATAAATGGACTCAGTCTAAGGAATGCCAAGACATCTCTACAATTATATTACAACCTTCTCCTGGAAATTAGAATCATTTTATAACACAGAAGCCCCTAAAGATGCCAGGTTTTGCAGGAAAATTTTGTGCTCAAGTGACTCAGTGACTTCTGGATCATAAAATCTCCATCACTGAATAATGGTTGGCTACTGCATCTGAAGAAAGACACTACAAGGATATGAATAAAAGAACAAAGAAAGAGGGAATAACTCCCTCTCTAAGCAGAACTTCCTTCAAAATCCCAGAAATACAGATCTACATTTACAAAGGCAGCTAGTGATTTGGCATGTTTGTTTTGAGACATCAAATGGGCCCAGGTATTCACAGGACAAGAGTTCAGCAATCTGTAAAAACCAAGATCCTCTATGAGGGATGGGTGAGACACCTGCATAGTGAAGCCTCCACAGCCACTAGTAACTTAAAATGTATCCTGTGGGATTGTTTTTAAGAAAAGGCAATAGAAGGAAGAAGCAAAAATAAATGCATTAATTTCACTAAATCCAGCAGCATGGACATACTTCTTTTTTTTTTTCTTTTTCCTCTTCTAATTATTTCTTCATCATTTCCCCTCACTTTATTGAGTTGTTATCTTTGCTTGGCTTAACTGTGTTCTCTCTGCTTCTCCCACCGCCTGTTCCCTTTGTTCATGCCTCCTCTCTCATTCCTCTTAGTGGTGCTTCTTCCTTTTGACTTGGGTGGTCTTTCCTCCTTGCCCTAAAGCTGGTAGGTTCATCTCTTTTCTAGAAACTTCTTTTGGGTTCCATTTCCATAGCCTGAATCTAGTCCATCTCTCTCTCTCTCTGTTAGTATTACTGCTTCATTTTTTGCCCAGTTCCTCTCACAGTACATGCAGTGTGGATGGAAATGGACTGCTGTAAAGCCAGATTGCTTCCAGTTTTTCCCCTCTCCTGCATCTCCTGTCATCCCTTCTCCCATTACCAGCCTTTCAAGCTGCAGAAAAGTCCACATAGCAACAGAGGACAGACATCACTTGTTTCTAGGGACTGCTGCTACAGACAAAGGCACAGCTGGTACCCAAAAGGAAAACTGACAGATATTAATTGCAGCAGCAAAATCATCTTGAATAAACTGTCTGATTTTTGAGGCTGGGCTTCTTTTGTGGAACTTGGTGGGAAACGGAGGCAATCAGGATCTTTGAAAACTGTGTGCTTTCGCTAGAACCCTTATATGAATATGAGTTTTAAAATTATACTGGCATTCTTCTATGATTCAACTAAGATTATTTGGCCTAAGTACCTACCACAGGTAACTGAAATTAGCAGATGACAGATTAAGTATGCTTTATAACCAAAATATTTATGCAAGTGTTACCCCTGCAATAAAGGCAGCCATGCCAGAAAACTATACTGGATTAACCATTACTCATACTAGTAATAACTTAATTCATGCTGTTGTAATTACACTCATATAACTTCCATATGCAGGCAATGCTGTGGTACAAAATGAATAATGGGATATACTAGTATTATGAAACTTAAAGCAAATAGATCTAGTTGCTGATTCTTTGCATATTTACCCCTTCTAGTCGCAGTGCTGATAGGTGCCCATATAGATACCTTTATTATTTTATTAGTTACCTGATATAGTATAAACATTTTACACTTTTGAAATTAGGAGGGTAAGAAATGACTGCTGTAGGTGTGATAATCACAGATGCTTCTGCCCTGCCCAGTGTTCTTCAAAAATGAAGATGCTGCTTTTCATGAAGCCCATCCTAAAGAAAAAGGTGCATATACAATACAAGTTAGCATGTATTTTATGTTGAATTAATTATTTTAAGAAGGATTTTGTCTCAGAATTATGTCGCACTTTAAAGTAGCTAGATAAGGCACCACAATGTATCTAAACCCCTTATCGAACATGTTTTCAGAGTACCAGTGAAGTGAAAAAACAAGATGTAAATTAGATATATCCAGATGTCTTATTTGTATGTTACTTGATCATTACGGCCAAAAGGGGCTACTTCTTAACATGTTACTATCTCCAGGGCTCACAGGATCAAGATAGCAGAGATTTAAAAAAAAAAAAAAAAAAAAAAAAAAAAAAAAAAAAAAAACACGTGCTGAAAGTGAAGTCATGCAGCCAGTTATATTTTAACATCACTGGTCCGCAGGAATGTGAGACAGCACCTTAATTGCAAAATATGCCAAATTTCTATTCTGCAAGCTCATGGTATGAACATTTTTCTTCTTAAAAGGCTTATGAATTCCACAATTCCTTTGGGTTGGAAGTTCTCTCTTTCTCTCCTCAACAGAGTTAATACATTTCCAAAAAAAGAGAGGGGTGAGAAAGACTACACTAGAACACACCAGCCCAGAAGGAACTTGGCTGCTCTGCAAAGGCAACATCCTAGTGAGTTTAAAAACCAGATGCCCCAGAGCAGCCACTAAGAGCAGGCAAATGCTGAGATACCCCAAATCACACCCAGACCCGTATTTCCAGGAGATGGGCTGTTTTGAATTGGTTAAGGCAGGATAGTAAAAAAAACACAGAAACACAAGGTTCATTATCCTTGCCTAAAAGTCACTGCTCAGTAGTAAGAAACGAGTGGTTATTCTAGATGTTTTAGCAAGGTTTCAGGGTATGAGATAAGGTGACTAAATATAGTGATTCTAAATATGTTTCTTAAGCAAAGATTTGAAGTCACTTATCTACTTGCTAAAGGAAGAGATGAATTATGGCCTTCGAGAAAACAGATTTGCAAGCAAGCAAGATATCTATGAATTATAAAACAACACCTCATTTTAAAATAGCAGGGTGATACTGTAGTGAAAACTTTTGATTATTAACTCTTACTTTTCATTCCTTCATGCCTTGAGTAGAATTTTGGTTGTAAAAGTAAACTGTTTCTGTCCTGTGGTGCTGGTTTCAGGCCTCCCATGGGGAATTTTTTTTTCACAGTCCAAATTCCTTCCAGAGCCACTGTTAATTTGTTAAAATAACATTATGACTAACTACTCCAGTTTCATTCAAAAATTAATGCAACTGTTTAAGAACAACCACTTTGGTCAATAATTAGAAATGTTTAAGGGCAGCACCATAATAATCCTCCATATTCAATGAAAGGGACCTTTAGAGAGCAATTCAGATTGCTAAAGGTATATGTCTCTCTGTACATCTGCCTTTTATCAGAGCCCAGGCCAGTTAAGAAGCATCTCTAATTCTCCGTAGGGATACAGGAAATGAAAAGGAACTAGCTAAATAATATGCACATCATCATCTAATTGACTTTATTATACATAGCAGTAAGTGTTGTAAAGAATAAACCCCATAAAGAATATTGTTGCAGTGGTTCTATTTTATCATCTGAGCTATTTTAACCACATACATGTGATCTGTCACATACATTTCATGAAGGGACTCAGAAATCATGAGAACATATTGTGTGATCCATATATAAGCTTAAACGGAAATGATCAGACAATTTTGATCCGCTGGCAGATGAACAGTGAGACATGGATGTGTTAAGTTCTCAGTTACACTAGATAAATAACAACAGTGTCATCAGAACAAGTAAACTTGGGCAATTGTGCTAGTTGTTCAGATCCCCTTTACAGTCACTAGAAAAAGAACAGACACTTTTACAGTATGAATTATGCAAAGACAGATGTCTAGGTCAAGTCAGAAGAATAGTTTTCCAAAGTGCCTTTTTTTCTCTCAAATTACTATAAGCAGAGCCTACATAAGCAGTTCGAGGTGTCCACAGAAGAGATGATAGTGGGCCTGCTCCAACAAAATACACCTTAAAATAAGCAATAAACAGCTTTAAGGAAATGGCATATTGTAGAGCAACAGTTATCAAGAATATGAGAGTAAGAGTTCAAAGCTAAAGTGCTAATGAAATTTCTGAATGCCAGTAGAAACATTAATGTAGGCAGATGATTCCCTCTCTGCACAGGCCACATTTCATCTGAAATGATCAGATTTGTTATTTACATTTTAAAAGAGAAGACAAAACAACTGGTGAGTGTAAATAAGAGACCGAATTAAGTGCTAAATGAAATATTTACATGGAAAGATAAGAATTTAAACTGATTAACCTAACACTGGGTATTACTGATCTTCGTTACAAGTTAATTCCTCTGAAAGGAAATCCTCAATACTAAAGAAGGCGCTACAGCATAACTAAGAAAAGAAATAAGTTGAAATATGTATATCAAAAATAGAAACCAAGCATGAACTTAAAACACAACCATTACAACAAACTAATGAGAGAAGCTGAGGAATAACCAGCTTTATTCAATCCACTGCATGCACAGTACCTAGTGTGGCCAGTAAGTGCAATGAGACTTGGTAATCAATCAGATAAGCTATCCTATCCTTAAACACAACAAATTTCTGAAAAAAAAAATCCCAAAATTAGATTTAAAGACATTATGGCTGCAGGAGACCATGATGAAAGTCCTACGCAGGTCACAGGGCTATATACTGATTCCTGCCTCAAGACTAGTAAGTGAACTTGGACCAGGCCTAAAGGGTTAAAGTGGAAAATATTTAAAATTGGTTTTGAAAGTAGAGAAGTTAATTGATTACTGTTAAGTTGTTCCAGTATTAAGTACCCTTTTGTAAGAATAAATAAATTTCTACTTTGCTTTTTACCTCCAGTCCTTACAGCTCGTGATATTTTATCCCTCAGCCAAAGGCTCTCTGCTCTCTTGCACAACTTGCATTCCCTTGTCTACTGTAATCAAGCCACTCCATACCTTTACGCTGCCTAAACAAGGCTGATTTCCTAGCAATTTTCCACTGTTTTCCTGTCCTTAACATTATCACAAGAGTTTATTTTCAATAGCAACTTCACTTTTGAACAGAACTAGATGTAATATTCTGGTAACTACAGCACTTCCTTCAAATAAATTAGTAATATAACCTCCCTACTCGTTGATACTTGTTTCCATTTTATTTAACGGATATGGAATTATGCATTAACTATGCTCCTGTAAGTTCAGCCTAAAATCACCTACTAAGGACTATACACAACTTCCTTTTCAGTTCTAAGGATTTCACATGTTATTACATAAATGTTCAGGCTTTGTTTTTTTTTTTTTTTTAAGTAATATTTTCACCAGAATTCTGAGGAAAAAAAAAAAAAAAAGACTTCATTTACCCTGACAAACACTTTGCACTTGGCAACGGTGACGGTTACCTGCAGCTGGATGTTTAACATGGCATTCCTCTTTCCGAAAATAAAGCTCTTCTTCAAGTATTTCTTTAACCCTCCTAGGCGGCTCAACATAGACAAATTTCTTCCCTGTTTGTGAAACACATTACAACAGAAGCAGTTATTTTAGAACCTAACAAATGCTAACGTGCTTTGTCGAGTGCAGTTTCACTTCACCCTGCTCTACTCGTAAGCATCTTTACCACGCGTATTTTACGGCTATATTTAGAGGCGTTCGGGTGGTCCGGCTGCCCCAAACCAAGTGGCCGCAAGTGGGAACCAAGAAGGGGGGCTCCCTGGACCGGAGCCGCGCGGGTGGAGGCGGCCGGGCGGGGCGGCCTCCCCAGGGCGGGCAGCGGGCGGGATAAGGCGCCTTCCTCCCCCTAGGCCGCCGCCGGGAAAGGCGGCGATGCGGCCGCAGGGGCAGCGGGGCCGGGACCGGGCGCGGCGAAGCAGGAGGCGCGTCCCGGAGCCGCTCCCCGCGCAGCGACGGGCGGCTCAAATGGCTGCCCGCCTCCCGCCGCCGCCTCACCGGGCCCGCCGCCCGCCTCCTCGGCCGCCGCAGCCGGCTGCTCCCTGCTCGCCGCCCGCATGGCCGCCACCGCGCCCGCCAGCGTCCGGTTGCCACAGGAGCGCGGTGAGGGCGGGGCGGCCCAGCTCGGCCCCAGGGCTGTCCCGGGTGGACGGGGCGGCCCAGCTCGGCCCTGCTCAACCCGGCCCCGCCATCTCGGGGCCGCCCTCAGCCCGCCCCTGCCATTTTACGGCCGCCTTCAGCGCGACCCCACCATTGCAGAGCCGCCTTCAGCCTGTCCCCCACCCATCTCGGGGCCGCCCTCAGCCCGCCCCCGCCATCTTGGGGGCCGCCCTCAGCCCACCCCCGGCCATTTTAGAGCCGCCTTCAGCCCGCCCCCACCATTTTAGAGCCGCCCTCAGCCCACCCCCAGCCATTTTAGAGCCGCCCTCAACCCGCCCCCACCATTTTAGAGCCGCCCTCAGCCCGCCCCCGCCCTCTCAGGGCCTCCCGTTCGGAGTGGGGAGTCTCATCCCGTGGGGGACCCGAGCCGGGATGGCTCGCGAGCGACCCGAGTTCCCGAAGGAACAATAGATTGACAAAAATAAAGTCAAATGACTTCCCTTTTTTAAGATGCTGGAGGTAGAACTATCATTCAAAGTCATCAACCTGATTTTAATAACATACTTTTCAAAATGAGGCACCTTGTAACATTCCTTATAGGTACAAATTAGACTGTCAACTCTCCTTTTGCTGCTGTTAATCTCTGAAATTAGAGAGTAGTCAGTGATTACTGCAATAAATAGGAAGTGGCACCAGATGGCAGCATACACAGGACAGACACACAAATGAGTTGTTCTGGTACATAGCTGAGATAGCTCTTTGATAGAGCTATCTTGCACACAGTAGAAAATGAGTCAGAAATGCACAGCATCATCAATCCCAGTGCAACCAGTGATGATTTTGGAAACGCGAGCTTGCCTGCCTGCTTCCTCAGATAACAAGATACACAACTGTGTGTGTATATTCTTCTGTAGCTGCTTGATTTAGTAATGTATATCTAGGTGTGTTCTGGAAGCTATTACTAAAGCTTAAATAATTACAAACGGAAAGGGGAAGGGCCATGCAACATTCATTTTTGAGTAACTCATTTTCTACAGATATCCAGAAACCAAACTTCCAAAACACAGAGCATTAAAAAGGAATCTTACACAATGCATATTTCAAAAGTGTGCATCAAGTCTGTGCTAGCAGCATCCAGAAGGAGCTTGGGAGGAATCACATAGTAAGGTGGCTGCACAGGCCAACAAAACGTTTTGCTATAATTTGTAGTAGTCAGTGACAGTATTTCAAATCTTGTATTCACTTTTCAGCTCCAGTTGATCTACAAATAGAAGCAAGTTTCTCCGGTTGTGAATTGTAGATGAGAAAGCTGAAGCTCGGAGCTCGCCCTTATGGCGAAAACCTTTGCTGCCCAATTCTCATACGCTGCTTTATATCACATGCTGGGCTAACAGCGTTGGTGAATTTCTGCCGCTGTTCTTCTAATCTACCCTGATCAGAAGAAAAAAAATCAACCAACCAACCAACCCCCTCTGCCTTCAGAAAGCAATTGTTTCAAAATTTTAACACACAATTTATGCAGTCGTCTGCTATCTCAAAAAGGTAGTGATAGACATCAGTCCTCCTAGCAATGTCAAGGGCAGTTTCGTCCAAGCTGTTTTTCAGGTCTGGTTTCACATAGCGATTCATCAGCAAAAGCAGCAGGATATCTCTGCTGTTCTTGTTTCCTGCAGCAATATGCAAGGGCGTGAGCAGCCCGTTCGTCTGCGCGTTGATGTCTGCGCCCTGCTGCAGCAGGAACGAGGCCACTTTCGTGTTGTTCCACTTGCAAGCGCTGTGCAGGGGGGTCCAGCCGTCCACGGTCTGCGCGTGAACATCCGCCCCTTGGGCCACCAGCTCGTGGGCAACGTCCAAGTGGCCGCTGTAGGCAGCTCGATGGAGAGGAGTGTATTGGTCTTCGTCACGAGCGTTAACTGGAGCCAGCTTTTGGGAAAGAAGCCTTCGCACTGTACTCAGCTATGCAAGGAGAACATAATTCAACATGAAACTCTGCAAGTCTGCAAGTGAAGTATATGGCTCCTACTGTTACATGCTTTATATGAAAAAAAAAATGCAAAAAAGTAAGTTTATACTAGTCTCTAATATGTGCAGCATGAAATTTAAAAGTTAAAGATTTTTTTTTTTTGGAGGGGGGGGATCATTTGTTCTTTCAGAGATAAAGCTTCATCTGTCTGGCACAAAAATACACAGCCATACCCCCCCACTGAGTAGTTTTAAAGTTTATTTATAGTGCCTTTGGAGTGCCTTGGCCTTGAACCTTCTAGAGAGGTTAATATCTCCAATCTCCATATTGCAACTGGATTTTGTCTAAGAAAACCAACGAAAAGAAATGTATATAAGGATATAATAACAGGAATTTTGGTCTTCTCATCCACCTTTAAGCAGAGGAGAAAAAGCAAAAGCCTTTTTGCACCAAAAAGATAGGAAAATAGCCACTCAGTCATTAACTTCTCTGGATATGCAGCTTCAGATAATATAAAGAAAGATCAGATACACCTTTTTTAACTCCAATTAAAAGACCCTGCGTAAAGGAAGAATCTTGCATGTTTTCACAGTTT